>NW_024354500.1:16345787-16786012 GCF_902729225.1 Pteropus medius
AAAAAAACAAACAAAACAAAAAAACAAAAAAACAAAAAAAACAGTGATATAATCAGGAATGCTCTTTGAAACATTATCATACATGTGTTATTGCTATGTACATATGTGTTCCTTCTGTAATTTATTTTGGAAGACCTTCTTAGTTGATGTAGCATTTTAAAATCCACCAACCAATAGTTAAACGCATCCCATAAAAAAATAGAGACTGCTAGCAGACATTAAAGACAAATTCTAGTAGTTTCTCCAAATCATAGGCCACATTTGCCATCTACCACCTGCACAGTAAAATCAGTAAACATTGGCTAAGTATGATGCCAAATATGGTCAATGAATATCAGATTTTCAGTCAGAGGAAATCTGTGGAATATAGCTCTGTAGACAGATACAAAAGCCAGCTGGCCTTGGCAGTAATATCAGTAAAAATTCTTTTAGTTCCTACCTGGCTCAAATAGTAAAGACACTTATTATATGACATTACTGAAAGTTGGTTGACGTCAGAGTTGATTGATTATTTTGCCTGGCAATGAATTAAGTTCTCAGGTTCTTTCCATCTGTCTTCTAGAGTGTTGGCTTCATCCTTAGGTTCATGGCTGCAGAAGTTTCACATTCCATATCCAGACAAGACTTATATCTAGAGGTTAAAAAAAAATCCCTGTCTTCTTCTCTTATGAAAGTAAACTGTCCAGTAAAGTTTTTATCATTGACTTATCCTCACTTTTTACTCTTACAGCAAATTCTCATTAGGAAAATGAATTGCACAATGTTCATTACAGCAATCCTTTGGATTTAAAGATCCATGTAGTCCACCGTAGGGAATTCCCTAGTAGGTGAAAAGTATAGACATATTCGTTTTCTCTCCGCTTTTGAATGCTACATGATATATATTTCCAACTCATTGTTTAATATAATTATCACCTGTAGAATATTAAAATATTTCTAAAGTATTTTCCAATACATTCCAAATGAATTATCTAATTTGGCCCTCACATCAATCATGTGGTCAGAAAGTGTATTAGTTTTCTACTGCTACTGTAACAATTTATCACAAACATGACTCAAAATAACAGACATTACCTTACAGTTCTGAAGGTCAGAAGTCTGATGCAGGTTTCAATGGGCTAAAATCAAGACATTGGAAAGGCCAGTACCTTTCTGGATGCTCTAAGGAGGAATATGTTTCCTTACCTCTTTTCAATCTCTAGAGGCTGCCTTCATTCTTTTGGTCATGGCCCACTTCCAGTTTTAAAGTTAACACCAGTGAGTTGAGTCTTCACATTGCATCGCTCCAATCTTGCTTCCACCATCACACCTCTTTCTGTCTCTCTCTTCCATTTTTAAGGCTCTGTGGACATTGTGTCCATATGGATAATTCAGAATGATCTCCCCATTTTAAGGTGGGTTGTTTAGCAACTTTAACTCTGTATGTATCCCGAAGTCCCCCTTGCCATGTAACATAATATATTGTCAGGTTTCTAAGATTAGGAACGTCTTTAGGGGGGCACTATTTTACCTACCACAAATAGGTATTGTATTACATTCCCATATTGCAAAGCTTAATGGCAACAAGGCTGAGGGGGTGGGGGAGGCGGGGGGGCGAGGGCATTGACATTGTGCAAATGTTTAGAGAATCTAAACATTTGCACAATGTCAGACAACTATTAATGGACAGTTAGGGATTCAACTCATTTACTCAGACCCCAAACTCAGTGCCTTATTTTAGAAGACAGAACATTTGCTCCCAAACAGATTTCTCAAAAATATACTTTCTTTTCAGTGTTTAATGTAGCAAACTCATATTACATGTAAATACGAAATAGAATGTTTTGAAGATATAGTGGGAAAATTGTGTTTTTGCTGGATGCACAAGTATTAATTTGACCACATGTTTGCTCTGAATGAATGTAGAATGAGGAACAATCACTTTTCATTATCTGGTTCTCAGCTTAAAGTTATCTCAGAGATGCCCTCCTTGAGCCATGGTCTAAACAGTGGCCTATCCTCCCTCTCATGACGTTCCTTTATCATACCACCTGTTATTTCCCTCATGATACCAATCACTATATAAAATAATTGTAGTGATATATTTGTTCAGTGTATATGCGCCTCCCACCTCTCATAGACAGAAGAATGTAAGTTTCCTGAAAATAAGGACCATATCTCTCTTGCTCATTCTACAACTAAGAGAGAAGCTGGAATTTAGCAGAAAATTGATAAACAGCTATTCGATGAACATTTGCAAAAATTATCTGCTCAGAAGAGGGAAGACGGAAGTGAGGTAAAAGAGGATCTTTTACCAATTCTATTTCTATATCATAGCTTCTGCAGAACTGGCACCATCTATATGAAGCAAAATTTACTTCATCATCTCCTTATGATTTGTGCTCAATTAATTATGTTTTCTTCTCTTTTTCTATTAAAAATTACACAATGATGAACATTATTTTACAAATTATTTTTTATCTTGATTTTTATCCTTGTATTAAGTTCCTAGAATTGAAATTACTGAGTTAAAGGGTCAGTGTATTTTTTAAGGTTTTTGATAAATATTGTCTGTTTTCCAGAAAGGTTGTATCCAATTATATTCTTACCAGCACGTGTAGAAAGATCTCTGATCATATCCTGGGAAAGGATGAGTGTTGACTTCTGAAATATTTCCTAATTTTAGAAGCCAGAAGAAAAGAATCGCATTGCTTTGGAGGAGAGTTTGTTGTTGTTGTTGTTTTGTTTTTGTTTTTTATAATTACTAACGAACTACACAATTTTCACGTTTGCTATTTTTTCTAAGGCTACTCATTCTATTGATGATTTCATGTGTTACAAATTGTTTATATCTTTGACTCATTTTTTTCTTTTGGATTCTTCCATTTTTTAGCAATTCATCATGCTTTAAATAGATTAATAATATCAAATCTCTATTCATTTGGGGTATTTTCCCACTTTGTCTTTTATTTTTTGATTTTCTTTGACATACAGCAAATTTTATTTTCTCCAGAACCCCAGAAATATGTTAATTATACCACTCATCTTATGACATGCTGTCATCATCATCTGTATGACTCCTCTTTTTCTTCTTTAATATGTTTTCAGTGTATGTATAGTTAGAGAACATACAGTATTTTATTTTACATGTGTATTTTCATTTAAAAATTCAGTATTTTTCTTAATTTTCATTCAACTTTAATTTTTAAATCAATCCATCATGTTATATACAGTGTAGTGTTAAATCACATGTGATAATCACTATAGTAGATGCTGTTGGAGTTCTGCTTATCCTCTCAGATTTTCTTACCATTTTTGTGTTTACTAGAAGAATTTCAAATGCCCAGCACTTACAGTTTTGCTGGTAGTTTGACCTTAGGAATTCACTTTGCTGAAGTGCGTTGCAAGCCAGAGTGCGTAGAAATTAACATCAGCTGGATAGCACTCAATGATGGCTGCTGGATGTGGGCGGATAAATACCTCTACTCTCTTGCCCTGGGCTGAGATTTTCCACCTCCTATCTGTGGATTTAGGCTTCAGTTGTCTACTGTAGTAGTTGGCTTAAAAAGTCTCCGATTGACTGCTTTCCTTTCCCTGGTTTACCTTCTCACTTTCCTTTTGGATTTCTTAGTCCTTGTCTCAAGGTCTGCTTCTGGAGGGAACCCTACCTAGTAAGGCAGCTGCTCTTTATTATGTATATTCCTAGTGGCTGATTGATAGATTGTTTCCAACACTGCATTACCATAAAAAAATGTGATAAATATAATTATCTTCATAAATCTATGTAAGATTTCTCTAGGCTATATTACCCAGGAGTAGGTTACATAAATATCGAGTATATTACCTGGGGCCATGAGGTATACTCATATGTAATTTCGCTTTATACTTCCAGATTGCTTTTGAGAATTGCTGTCTAGTTACATTCTCACTACTACAGTATAAGTCTTCTGTTTATCCCACATCCTTATCAGCATTTCATGTCATTCTGTGCTGGCTGGAAAATTACTGCTTGGCTATCGTCCATGGGAACATAGGTTGTCACCCATGGGAACATAACATTCTAACAATAAGCTTTCTGCTTCTGTACCCCCGCTTGCACAACCCACCTGTGGGTTGACAGTAAATAGAAGAAAAATAGACTTTTGTGTTCAGACAGAATGAGGAATGGGGTTTAGGGCTTAAAAACCCTGTACCTCTACATTTCGGGGCTGCTTAATTTGGGGTCTGCGTACCCCTGGCAGACCCAGCTGGCTGAATAAAGAGTGTGTTTCCTATAACTCACTGATTTCTGGTGGTCCGTGTATCTATCGGAGGCTGGTGGCTACAACAATTCAACTTTCTAGTTTTTGACATACTGCTGGGTATTTAATTATTATTTGATTTGTATATTTCTACTTATTAATGAAGTTAGTGTTTTTCTTTCCTATTCTTAGTTGAAGGGGGTCTGTTCTGTGAATTCTCTGTTTGTATTCTTAGCCCAATTTTTCCATTGAGCCTCCCAATTTTCCTGCTGATTTACAAAAACTACTATATATTCTAGATTCTAGTTTTTCTTTTTTTTTTTTGACATGACAAATATCATCTTCTAATGTGTCAAATCTTTGTTTTAGCTATATATAGTGTTATTCATGGAAAAGACAACTTTAATTTGGATTTAGTAAAATCTACTGGTCTTTCCCATTGTATCTTATGATTTGGAGGTCTTAAGAAATCCTCCCTTACCCATAGGTCATAAAGATATTCTCTTATATTTTGGTTTTCTAGTATCTTTACTTTTATATTTAGAACTTGAATACATTTAGAGTTATGTCTATATATATTCTGTGATGTAGAAATTAAATTTTTATTTCTTCAGATCATAAGCTAATTTTCTTGATACCATCTGCTATGAAGTCAATTTTTTCTACTGATTTGTGATACGATTCTATACATTTCTATTTTGTTGGGCAGGTCTATTTGTCCGCACAGGTTTAATACAGCACTGTTTTAATTACTCTTGCTTTATAATGTGTAGAAGAGCAATCTTTCCCTAGCCCTTAGGTCTTTATTTTCCAAATTGTCTTAATTTTTTTTCCATATATATTTTGGATAATTTTGTCAATTTCCAAAAAAATTTCTGTACAGTTGAATTGAATTTGCAAATTAATTAGCAGAGTATTTACTCCATGGTAATTATGCTTATCTTTTCTATTCTGAGAGCACATATATATCACACATATTTTTAATTTATAATGAATTACCTTTTATACATTTAATTTGTTACATGTTTAAAAAATTTTGTTGTTATCGGAGTAAAGATTTGATTATATTTTGCAATAAATTATTCTTCATTTAATTGCTTCTTCATTGATTTATGATACAAATTTATCCCACTTTAACTTATCACAATGCAAGAATGATCTTTTCTTCTATCTATGCTATTGCAATGATTTGTCAACTGCATCTTATAATCATTGTATGTTTAATATTTGTAATTGTTGAAAAGACATGACCTCACTGATTATTTTTGTTTCTTAACATTTTGGGAGGCTCATCTCATTCATTTATTCTTTTGTATAAACAATTGAAATACCTTTACATGTTTAATTTTAAAATTCCATTAGAATATTGATTATAATTATGTGAAACTTCAAATTAATTTTTAAAATTACATTTTTATGTCTATATTTTAATATGATTTTTCATTAATCAAAATCTTCTGTGTCACTTGTATGTGTCTTTTGTAACTGTCTTGCTTTAGAGATGATATTTCTAAAGTGCTCTTCAGTCCCTCTTCCGGTTGTAGAAGCTGATAAGAATAGGGAATTATTTAGAGAGATGTGTCAAACTAAATATATTGCATAAAACTAGCTTTGAATGTTAGCAGCATTGACTCAGGGCTATGTCACCCCTAAGATCAATTGTGGTATATTAATAAGAAATACCACTTCATCGAAAATCAACATATAAATAACTCATGTATTAACTAGAAATGGGTTTTGTACAAGGAATGTACTCAATGATTGCAGAATTGAATTATCAAATGCTATAACTCTAACTTTAAGCTTCCATTTGTCTAAATTTTATTGACTAAGATAATTTATTTAATGATATAACAGGATTGGTCTATCACAATTTAATAGTATTCATCCAAAGGTCCTGTCATATCAATGCAAATAGTCATCCTTTTGGTTGAACTAATTAAAGCTTTCTAAACCACATATTGTTTGTATTCATTTTTGATTTAGCAACAGCTTCAGAAATTTTGTACACTACAAATATTTTCTACACATGACTTCACTAATCATTCCTGAGCTGGGAAAGAAGCCAAAACACTTGATACCCATGCTGCTTTTTGTTGAAAATCTGCATGTGCAGTGTGTCTCTTTATTTTTCCTGGTATGTGTTATTTAATGATTTTAATTGCATTGTGGGAGAGGTCTGTATAGACTGAGTCAGGAAAATAAGACTAAGGAGATCCCTGAGGACCAACTCTGCAGACAGCTCATTAATCTTTACATCAACAGCTTATGTTACAGTGGCTATTCCAATCATAGAGTGGTACAAAACATAATTGAAAGTTTGGAGCAGTAACAAAGTTATCAGGTGAACAATTCATATGCCTATATCCGAGTATCTATTGGCAATAGTAGAGAAGTTGTTGCAATACATAAGAAAGAATTTCAATTCAGAGAATTAAAAACACAGAGCTACAGGTATCTGTGCCTTTTTTCACTACTAGTAGACCTATGAGTGCCTGAAGTGGATTGAAAAAACCTGCTAAATTCCAAATGACACTCCATTCTGAGGCTGGGTTCATGAAGCCTCACTTTGTCTTATCCTTGAATTCAGATATAGGGCTCAACTTAAGGTTTACAAACTTCAAGTATCCTGCCCCTAACACATTCATCCCCTACCACTGTTTTGTCTCGATACAGCTATCAGGTTCTCATATATTTAAAAAATAATGTTCCATTATTCTTGTGTTCAAAACCAAAAAAGTTGTTATATAATCTTATTCTAGGTTGCTTTCTGAAGTCATCTTCTTTCTATCTCCTTTAGGTTCAATCCACTGTAACCACACTAGCTTATTTGTTGTTCTTTGGACTTGCTAAACTTATTCTTATCTCAGGTACTTTGCACACTCTTCCCTATTTGTGATCTTTCCTCAGGTTTTCATATATTGTTCTTTATTTAATACAAGTATTTTTTAAGTTAATCATCTCCCAGAATGATTTCTTAAACACCCTGTGTGAAACACCTGCCATCACTGTCTTAACCTGCTCTGTTTTTTAGTTTTGTCTTCATAGCCTGACTTCTATACTGAAATTTCAGCAACGTGAAGCAAAGTTTATTTCATTTTGTGTCTCAATGTATCCCCATCTCTCTCTCATAATTTATGAACACCAAATATGTGTAAGAACCAAACTCATAAAAAGTTAAACAATATCACCTTAGACTTATTCAGTTATGGAAACATTTGACTTCCACTTGTTAACTAGTCAATGAATGTTAATTGAGCACCTGCTATTAGGTGGACATTGTTCCAGGCAGTGGGGTAAGTAAAACAGATGTGGTTCCCAATGTCCAGAGCTTATGTCTGGTGACATTATTCATGTTAAAGTTATGGCAAGTTTTTACTCATAAGGAAAATCTGTGTTTATCTTGGATCCCAATAAGAAAGAAATCCTTCGTTCATAATCAGAGGTGTCTTGAGAAGCCATCACAGGCCTCCACTGAAAGCCTCAGTTCACCTTCATAATAAATACAGTAATTAAATATTCCATGTGTTACAAGTGTAACTCCTTTGACTACATATTCTAATGAAATATTTTTCTAACATTTGTTGACTTCTGCCAAATCAACAGAAATACACAGTGAAATATGGACATAGGTTTTAAATATTTATTAATTTGTTAGAGCTGAAGACAGCAGCAGCACAAAGACACTACAGTGACTTATAATTATAGGTAAACATGTACAAAAATAGAGTTTTAGGACCATTTGATCTCTGCCAGGAGCAACAGTCCCAAAATTTTCACTTGCTTTTCACTTTTCACTCATAAAATCACCAGTCACTTTTATTAATATCACTTCCAGTTGCCTTAATGGAATAGCATCTGAAGAGCTAGGGTAATAACAGGGCTATTATTGAGGTTTTAAACCATTTACACCTACATCTCATTAAACCTACCTAGTCCTAAAGATTTGGTTATATATCATAGTTTGCACTGTAGTCAAAAAGTCTTTGTATTTGTGAAATTAAAATACTTTTCCCCAACAAAAGAAGAAGAAAAAGGAGAGGAAGGAGAAGAAGAAATCTTACCACTTAAGAGTAGAATTTCCTATTGCAACTGCCACTGAAAGATACAGAAACAGAAAAAAAATCCCAACAGCATGTGCATAGACAGAGCAGACTCAAGGCCCAGCAAAAACTGATCAGAGTTAATCCTGGGGAAATAAGAGATCTATAGCAGATATTCAATAACACGTATTTGGAAGGGAATAAAAGTTTCCTTAAAACACTCTTAATAAGGATTCTTTTAAAAATAAAGTTTAAGGAATTACAGGTGCAAAGACTAATAATTTCACACAAAAATTAATATGTTATAAAGGGTGTTAAAAGGGAAGAAGTGGCTCTATATCAATTCACTGAATGTTTTTTCTCAATGTTTAACTTTTTAACATTCAAATTAACTTCTTGATTCTAAGTCTAGCAATCAGAAACACATGAACTGGACGATTATGTTTGAATCACGGACTCTTTGGTTGTTTCCATGTCTTGGCCATCATGAATTATGTTGCATTAAACATAGGGGTACATATATATTTACAAATAATTGTTTTCAAATTTTTCAGTTAGATACCCAGAAGAGGGATTGCTGAGTCATATGATAATTCTATTCTTAATTTTTTGAGGACTCTCTAGACTGTTTTTCATAGTGGCTATACCAATTTACATTCCCACTAACAGTGTATGAGGGTTCCTTTTCCCCCATGACCTCTCCAACACTTGTTATTACTTGTCCTGTTGATGATAGCCATTCTTACAGGTGGGAGGTGGTATCTCATTGTGGTTTTGATTTGCATCTCCCGAATAGCTAATAAATTTGAGAATCTTTTCATATGTCTATTGGCCATTTATATGTCTTCTTGGGTGAAATGTCTATTTAGGTACACTGACCTTTCTTAAATTGGATTGTTTAGGGAATTTTTTTGTTGTCGAGTTGTATTAGTTCTTTCTATATTTTGGATATTAGCCTCTTATTGGAGGCATTGATTGCAAATCTCTCATTCATTTTATTGACTCTGTTTTGTTGAAGGTTTCTTTTGCTGTGCAGAAGCTTTTTAGTTTGATATAGTCCCTTTGATGTATTATTGAACTGTACACTTTAAATCTATATAATTTTATTAACCAATGTCACCCCAATAAATTTAATTTTAAAAAAGTTTGAATCGTGGTCTCAATGGAAAATGTTATCCATATCAGAACCTCATTACTTTACTACTTTATGTCCCTTAGATATGCACTAAAAGAGAAATATCCATATCTCTAAAGATTTTGCTTTCAAATTCTCCCATAGTATAGAATTCTGTAATGTTGAAAATAATTAGTTTAACTTTTAACTCCCCTACAGCATATTTCTATTCATAGTAGATTGGATTAAGATCCTTTTCTGATTGAAAACCTATATACAAGTCTTCCACATAAAATCTCCAGAGGGCTCAACAAGGAGGCTTTCCTGGATTCCTTAAGTAATTAACAGCATTAATTAACTGCTCAACTGTGCCTCAATGTGCTGCCTTTATAACTATGTTAACTTATATATCTTTTTCATTCATCGATAGTTGCGCATGTGTCTGACTTCCCATAAGATTCAAGACATAGAGCATCTCTCATTTCTATCTCCTCCCCCATGCTTTTCATGATTCCTAATACATATGTGATAGGTGCACAATAACAGGTTTTTTTTTTTTTTTAAATCTACTAAGTTAAAGAGAAAGTAATGCTCTGGTACAGGAGGCTGAAATATTTGCTTAGAATCTAAAGGGAGATGCTATTATGAAATGTTACAGTGGTTCAGAGTAGAAAATGTTTTTGGAAATCCATTTGCAACTTAATTTTCCATTTACTTACTATACTCTGATTTTCATGTATTAATACTCTTGTGTATACCTACTTCAGAACTGAAAAGATAATAAATACTCCATAAGTGTTTGTTGGCTATTTTGGCTACATTTTTAAAATTATAACAACTTATATTTATAAAGAATTTAAGTGTCTCTTGGAAGCTATAATTAGAAATATATGTAGAAATTCATTGTCAACAAAATTAGTTGTTGTGGAGATTAGATGGATTTTTTTTGGTGGAGGTGGGGGAGTTTTTTTTTGTTTGTTTGTTTTTTTAAGGAAGTGTTCTTTTCTCCTTAGACTAACTCATTGTTCTTTCAACAATCTAAACTCCAGGGCTGATAGTACCATTGGAAATATGGAATCTGCAGTTTTTGAATTATAATGGAGGCTGCTTTAAATTTGGGGAGTTGGTGTGATTTCTCTCCATTAAGACACCTAGTTTAACATTTTCAAAACTTTTTACAATTATCTACTTTTCACACTATTCTCTTTAGAATAGGTAAATCATTTTTTTATAGCATGAGAATATTTGTCATAGAGATATTTAATAAAATAGCCAGAGTCAAAATCTTCTGAATTCTATCTCCACAACTATTTCTTAGGAGCCCTTTCAGCAATTAATATTCTAATCTAGGGCACTTCTCTCTGAAGTAATCACATGAGAGGATAAGATTTGGAGGAGCATAGCTTGATCAAAAACCATTCTCTCAGCATGTACAGAAACCACATTTCTTTGCAGGCCATTGAACCACTTAAGTCTGGTATTCCAACAATCTTTTGGTCTGCCTTTAGATGTATGACTACATCTGTCACCAGCTTTACATCTTGCTTTCTAAGAAGGAAGAATTGCTCTGAAAAATAGCATCTGTTTTAGGTAAGAGAGATCAAAACAGAGAGAGTGAAAATAAGACACAGAAACAGCCTCATTTAATGTGACCCAGAGTATGAAAAGCATTGGAAGCAAAATTGAATTTGATTCAGCAGAAGATAAGAAAATTCATGAGTTGGTAGTTGAGAAGGGGTTTGTTCTGCTCTTTCATTTATAACTGTAATCATAGAAGTATTATCACAGACAAAGGGAAATTATCTTCAGTAATCAGACCTTTAGAGAAAGTATCAGAATGGGCTGGTTAGAGTTCAGGAAGTGCAGAGGCAGTTACAATAGGATACTGCCCAGACAGGGGTGACAGACTCATGTTTTTGAAAAAAAATTAAATGAACTATTCAAATGGTTTAAAAATAAGACAAACCAAAAGTTAAGTTACTTCTGATACAAAGAAGAATTCAAAGTAAAATAAACAAAACAATTAAACAGGTATTACCATCTAAGGATCAAATGTTTCTGAACAATATTCAGTATTATATGTTGAAACTTTTGAAGTTAAGATGGTAAAGAAACTCTTCAAATAAGTCATGAAATGAGACATGACATCTGGTACAGTGACATAAACTGAACCTCTGAGATTTTGTTATATACAAAGTGCCCAATGCATCCATTGACCCAGTCTGTGTGCTCTCAAAGAACATATGTTGAGGAGCTCCCATGGTGATTACTAAAATGCCTCCACATTTAAGACACAGTCCACACCAGCCTTTTCTAACCTAAGATTGGGGTTACTCTTCCCACTTCATATTGGTACACTTAAAAAGAATCTAAAGGAGAATCTACACAGAAAGACATTCTAACTCAAGACAATGAGGAACTGATACAGCTGTGACTACCTTTTCCTTCTTCCTACTACCCTGCACTTATGTCTCTGCAGATCTCAGGTTTGATTTATTTCTCCATGAGAGAGCTTAAGTGAAGTAAATAGCTTGGAAGAATAATTTATTCCATACAACGTGAAAGATATAAGGCATATAGTGTTGATCCCAGTCCATGTTGAAAGAGGGGGCAAAAACCAAAGTATTGCAAAATATTCTTAGAACTGTTTTCTTCTACTATTTTTCGAATTATGGTCATATGTAATATTAGCTGTATTTTCCTTACTAATTAATAAACTAAAACTTGGCTATTCTATTGGTCTTTTTAATGTATATTTTCACATATGGTTAAAATCATTGAGTGTAACTCAACAGTGAAGTTGATCAAGTAAGCTGAGAACCCTGAGGCAGAATGACCAATGAAGTCCAAGCAGCTCAGCCAATGTAAAAGAGAGGACACGACAGCATGTAATTCAAAAAAAAAAGAAAATTAACAATAACAGATAAAATGAAATAGTTCCATAATATAAACCAAATCTGCATATTTAGGGACCTTAGATACCTGTTAGTTCCACCCTCTCGATCAGCAGAGGAGAGTCTCAGACCATCAGACTTCTCCAAGCTAGAGAGTCAGCTCTGGACAAAGTTAGGATTAGAAGATTGATCTCCCTCCTAAAGTAATAATATTCATTCTCTTCCAGCATGCTGCTTTATGTAGAGCTCATTTGATTAAACTTGCTCATTTGTGATGAGAAAGCTGAGACATAGAAGATTTGTGAAACTAATTTCTAAAGAAAGAAAATTTGAATACTCCCCTTGGGGAAAGTAAGATAAACACTATGAGAAACAACAACAACAACAACAAAATCCTATCTACAATGAAAAGAGAAAACCAGGAGCAGTGGTGAAAGTGGAGGCACTCTGAAAGAAAGTCATCAGAAGTGATAGCCAGTCTGGCAGAGTGGACTAGACTGAGGATTAGAGCCCAGATTCTGGACAGAACCATCAAGCACAGGGCATTTGTCTTCTCTTGACCATTCCTCAGCACAAAGACACTCCCCACTTTGTCGGACAATTTCTGAAATCTCTTGAAAGAGAGTAGCTTTGGTAAAAATGAGCGTTTGTCACAAAAGCTCCCAAAGATCTGGAACAGCTTGTGAAAGAAATGGTCATGTGAGACAGACTTTTTTTTTTTAACCAGCTGAACAGAAAGCAGGAAGCAGTGCGGTCAGAAGACTTGGGGTGGTGTGAATATTAGTGGTGTATTCAATAACCTATGAGCAGCAGATTGACAACAGCCAGTGGAGTAGGACTGCAGACTGGAAGAGTGTCTGATAACTTACAAGGAAAGCCCTTCCTACCTAGGGCTTCTTTAAAAAAGTTAACTAAAGATCCACAAACTGCTGGAGAGACAGGGGCTAGAAATAGTCTGGTAACACAGGTACATAAATAGCTTGGGTTTTTAGACAGGGGTTCATAGGAATATCAGGGAAAGGGTATTTCTTTGAAAAAATATGGGCTTCCTGCTAAGCAGAGGGCTAAGATTCCAAACAAAACAACTTGGCACATTTGTTTAGGTATGATACTCTTATATTTATAAGCTGCCAAATGTGGTTCATTTGGTTATGCATACAGGAGATGATTGGCAATGGAGAAAAGATACAAGAAATAATAAGAATGGATAAAATAAGAATGAAAGAGCACCAGTCTGAGCTCATTTAGCATAGGCAAACAACTTCATAGAAGTGATTAACCCCCCGCTCCTGACACCAGAAATAGATTTCCATTTATGACTTAAAATGCTTTGAATGTCTCTTCACTTTATCTATGGAGCTCTAGTTTTTTAACGTTATTTCTTTATTTTTGTGGTTAATCAAAGAGAAAGCTGTTGATGGTCTTTAACACTTCCTGATCTCCTTTTTTACAGTAAAAGCTCAAAACATTTGGAAGGTGTGGTAGTGGCCAGAGAATGGTCATCAGAGAGAGGTAAGAATAGAAGCACTATAAATAAAAGAAGAAAAATAGCAAGAGCTATGTCTCAATGTACGTTATATGGATCTTCTTAGAATTGACAAATAAACATATATATATGTTTATTTTACACACACACACACACACACATATGTCTTTTCATGATCTCCTAAACTCTCTGTGTGATCTGTTTGAAACTGGATCGTGCAGATGTAGTGAATCCTTGAGATGGGTAAGGTGGGTGCAATCCCAGCATGTTCAATAACATAGAGGACATTTTGGATGAGAGACAGTCAAGAGGGAGAGTTATGTATCTACAAACCAAGGAATTCCAAAGATTGCTGGAAAACGCCAGAAGCTGGGAAGAGGCAAAGAAGGATTCTCTTCTAGAGCGTTGCTCATTTTCTGTTAATTTTCACATAATATAAGTTTTTTGATGTATTGCATCCACTGTACTCAATTTAGTATTATATTATAAATAAGTTTTTGAAAAATGATTGCTTTTGACGCACATCAAAGGGCAGGTTTGAAGATTAATCTGAACTGTGGAGATTGTGCAGTGCTTCCAAGCTCCTTGGAGTTCCCATAGGAAATGCACCTTAGGAATGTGGTTCTGTTCACTAACTTCGAAGTGTTCATATTGTCTGGAAGGTACTAATGAGTAGACAGAAAAACTTGAAAAAGAAATGCTGGAGGTACTACTTACAAAAGGCTCTTACTTGTGTTGAATCAGGAAATGCAGAAAGTGATTCCAAATACCAGAAACAAAATGTATTTAATTTGTCCTAGATTGTAGTAAATTCATTAACATGTCCATTAAAAAACATACAATTTTCATATGTTTCCAAAAAGTAAAACTACATTTATTTTTCTTAAATATAAATTTCTCTTTGACTCTAGAGTACTTTAACTAAGGTCACTTTTAAGGCTAGTTTTATTAGATTTTTTTTTCAGTGTTGTGCTGGTGAGAAGAAAATCAAATTCCAGTGTAACATGACCTAGTAATATATTTTATCCATGTCATAAATTTATGACAAAAATGGATGTCATTTTAAGCCTCATGAGCAATAATACAAATGCACTTTTCTATTATTTTCTTTTATGGTGATCCATAGTCTTTCAAGCAGTTACAGAATGGCAGCAAATCTCCTACAAAGTAGTGTCACAACCTGTCCTTGCATAATTTTTATATGTATTATTTCAGGATAATGACTTAAAGTAAAAGAACTTGTTGAAAAAGGGTAAGTGGGTGGAAATTCCCCACTAAAACATTGCATTTTACAAGGATGGTGATATTCAAAAGAAAGTGTAGATTGTTAACTGATAGTATCTGATAATATATATATTTTTGTAATCATGATCTTCAAATTCTGATGATGTTGAATTTGAGGTTATTATGAAGTTTATACTATAAATATTGGAATACTGAAAGGTATACCATAAATATTGGGTTTGAAATATTGGAGTAAAGTCATTTTTTTTTTCTGACCAATTGTCTCAATGGAAAAAATTACCAAATGATATAATGGAAGAAAACCGTGAATAGTATTAAAACTTTTGTAGCAGTTTTTCCTTTTTTTTTTTCCAGGATGAACATTTCAATAGTAAATGTATCATGGTTAAATCGGGTAAAGCACCTCAACAAAGGCAAACATTGTAATAAGTGACAATGTCAATTAGAATGTGTTTGTGATAATAGATGACTATAACTAATTGAATTAAGCATTTGAAATTTTGTTTCCAGTTTGGAAATACCTACTCTTCAAAAGCATTTTATGAAGTAGGAGTTCCAGAAGTAGAAGATTTAGTTAATAAAATTTTAAATATATATTTTCAGTACACTTTATACTTTGACTATGTGACCACAGATCTAAAAAACTATGTAAGCAAAAATACTGCATCATGTCTTAGAAAAATTATTTTCCACAACTAGAAATTTGAATATTTAATGACATGATCATCAACTTTAGACAAGTAAATTATAACTTATTAAAAGATTACCAGTAGAAAATGAAGCAGCAACATTTAAAACTTCCTGTGCTGTCATAAATTTTGAATGCATATTACAGCTGTCATCTTTCCATTCACATGTAGAAATTTATTGAGTGTCATTACGTGTCAGGAATTGTTCTCAGTCCTAAGGAACAAGAGCTGATCCTTGATGTGAAAATTTTTTGGCTTTATCATTTCAAATAGATTTTTTTTTTTTATCAAACAGTTCAGATTTTCTCATTTATTTATGATATTTTTCTCTGTTTCTATTCTTCCAAAGATTTTGTTCTTACTTCTATTTACATTTTGAATTTAGATTCTTCTTCTATAGTAACATTCTTCAGATATGTAAATCATGTTCAATATCTATGTTTTGAATATTGTTTATATTCTTTCATGTTTTCATCTTTTGTCTTATATTTCAAAAAAGTACCTAGGTAATCTTGCATAAAATACTAATTTTATTTTTCTCCCTTATGTTCATATTATGAAATATGAATAATTAAATCCAATATGTTTCTTTTATCAAGAGTAATTTGAAACTTTATATCTCTAAACATTTTTTTAAGTTTAAAGGACTAACATTTTTCTAAAAATGGTTTAATTCATTGGTTAATAAATTACCCTTGACAAAACGTGAAAATAGTAAAACATTTTCAAACTGTTTTTCAAGTAAAAGCATACATCGATATTTTACATTTATTAATTGTTTTGTATAGGTAAAACCTAAAAAGCATTAAGAAAATGTTAATGAAATCGGTTAGAAATTGCTGACACAAATATCTCATTCAATCAATGGATGGCAGATTACCAAAAAACATTAAATAGCACATTGCATTGGATTATTAGTGTGCATAATTATCAAGTTTCTAGTCTGATCTCTAGGTTAAAATATTAACACTTTGTTTATATAACTCTTACTTTGAGATGTGAATAGTGTAGATCAAGCCAATTAACTGTGATACATAGCATTCTGTGGTGTTTTTTTCAAAGCCAGTGTGTCCTAGAATAGCATTTAATACCTCTCCTCTCTAAGAACAATGATGCATATTTATTTAAATATATTAAATTTACATTTCTACTTTGTCATTTTATTGGGTGTGGGGAGTGGCAAAATTATATGGCCATGAGCTAGCCAGTTGTACCTATACTATTTCCATCTTTAATAGTTTCCTTAGATATGCCCAGACTCCATTTACTTAAATAATATCTACTACCCGTTATTGAATAAATTTTGACCTGAAAATTAGTTAGGAATTGTTGAATTCCTTATCTCTGTCACATGGGTCACTTTTCACTAAGCCCCTGGGATGCTGTGATTTTCCAGGACTACTTTCTCTCTTGCTCTTTCCCTCTCACTAAAGTTTTAATAAAAACTTTGAGCATCTCTTTTTAATAACCATGAAGGAAACTAGCTACACATATTTCAGCCATCATGCAACCTTTGCCAACTAGATCATAAAATGGGCCTACTGCCAGATTTCCTGGAGCTGGGTTCTCCAACAGGAGTTCAGTTGTTTACACTTTTTCCCTCATTCAAAGAGTTACCAAGATTCAAGACCTAAAATGAGAAATTCTAATCTCATGCCATTGCCATATTCCATTGATATTTCTTGCTTTTCTCTTGAGATTGCATTCCCACCCACCCCGACCACCGAATCTGGACACATGATCCAATACATATGCTTAAAAACCTGTCAAAGACATTTCAGTCCACTGGCTTTCTTGGTGTTCCTTCAACAAGCTGTCTTAAGACATTCATCAAATTACAATTTTTGAAAAAATAGTTTTATTTGCCATAAAATATATAAAACAAATTGAAGATAATAATCATCATGGCATAGTTGGGGGCTCCCGTTGAAGAGCTGCTTCTCTCATCTTTTTACCAAAGAAACTTCAGCTTCCTGAAGTTTCTGAGCAGCAGAAGGCTGGAGGTGAAAACATCCCTGAAATTTCTTGTCTAGTTTTCATCATGTTGCTATGAGCATTTTTCTAGCGATGGCTCCCTTCAGAGCAGACACTAAGCCTTACTATTACACAAGCCAAACTCACTCCAGCATAATGGCCTTCCTTCTTGCTGTTTTCCTCTGCCTATTTTTTTTTCTAGACATTCAAGAAAGGTCTCTTATCTTCCGGTTCTTGGAGCAAAGTCAACTCCCTCCACAAAACTTTCCCTATTCATTCTAGAGTACCCACCATCCCTTATCAGTCTCTGTTCCACTGTCTTACTTACTAAACAAACAAACAAAAAAATTAGCACTTAATGAAACCTGAATTTTATTTGTTTTCATATTCATTGTCAGTTTATCCCCATTGGAATGGCAGCTTCATTAGGGCAGAGAATGTGTCTGCCTTGTAGGTTCTCTGCTAAATTTCCAGACATTCAATAAACAGTTCTTAAATCAATGAAATAAAATTGCAAGGAAACTAGAAAGCTACCAAAATGTATATTATGTTGGAAACACTTATCATAATTAAACATATTTCTGGTCCATTTTCTGTGCTTCTATAGCACATCATTTTTTTCATTATTGCAATACTGTTCATATTGGATTTAATTGCTCATAGATTTCTCATTCTCCTTAGAATGTCAGTTGTACAAGTGTCATGGCTTTGCCTCAACTGTGGCACCCTGTCACAGTTTCTAGAACTGTGTCTAGAGACGCTCAGTCTGTTTGTTGAATTATTGAGTGGGTAGATGAATTCATTTAGTATTTATGAATGCGTTGCAATTTAGTTATTGATTTTTCTAAGTAACTGTGTCATATTTGTAAAAATAATCATTGATAGCTACTGGATTGAATACAAGACACCACCAAGTGATTGTTTACAATGTCTCAGAATCTTGTTACTTAATACCTAATACCAGATTTATGCCTGTGTATCTTCAATTACTGTGGGAGGTTGCATTAAACAAACATAAATATTAATTATTGGCTAAAAATTTTTTAGCCAAATTAGTCCTTGAGCTCCTATCATTTAATTTAGGAAGTGATTCAGGATCTTCAGGATCTAATAGAGTCCAGGATTCTCTTCATCAAGCTACCATTCTCATATGTATCTTCATGCAGTAAATATGCTGAATCTTCATGAGCTAAAATTTTTCTTCTATTTTTCCTATATTCTTTGTACGCTTTCTGATAATTTTGTAAATAGAATCATATTTTTCTTTAATTCTGAAGTTTAACAGTACATGTCCCTAGTTGTTTATTATTATTATTATTATTATTATTATTATTATTTGCTGAGAGTAAATTATTATTATTATTATTATTATTATTATTATTATTTGCTGAGAAATGTAAATAAGCCATCTGTCCTACGTAAATGGCTTCCCTTAAGTGCTTTTTGAGTTAGTAGATGGAAGATTATCCTTTCCTTACATTACAAATACAGTGCTAAGGACATGGGTAGTGGGAACACTTGTCATTTCTAAAAGCTTTTTGAACATAAGGCTCCCAGATTAGGCTGTTTTCTCTTCAAATTCACCTTAAGACATCTGAGAAAGTGCAACCCGAGGATCTCTTCTGGTGGATCATGCCACTGCCAGCAGCCCTAAGCTCTTTCTGAATGCTCTGTATGTAATCGGGTCTAATTGAAGAGCCTAGAAGTTGCAAAAGAACAGATTGGGTAAAAATTGGTAGGTTTAAACAGATAATAAGTGGCTGTTAAAAGAAATCAATTTTCATGAATGAGCTAAAAGGGGTGACTATGGAAACAAATAATTAGAATGGCAACTCTAATCAGCTGCTTACAGCAGGTCATTAAAATAATTTTATTACCATATTATGACTTCCAGAGAAAAGCCATATGTAGATGAAAAATGAAGTTTACTGACTTTTGAAAGGAGTCTTGATATCTTTTTTCTTTCTTCCTTCGTTCAAACCTACCTTCCTTCCTCCCTCTCTCCTTTTGTTTCTTCATTTCTTCCTTTTTGAAAGAAATGTGAATGTCATTTGACTTTTGAAGGAATTTCTTTCTTTTCTCATTTCTTCCTTTTCTTCATTTTTTGGGGGTCTGGGGTTTAGTTGGCAACAAAAAGAGGCTGTGAAGAAGCAATAAATCTAAACCAAGGTAATGAATAAAAGCTATTTTACTGGGCATCAGATAACACCTCAGATTAGAATATAACTAAACTATGGAATCTTGAATGACACATTATAACTAATGGGTAGTTGTTATTATTTCTGAATTTTGCTCTGGTAATGAGATTCAAGAAATATACTTTTTATGTTTCCAGTGCTGCAATCTTAATTTCACTATTCTCAGAGGTCTATCCTCCCTAATTATAGTGTTTCATAGGACTCTGACAGGAATTTTTTTCTTGACAGAAAACGTGTGGGCGACATTTTATATTTGTCTGGCTTAATAATTATTTTTGGTAAATGAAATATGAACATTTTATGCCAACAAATCAGCTTTGAATAATAAGATTTTTCATTTTCTTTTTCTCTCCAACAGGCTGAGTTATTTACCAATGTTTCCTAGAATTCTTTCTTTTATTTATCCATCCATCCATCCATCTATCCATCCATCAAACCATGCATCTTCCATTTATTGAGTTTGACAAAGACTCTCTCCTTGAAAAAACTTTATTCATGTTATTCTGAGAACCTGTCTCAATTTCATCTTGACCTTAACCTTTATTCGTCTTCTACCTGACTAGCCTAGTTTTAGCAAAGAAGCTTGCTAAGTCAGTTTAGCAAGAATCATCCCACTCTTGATATCTGATCACCCTTGATATCTGATTAAGTTCTTCATCTCCCACTTTTGATGTCTAAGTCTTAGGCATACCTTTACCAAGAATCCCTTTAGGTTAGTACAGAAAGAATCCCCCTACCCTTTAGGAATTTTCCATCCACTGAACCCCTTCATTCTTTTACTTGTCTATAAATCCCTACTTGTTCTTGTATTTGGAGGTAAGCCTGATTTCTCTCCCCTGTTATAATATCCTTATTACAATAGCCTTGAATAAAGTCTTCCTTACCACTTTAACAAATGTCAGAATAATTTTTTCTTTAACAGTATTGTGCCCATAACTTGAACAAGGTCAGATTCATCACTGGACTCCTAGACCTCTCACTCGGGACCCCAACTGCACACTTTGAAGGTCTGTCTTCATCCTTGACTAACTGATTGGGGATCCATTGGTGAGTCCATCTTCTGATCCAATCTAATGCTCCAAAGCGATAGGTAATTGAGGCATGGCAAAAGCAGACTCTGATTTATAAGATTATGAGCATACTCTCTGAGGCCAGGTTAGAGGTCCATGCCTCTTTGGTTAAAAAGTTAATGTTTGAACAAGAATCTCCCTTAATGGGAAACTTCTTGGCTCTTTTTGAGTGGAGATTTACTTCCAAGAGCTTGAGCAGGAAATTCCTGCTCCTTTTGTGAGGCTTCTCTGTTGGTAAAATACAGAAACTTAGAGTCACAGACTTCTTTATTGGTAAATTAAAATTAGTTAAAAATAGTGAAGTGAAACTTCCTTTCTCAAATCTCTGTACTATGTGCTCCACCACTATGACACTAACTGTCCACTTTCTTTCTCACGGGCATGTTTTTAAGAATAATTTGGGACTTCATTGGCTTCTTTGAAAAACTTAAGATCTCCCCAAAATGGCTTATCTAAGACTCCTGCCTTCCCATCACCTCTGTTCCTCCTTTTTTCTTTTATCATCTTCAATTTTCCCTTTAGTGTCTTTGAATCCTTTAATAAGTTACCCTTTAAACCCTTACCATCCTCTATCTTCCCTTTGTCAGAACTTTCCTTTCCCACTCCAGCCCCTCAACTTCATACAGTAACTTGAACTTGAGGCTCCTCTTTCTTCAGAGGTTCTCAAGGTATTCAGGGACTCCCCTCCCCCTTCCCCCAAAGCAACTACATATCAGAGCAAAGGAAAATCTTAAATGTCTCATTCACAAATAAAGTTTTGTTGAATTTTGTCACAAAAGTTAATAATACATATGTATTATTGTAACTATTTGTTGGATTATGTGTTTATAATTTTTGTACTTTTGTCTTTAGAAAAAACCTTGCTATTGTAGGAAATATTCTATTAACTTTTTAGTTGGCATATTAGCATTTCTTGAGGTGTGATTTAATTCAAGAAAAAATTACTGAATGCCCTTGTAGGATGCGAGATTTTACAGCCTCTAACAACTGGAGTCGGTTCAGATAATCTGACTGGCTGGCGAATATCCCCTGCCACCTTGCCACATGCCACCTTACACTGCTCGGTGCATTAAAAAATATGAGATTTTCAAAGACAGATATGTCTTCTAGATATATAACATTTAGAGATGGATTAAAACCTTTATTTTTAATCTCAAAACATAATTTTATCTGACAGAAATTGTGCCGTATTTACCTTACTTAATCTCTAGAATTAATAGTTATCATTAGGCAGTAAATAACATGAAAAGCATAGTGTTGTATGTTTATAAATTTACCATCATTAACATATTTTGTTAATAAGAGTCCTTAACTTTTCCAATAAATCGAAGCTGAACTACATAAAAATTGAAAAGATAAAATGAAACAAAGATATACTGTTTGTAAATAAAGGTATACTGTTTGTACTTTTAATTTTCTCCGCATCAAAATAGTAAATAGTAATCGAGGAATTTTAGAAAATTTAAGACAAAAGTGAAATAAAATGTATCTAAAAATCTTACCACTCAATAATTACTACATTGAAGAGTGATTTTTCTTCCTTGCGTCAATAGCCACCTACACCCCTCAATAAGATGATACAGGTCAAATATAATAATTAGAATATGAAATATACTATACTTTTTCTTAAGTATGAAATTTTCTTGTCAGATAAAACATTTTTTAAATGAATATTTTAACTTATGTTTTTAGGTATTAATTAAGAAAAAATTAAAAAAGTCTGCTTGTAAATGTTTTTATGTAACATTTTTGATTACAAAAACTTCTATCACTTGAGAATATCATTAAATAAATATCTTCTCTGTTTTGCTTGCTTACTGAACCCCATATAAAACATTAAAAAAAAGGTATAAAGTATTTTTTAAGAAGTCTTGAAAATATAAATTAAATTATGTATTTTTAAGCATTTAGTACTCTGGTTCTCTCTCTCTGTCTCTCCTCTGCCATAATTCAATTTCCAACTTGAGTGAGAGTGCTTCCTAAACTCACTTTCATGAATCGTAAAATTTGCTCTATCTTGTTACAAAACTCTGTATGGACTTGTTACAAAACTCTGCTTCCATATTTTTTCTTCCTACATCATTCTTTTTTACTTCGTTCATTCAGTGTTTTCATCATTTTAGTGGGCTCCTGATGCTTCAGGATCACCAATTTATACTTCTCCATTTGTTAGATCTATTCAGGGAATATATATGTCTTCTCTTCATCCTCACAGAGCACTTTTGCTAGAGGAAAGAGCTACAGGCTCTATTTTTTATTGTTCCTATGTGACATCAATTCAGTCTTCACTTATGGCATCCATTCTTCTTTTGGGGTGGGGAGATTATAAATCCTGGTTTGCACTTGTTTATCCCAGCATCCCTTCCATTTTAACATTTGTCCTGTATTTTTCATTTTCAACAAAGAAGAATTTCATCTTTAAAAAGCCATAGTTTATTTAAAATTTTTTTAGTAACTACAATAATTAAATCACCAATAGGCCTTTTTTTGGTCATTCTGTTTAATTTTTATTTATTTGATACTATATTTTAGAAAGCTTTGTATTTTTTTTATTTATTTAATGCTAGACATTTAATCAGAAAAATAAATAAATAAAAGCCCTGAATAATATTATCTTTTTCCTAAAGGGGGCAATTTCTCTTTGCAAAAGCTATTAGAGTACCAGATATATAATTGATAATCTTAAAGGTTAGATTTCAGCTGTTTTAGAGATAGTAAATGTTCTTTGCTATAATTTCTCATTTCCACTATGTGGTCTTTTTGAAGCTTAAACAAAAAGAGCAGGGGTTTTTCCAAGCTTCCCCAACTCCCCAAGTTAGCAGGGTTTGTACTCCAAAGTTTGCCTCTCAAGCATTTTGTATCTGCTAAATTTTTCCTTGGCTCATTCATCTTCCAGTCACTGTTTCAGTCTGGAGTTATTAAAATCTTACTTTGTGCACTTTTAACTTAGAAGTAAGTCGATGCCTTGAGAAGAGAGTTTCCCATGGCTTTTAAGCTCCCTTCACTGAACACACTTTTCAAAATTTTACCCCTAAATTTTGATCCTTTGGCAGTTTCAACTTTAACCTCTCTCTGCTCATCTTAGTAAAATTGTCCTTTTTCACTTGAACTTTACTCTTCTTGTTTTAAATTGAAAAATGCCCCTCCTCCCCGCCGTCCCCCTGCCTCTTTTAAAGGCATGGTTAAATTTAAAGGACTTAAAACAATGTACTTCTAGCTCAGATATCATAGACCTTCAAAACTTGCCTTGATTGCTTTCCAGTGATTTCTTCTTTTTCTAAAAAAAAATGTTTTATGGTTTCCACAGTTTCTTCCAGTGACATGTAAGCTATTCCATTATGATCAGAAAAAGGAGCTTAATTTATTTAAAGTTAAATTTTTTTAATTATTATAATAATGGTAGAGTCACTCTTTGGATATTATAAAATGTACCTCATTATTTGTACTCATGTATCTTGCTCATAGTAAATTTTATCTGATTCTTTTTACTTTCAAATTTTTAATATAAATTTTATATCTGTATATTTTTCTTTCTAAAATTTCATATTATATTATGTATAATATTTAATAAGTGTCTCTTTTAAACAGCATGCAAATTCTAAATATCCAGTCTCACAATCTTTGTCATTGTGTATTAAGTCCATTTATGTTTAATATAATTTTTAATGTACATTATTATAGATTCTATTTTTCTTATCTTTTTCCTTTATTGTTGTGGAAAATAAAACAATACCTCTCCCCTAAGATATGGACCCAGTCTCTGGAACCTATGAATATGTTACCTTGAATATCAGAAAGGATGTGCAGATAGGATTAAGTTAAGGATCTTGAAATGGAGAGATTGTCCAGTTGGTCCCACTGTAATTTCAGGTATCCTTATAAGTGAAAGGAGGCAGGAGAATCAGAGGACAGGTAATGATGGAAGAAGGATCAGAGTAATATAATGAGAAAAAGACTAGACAAGCTATTGCTGGCTTTGAAGATAGAAAAGGAATATGAGACAAGGAATGAAGGCAGATTCTAGGAGATGGAAAAGGCAGGAAATGGATTTTCTCCTAGATCTTCAGAAGAAACTCATCTCTGATTTTAGCTCAGTGATGTACATTTGCATCTTCTAACCTCCAGAACTGTAAGATAATATATTTGTATTATTTTAATAATTATTTGTAATAATTGGTTAGACTAACAATAAGACACTGATACGCTTGTGTTTCAGGTAAACCAAGTATTTTATTATTTCATTTTCCCCTTAAATTAATTTGTTACCTGTAGATTCTTTTATTATCCTCTTAATGCATACACTAAAGTTTACATAATATGCATCCATAAGGATGTATTATTGAGTTCTAATATAAATGCCTATTTTTACTACTTTTGAGGTATGCAAGAAATTTAAGATGCTTGAAATCTGGTTATGTTTCTCACATTTGTGCCACTGTTGTAACATATTTTAATCTTCTATATTTTATAAACCCCATGAAGCATTATTTTTTAAAATTATATAATATTTGCATTTCTTTATCTATATGAATTCTCATTGCCTAATCTCTCTACATAATCTGCAATCATTTCTCTTCTTCTTAAAAACATTCTTTTTTATTTATCTGAATTCCAGTCTGCTGTCGGCAAGGTCCTTTATTTTTAGTTTGTCTGAAAATGTTTTTAATTGTCCTTCATCTTTGAAGGATATTTTTACTGGCACAGAATTCTAGATGGATGGCAGTAATTTTCTTTTGGTATTTTGAAAAAGTCATCCGATTATCTTCAGGCTTTTATCGTTTTAAATGAGAATTCAGTTTTCTCTCTTATAGTCATGTCCTTGAAGAAAATATTTTTCTATTTTTCTTGTTAATTTTAAGATTTTATTTTGTGTTTATTTTTCAGCAGATTTGCTGATGTGTTTAGGATTAGTTTTATTTATGTTTATTCTTTTGGAAGTTTGCAGAACTTCTTAAATTTGTAGCTTGATACCTTTGGTCAATCATGAAAAATTTTTATTTGTCATCCCTTAGATTTTGCTTCTGCTTTACTCTAGTTTTCTATCTTGGGTTCAAATTACATGCATACTAGATATTTTAATAATGTCTAATATATCTCTTATACTCTTTTCTATGTTTTGTGTCCTTTTTCTTTATTTTTACTATGGCCTCCACATTTCCTACTGACCTATATTCTAATTCATTAATCATTTCTTCAACTCTTTAATTTGATGTTAAACTTAATAAATACTATGTTCTTAATTTCAATTATTCTATTTTTTGGTTTAATAGCTTACATTTGATTCTCTTTTTAGAACTCTCAAATTCAATTTTTCTGCTGAAATTTTCTACCTTGATTTTCATTTCTTGAGATTTGTTTAAATTTTACATTTGATAACATCAATATCTACATCTCCTTAGGTATCATTTTGCATTTTTTATTTTCCTTAATGTTTATACATTTGGTCTTGTATCTTGTATGCTGAGTAATGTTTAAATGAATCCTGGACATATTGTTTGAAAATTTATAGGAATATTTTTAGAAAACAGATGATGTTATGTTTTGCTTCAGAGAATTTTCTTTCTGACAGGTTTTTAAGGTGGGACATCTCACACCAATCCAGTTCGAAATTGAGCTAATTTGAAGCAGGACTTCAGACTTTGTGATAGAAGATGAATTTCTAGTTACCCCTATGTTTCAAATGAAAAGGTAGAGTTTTATAAGGTCTTGTCCTATATAACTGTCCCATATCCCCATAAAATGACTCACCTTCTATGTCTCCTGAATTCTAATTTCTGCTTGGTTTCACATCTCCACTTAAATCCTCTACTACTAGGTTTATTCAAAAATTAGCTTTCAACATTTAGACTGAAGTTATTTAAAAACTGGCAAATGCCCTGAGAAATAATGGCTCTAAATGTGACATTAACACTTCGTGTTGCTTTGGAATCCTGACCCCCTCAAAATCGTGATGCTTTGGTGAAATATAACTTCCTTTGTAATAATTGTATGTATATTTCCTCATTATTTACAAGATTGTCTGATAAGAGATAGAACATTTCAACCTAAAAAAGGACTTCTAGTAATTGTTAAATCTTTTTTTAATGCTTTAATATACTCTTTTAGAAGTAATAACAACACATAATTTTTTAAATTTCAAAGTTAATTGGTAAATAGAATTTAACATGGCTGCCATAGTAATAACTCTTTAAAAAATAGTTCTTAACAATCAGAAGTACATATTCATAACGCTCTTTGAATCTGATTTTAAAATTCAGATCAAATCATTGTTACTTTTAAATAATTTTACTTACTTTTGATCCAAAGTATTTTTGTGCATGCATAGAATGGGAAATAATAACTGTAATTTGTTGACTATATTCACAGAAAAACATTTCAAACAATTTCTCTTTTTGTTACCTGCCACAAATATAATTTTAAAAAATTATTTAACCTTTGAAGAACTGCTTTGTAAATGTTACAAAATTCAATACTAAGATCAAAACAGAATGTTTTGAATATTTAATTTTTTTTCTCTGCTCATCATCCAGGTAGCATTTGAAAATCTTTACTTGACAATTAAAATGTCCAAACGACTTCAGCTTTTCAAGTTTTGGGCAAATTACAATCACTGAAAGAAAGCTTGTAAATAGACCTTTAAATGTAGCCCTAAAAACAAATAGAAATTGAATAAATTAAACAGTGGGAGCTCAAAAGTTGATACTATTTAATTTGAAAATATTATAATTGTGTGTTGAACATTTTGACTTGTGGGAAGAATATTCTAATGAAGCTCCAAAATTTAGATGAATAAATTTATATTTTATTCTAGAATAGAATAAAATTCAAAGACAAAATAGTTGACATATCATAAAGAAAAATTACTTGATGGGTTTTGTCTTCAAACAGGTTGTTGAGGAAAGATAATTTTATGCAAATCAAAATATAAAAACTTGAAAATATTGCGGCAAACTTTATACATTTCATTATGAAAAAAAAAATGTTGAAATTGAGGATATCCTACACTTTAACTACATACTCATTGTGATTCCCTGTTGTTCAGGTTGCTTTCAGACTGAAATATCTCTTATTTCAGTCATTTTCCTGCTCCTACTGATGCAATATTCCTAGAAAAATTGCTTGAAGTTTTATTTTGGTTTTGGAATGCTACCCTTGGAAATTTGTGATCTGCATACCTATCAGTCTTCTGTCACTTAATAACATTTTTCTTTCAATATCTTGGAGTCCTCGAGGCAATAGAACTCTTAGGAACTTGCTCTAATTTCCCTGAGGTGCTATGCAAAGTACATATATAAGGCCCCCATTGTTACCTTTGCTACAATCAGAAGAAAAATAATAATAAAATGATTAGGAAATCATGTTATTTTTCAATACTTACCGTGCACCAGGCACTGAGCTAAGCATTTTCGATATGGAAATTCACTAAAAACTCACAAAAATTTTGGAAAGTAAGCATTGCACAAAGAAATAATTTACCCAAGGCAATTTAGAACCATGGAAGAACTTATACTTCAAATCCAAATTGGTTTAGCTCCAAAACACTTTCTTCCAACCTTATGCTACATTGCCATAGGAAAATCACAGTAGCTTTAAATCTCATACCGCTAATCCCATCCATATATCAAAGACACACAAAACCTCCCTAATGATTGTTCCACACAAAAACAGTGATGCTACACATGCCTTATGTCTGGGTTGATTAATTGTCTTAAAGAAGGGCAATGAATTCACATTTGCTGAGCAGGTGTTTATTCTATGTTTCAATTCTTAAATAGCCTAATTCTGATCTTAGCTTTCAAAAGTTTTATTTTAAGATCTGAGTTTTTATTCCTGTGTCTTGACATGGATTAGTGTTTGATTCACATTTACATTGTTTTAGATTATGAACCAGTCTTTTAATATTTGTAGGCATTTTGTAGTATCCATGGAGATCCCCAAATTGCTAAATGCCTTGTACTCTAATGATAAATTTGGGACCTTGGCCCCTTTTTTATCCCTTATCTTTTGTCTTTGTTTAATCCCTTTCTATAAAGTATGTTCTGGCAAAGGATTTGCTATTAATCTAAACTTCCAAAGCATTAGCTTGTTTCTACAAGCATATTCCGCTTGATTATGACTTCCTTAAATATGATTGCATTAATTCTTGCAAGAAATAAACTGAATTTAGAAGCGAATCATCTGGGAACATGTTATGAAACAAAACCAGTAGTTACTT
Source organism: Pteropus medius (assembly GCF_902729225.1). Taxonomy (NCBI): domain Eukaryota; kingdom Metazoa; phylum Chordata; class Mammalia; order Chiroptera; family Pteropodidae; genus Pteropus; species Pteropus medius. Next base: position 16,374,936 of record NW_024354500.1, read on the forward strand.
TAATTTTTTACTTTAATTCATTTGACCAATTGTTTATTATAATTGAGCTTGAACACTTTAAAAATGTGGTTGTTGCCCCATACATATCATAATATCATGTAATCTACTGTAGCAAAAACAAATTAACAAATAAAATAACCCATGACATATTAGCCAGGAAAAACAAAATATACTCATAATTTATCTGCAGGACTAATAGGTCTTGATCACACCCAAAAGAGAACCTTGATTTCCACACACCTATCAGATCTTCTATTCCCCAAGTATTAACTGTCTCAATAAGTGGCAGCAATATCCACCTAATTGCTCAAGCCAAAACCTCAGCTTATGCTTGAATTTTCCCTTTTTCTCCCCCTCACAACAATAAATTTTATTGTGACTCTGTCCCCTTCTGTTCATCTCTGCTACTTTCATCCTAGTCCAGGCAACATCATGTCTCGCCAGGACTGTTTCAACAGCCTTAAACTGTTCTCTCTAGTTTCATTCGTGTGCCCCATTCCAAAAGCTTCTCCCAACATAAATCAACTCATGCTACTCTTCTAATATATAGCTTCTAATAATTTTGCATCACACTTCAAATAAAATCCAAAACCTAACCGTTACCTATAAGCAACTGCTTTATCTGTCCCCTGACTTTCTCCTTGACCTCGTTGTACCAATCTCTCCATGTGCATCATGCTTCAGACACACTGACTTTTTTTCTCTTTCTGGGATGCACTAAACTCAATACTTTATTAAGATTTTTGCTCTTGGATTCATTTGGTTGGCTGGGTCCTTCTCTTCATTCAGTAGTCAGCTTAAATCAATTCCTTAGAGAGACTTTCTCTGATACCCAAATTAAAATTAATGTTTTTCACAGTCCTTCTGTCACATCAAGCCATGGATGTTTGATATTTTGTTATTAATGTTTTGCTTATTTATTTATTGAGTTTCTTCCTTTTTAAGTGCTGGTATTAAATCTCTTTTGCTCAATACTATACCAATAAAATTTTGAGGGATAATTGAATGAATTAATGAATCATTCTTATATAAATATTAAGGCAAACATGGAAATTGTGAAATTGAAAATTAGAGAATATTAATAATAGGAAATATTTATTATGATCATGGCTCTAGAGGATTGAAAAGATTTCACAGAAGTGGTAGTAAAGAGGAAAATCTTGCACTTTCTAAGGCGTAGCACAAAAGAAAGGACTCAGAGTTGAAAGTAAAAGCAAACGAGGAGAACTGATCACCTGATTATTTCAGATGATTTTTTTTTTTTAATCCTAGCTCTTGCTGTCCTTGGTTTTAAGGCCTAGACTCTTAACACTTTCACTGCCTAGATTCTTTCACTGTCTACTTTTATTGAGTTGAAAACTTAGTAAAAGAATCTACCTATAATTTAACTTCAGCTTTGTCATAAGCCAACATCTCAGCATCTTCCCTTCAGCTCCCCATAGTGAAACCTATAGACATACTATGCCTTTACAAGCACTGGCATTGGTTCTCAGGAAGCTTCACCCTTGTCTTGACTCTGGCCCTGCTTAACTGACAGGGATATGTGGAGGAGCTGGCCAGGAACTGTGAGACAAAAGAAGAGGAACTCTGGTATGACCTAGTAAAGATACTTGGAGGTGAATGTTAAATTTTGATTCTGATATGATATTATTTCAATGCCCTGAGGAGAACATACTTTTGAGCATTCAGGATTGGGATAATGTGACTTAGGTATGCCCTCTGTAATTTTATTAATAATGGCTTCTCTAAATAGTTTTTAACAGAAATTATGCAAGCAATGATGATAATAGTTATCAATTAATGGTCTAACAGTGAGGCTCTAATTCTGAAAATAACAGCCATAGTAATAACCATAGTGAGTGATAAATAATACCAAAATATGCACGTATTTTCTATGAACAATGAACAATCATAAGAACAACGAACAATCATGAACTAGATATTTCAGTACTTATTTTCAGATAGAGGAATTGATTCTCGGTCTCAAATCTGAAAACTGGTAAGTTCAACCAAGATATGAATGTAAGTCTGTCTGACTCCATATGTCTGTGTTAATATTAAACGGCTAAAAGAAAATCGCTTGTCATTAGCCTACAACAAAAAAGACATTAAAATTAGAATTTTGGGAATATAGTTGATACGTTGTGAAACAAAAAGTGTGTACATCTCTTTTTCTGGCTCAGTCTCCAACTAAGAGCCTGACCCAAAGATGAATTTTAATAAAACTCTTTATCAAAATGTACGAAATTTTTGCATACACTGTAAGGACAGTCAAAGATTGCTAAATAAACTATCCTTTATTAGTAGGAAGCATTTAAGGCAACTATCTTCTATTCTAAGACTTTAATTTCTGATGTGCTAAGGATGGAAAATATTAATTTAAGCCTCAGATTTTCTAGACTACCAAACAAGAGAAGAAAAGAGCTAGCAGTGTTTTCAAGATTCTGGTTAAAAAACTACAGAGATGATACCTCTCAGAGGCATTCAATTGACAGCAGTGAATATCAATCATATAGCAAGAATTCTACTGTTTTTTACTAGAAATGGCCACCCTGTGATGCTCCACATATTGCAATATAATTGACAGATATAAATATGTATTACATCCAGGCAGCTGAGGATGCTAACATAGGCTCTTTGCATTAAAAGGTACCACTTTGGTCCACCTCTAACTGCATCCCATCTCAAATTGCACGTTCATCTGGAGCTCACATTTCAGCTTCACTCCAGAATTCTTGCCCTAACAAGCTCCCTAGCCTATACATACTTTCTGCATGATCCTCTCTCTCACATCAGATTTACAGAGGCTGGTCTGAGCTGTCAGTATTTGGGAGAAGGTGAGTAGAACATGTTGGACTTGTGGCTGGGTATCCACATGCATGTGCAAAAACTACCTGCAACTTGCGGTAGTGTCGGGGCTGCAAAAACAGGAAAATGACCCACAGATGTACTAAATATTAAGAGTGAACAAGAATCGGTGTATAAATAAGAAAGGTGGATGCATATGTATTTGTCAACATAAAGGGTGAAACTATGCTTCATAAACCTTCAAATTAGTATATAACATCTGTTGTTAACTGGTAAAGATACTTTTTTTTACCAGATAACATTCTCATATTTCCTCTTACCAAGATCTCAAATTATATCAGTCTTACTTTATTATTAAAATGACTTCTAATACAAAATCTGGACTATTTAGAGTGCAATGATGGAAAAGTACTGTTTTGCAAATATAATCTTTAAATTTGAAATTTATAAATAACTTTATGGAATCAACTTTAACTTTGTCATTTCTGTTTATTATTGAAAAATTTTATGATGGCTCTAATTATGATTACATAATTTTATCTATTAATGAGAAAAATATTGCACACCAAATAATGTGAGTATAAAAAGTATATTAATGCATAGAGGTTTATCTCAAATATACTAAAGGAATCCCTTTGATATGCCTCCAAAAGTTCAGTGCTTAGGCTATACCCACACTCTATCAAAATAACAATATCGATTTTGTCAGACTACAACCAAAAGAGAGAGAGTTTGAACCTATTATTGAATCATAATTGATGAGAGCAAATAGAGCTGGCCAGTCAATTTTTTCAAAAAAGCTTATATAGTAGTTCTTTATGAAATATTTACTTTCCTCCTTAATATTTTCTTCTCTTTTTTATAAACAATTATTTTAAAATCTCAATAAAATTGTGTTTAGTTTTAAGAAAACAAAAATAAATCTAAATAATACCTTGTTTTTCTAAACATTTAGCCCTAAATCTTACAACCCAAACAATAATTATTTTTTCTATTTCTCAAAAAGACTTTATTCAATTGCATATTTATTATTCTAGCTCTTAAATTTGCATATACTTCTTAAATTTTATCAGTATGCAACTTGAAAAAAAAATTGTTTCAAACAGGGAAAATACTGTTAAATTTGATTTTCAGTTTGATAATACAAAATATAGTACTGAGGTAATATATCTCAGTTTAAATGATAAATAATTGAATATATCATTACAACTAAAAAATAAAATCAAGGGATAACATCTTTTTCAATGCTCTCTATCAAGTTAGATATGTTACTGAAAAACTGACTAATCATCAGATACAGGTCTGCTCAGGATGCCAACTGACAGCAAATGAAATGTTAAGAAAATATCTCAAAAAGAACACAACATAGTCAGAGGCTAAAACATAATATAGTAAAAAGGATGCAGACTAAAATTAAAACGTTAAAACAATGTACCTGCTTAAGGAAAATACAGGATATAAATATCAGCAAGAATTCAGAAGAATGTAAAGAAAAGGTGACACCCAACAAAACACTGGATCTTCAAAATGACAAGAAAGGGGCAAGAGAAATAATTAGTAATTTAACAGTGCTGGAAGATCAAATGAAAAACTTATTAATAGAAGAAGTAATTTTTATAAAGAATCTCAAAATAATATGCCATAGTCATTCAAATTGGCTTTGCGCAGCTCTTTACTTCTATAAATTTAACTGGATCCCTTACATTGTGCAACATGAGATAAAGTTATTAAAAAGTCTCTGTTGGAGAAATTGGGCTTCTGGCCTACAATCTTGTTGAGAAGTGTCTCATTTGGTCCATCGGATTAGGAAAATCTCTTAATTCTGGGTAGGATATTGCAACAGGGAACTAAGGCAGGAATAGGCCATTAGTGTCAAAGAGACTTTCTATGTGTGGGTTGTTTTCAATCTTGGGCAATTCATTCAAAGCCAAATCTTCAAGGTCAAGGAAATAAACTGAATAGAACTAAACACTTCCCCAGATTTTTTACTGTTCCACATGGGGAAGTTTTTTGACATTTAGATTATTTGGCCCAACTGGAACCTTTTAAATAAGAATTTATTAAGGTATAGACCATGAATATGCATTTTAAATAAACACCTGGGTGGTTCTGATACACTGATACACTGATAACTGTGGAGGATCTGATAAACCAGGTAGGATTACTTAACAAGACTTCATGATGTAAGATCAAAGAGAATCAAAGTACAAGAATTAGAGACCCTATAGGTGGAATTGAAATAAGATATAAGCATAGGAATTGTGTAGCCTTATTATTAGAATGGAGTTGATGTATCACATCAAAAATTATATAAATCATAAATTCAGGGTTTAAAAATTTGGAATCTTCCTTGGAGCTGAGTTTTTCACAGGAATGAATCTCGGTATAAGCAGAAAATGTAGATCAGACTAACAGAAAGATTAATCTTGATGCAAACATGATAACTGAAAAACACACCCAACAAAATACATCCCCAAAAGATTTAGTGTTCGTGCAACAAAATCACAAATAAAGTATTGACTGAGCAATTGAAAAAAAAAGTCAAAATTAATGGATAAAAGTGAGTTAGACAAGATAGGCTAACTTTTGTAATAAGCAACACCCAAGTCTCAGTGGCTTGTTATGATAACATTTATTATCCATTACAATCTAATCAACTTGTGAGAAACCATAATGGGCCTAAGATCCTGTTGCAATATCAAGCAAGGTTTTGCTATCACTGGGTGAGAAGAGGGAAAACTCTTCTAAGATGAACCACAGGCTTAGGGCACAGTTTGTGCCATGGAGAGACATGGCAGAAATGTTAAGAAAAAGGAGTAAACCCAGCACTAAGGTCCAGGCTCACTAGACCTGTTAAGACTGAGGCTGAAGCTGGACCATAGTGACTCTTTCTTCCCCACTAAAAATCCTAGTACCAAATTCCACTTCTGGGTATTTATCTGAAGAAATTTAAAACACTAATTCAAGAAGATATTTGCACCCATGTGTTCATTGCAACATTATTTAGAATAGCCAAGATAAGGAAGCAATCTAAGTGTCCATCGATAGATCAATGGAGAAAGATGTGGTACATATATACAGCGAATACTACTCAGCCATAAAAAAGAATGAAATCTTGCCATTTGTGACATCATGGATGGACCTAGAGGGTATTATGCTAAGTGAAATAAGTCAGACAGAGAAAGAAAACACCTTACATGTGGAATCTGAAAACCAAATAAATGAACAAACAAAATGAAAACAATCTCATAGATACAGAGAATAAATTGATGGTTGCGAGATGGGAAGGGATTGGGGATGAGTGAAAAAAGGGATTAAGAAGTAAAAGGGATTAAGAAGTAAAAATTTCCAGTTACAAAAATAGTCATGGTGTTGTAATGTACAGCATAGAGAATATAGTCAATAATATAGTAATAGCTATGTATGGTGCTGAGGGGTACTAGACTTATTGGGGTGATTGCCTCATAAAGTATATAAACGTCTAATTGCTATATTGTACATCTAAATTAATATATTGTGTACCAACTGTAAAGGAAAAACAAATACATTAAAAAAAAAAATCCCTAGCACCAAGAAATAAGCAGTATCAGTCTACTGCTGGGGGAGGGCAATGCCAGCAACTCACCTTTGGTCAGTTATAGGATAAACGACATTTTAGAGAGCCAACACAGGCCACACCACACTAGAACAACTACAAAAAATAATATAATAATATAACATATAGTACGTAATTAGATATTTTAACATGAGCATGAGTTTTGTACATCTCCCCCACTTTCTGCTCCCATCATCAATAAACCGGGACTCTCTACATCCTGCAGAGGGTTTCAAGGAAGCAGAACTGCTAAAATCAGGACAGTACTGGGCACAATGGCACAGTTGACCCTATCAGATGTGCAGGGACTGCTGAAAACAGAATGGAATAGAATACTGGGAAAAATCTCGAGTTAAATTAATCTAGCATTCCTGGCATAAATCACATTTGTATATGGTATAGGCTTTTTATATATTGGTGGATTGTTTTTGCTAATATTTTGTAAAGAATTTATTAAAGATCTTCGAATTTATGTTAATAAAGAATATTGGTCTATTTTTTTAATAATGTTTTCATCTGTTTTTTATACCTGGTTAATACTGGCCCCATAATATGAGCTGGGAATTAAATGAACCCCAAGATCCATTCGGTCACTCAGATATCCTCTTTCTTTTTATCCAGATCCTATCATCCTATTCTAAGTTCCATTTCACCAAGATTTTTTTTTTCTATTCCAATTCATTGCTAAGTTTCTAGTCTTCTCTCTTCACCCAGTCCCAAAAGTATACTATCATCAAGTCAGTCTTCAAGATGCACAATTTTATAATGTTATTTTTGTATTTCCTAGACTCCAGACATCCTATATAATAAAATATAAATTGCTTAACCTCATATATAAAGTCATTTTCCATCATCTGTAATTTTCCTTCAGATCTTCAAATTCTCTATCCCAGCATTACTCAAAGCCAAAAGTGTATTAAAACCACTTAGGGAACATTTAAAAAATACTAGTTATGTCATATAAAGAATTATGTTGTTGCAATGGTGGTTTTCAAGTATGCTACCGGCAAACTATTTCAGAGGTCACAGAACAAAAAAGTTCACAGACAAAACACTCCTGGTTATTAAATTGATTTTAAAGCATATGGCAAGAAGCAAGTGGGAAGGTCTGGGTGAGTTAACACATTTAGGATACAAGCAGGAAGGGCTCACTACCTGAATCTTGAGGTATTCAGTGTTCATATACGCTGTATCTCTCTCTGCCACATCAGTTTTTCTAGCTGTTGATGTGTTCATGAAGACCAGAATTAGGTTTGGCGCAAGCGAGTTCACGGACAGAAGGGGCCTTGGTCTTGCTTTTTGAATAGACACAAGCACTGTTACTCCTGGCTATGCTGTAGCTTGCCAATTAGCCTGCAAACTGTCATGGATTTTATTTTTGTTTTATAGTCAGAGGACACATGAGACAGAATAAGTGTCACCAATGTGTGACCAAATTAAGTAGCAAATGGTAATGAATATTCAAAAAAATTCTGAATTGCTGAGGCTGCTCTCAACTGATTGCAAGTAACTTATGTATTTAATCTTGTATATATTTAAGACCTATGTGTTTCATGAATATAAGGTCACTCTTAGTACTTACTACTTATACTTAATGCATCTAATGCATCTTATGTTTCTGCTTATCTTACACTTAATATATACCATTAATTCCGGATTTATCTAACAAGTATTCTGCTCACTAGCTTCTTATCTACACTGAAAATATCTTTAAAAGTTTTACCTATGCTTTACAAACTACATACTTATTTATCTAATAGATTTGGTTAATATCAAAGCCAGTGCATACTACAGATTGGGTGTCTAAAATTCACTGCAGCCCCACTGGATTGGAACTTCTGTGAGAGGATCTAGATGCTGCATTTGTAAATGATTCCACTTGCAGCCGTGGTTGAGATTCTCTGTTCTATTCCACCTAGACTGGCTAAGAAATCATCCCCCTGCACACTGAGAATCCCCGCCTCCACTTTTTTTCATGTGCCATTTCATCTCATCCATCTGGATTTTCTCTTTCTCACTAAATCTTATGTAAGCCCCATTCTACCTTATTACAACTATATTACAAATATAGCCATTCAACTATATTACAAATTCAACTTATTAAAGATAAACTTGCAATCAATTGAGAACAGCCTCATCAATTCAGAACGTTTTTTGAATATTCACTACCATTTCTACTTAATCTTATGCATGTGGAACTATTACTTTCACAGTGTTTATATATATATGTATTTTATTGGTACTGAACTCCTCATTTATGTATATTTGCACTGGGCAGTGGCTGAGGAAGGGGTGAAAATAAAATAACCACAAGCAACTCCAAGAGAGTTAACCTTATGGAAATGACCCTGAGACAAAGCAAGCAAACTTGACTATTTTGTCAGGAGAGAGAGAAAGGGGGAAAAGGAGGGATGAAGAGAGTGAGACTTTAATTTTTAAAAATGAAAATCCTTGTAAGTCAGATTTAGAGAATTTTCCATGTCCACTTCAGTGGGTCTGGAGAGGTAACCATCGTTAGTGAATGGTCCACTGTTTTGCATGACAACATTGACATCTAATGAAAAGTGTATTCTTTGCATTTCATTTCCAATTACCCCAGATATTTAGTACAAAGATCATACTTTTTCTCTAAAAAATTTCTGAAGACACATTCATATTGAATTGATTGTGGCATATACCATCTTCATTCAAATTCTCAGTAGCACATAGCACTAAATTCATATAGAAAATGTCACACACTAGAGCAAAAATTGAAAAGCCTTGTAAATAAAAAATTATTTTAGCTATTTGACACCAATTAGGCTAACATTCAGAAACCTGTATTCCTGACTTTATTTTTTATTTTGCTTGTTTAGATTATAGTTTGAGACCATTTTGTAAGTGATTGGTTCTTGCTACAAAAGGAAAAGCATCTTATATTACACAAGATTTACAATCGTCCCTTTGATATAGCTGTTTTAATTAATTGGTATATATGTTATCTTAAGATTTTATCTGAAAGATATGTTTGATTGACCTGATGTTGTTTATCTAAATCTAGTGGAATTAAGTTCCAATCTATTGTCAGTTTCATTATCTATATAAAGAATAATATATTCCCAATAGAATTCTTGAGAAATAGAATTTTCTGTTAGGTTATCAGAATTATTGTTCACAACTCTCGCTATTACATTCCATGTGACAGGAAGTATTAAGAAACTATTGATCACAAAGTGTTAGTCAACAGTCTCCTAATCCATCAGGGAATGGGGCTGGAGTGAAGGTGTGTTTGCCCTGGGCTAGATGTTAGGTAAGTTATAAATTCATCTTGTCAACTGTTAGATTGCATATGGATAAAATTAAAAGTGCCTCTTTCATTACTGATACTTTTTACTCTAAACAATTAACTTTGTCAGATTTTTTTGATGTCCTAGATTCCTGTAGCAAGTGGAACACTTTAAATTTCACTTTTCTACTTGAATTAGTATTATTATTAGTTTATAATATCCTAATAGAGCTAATGTTTTGTCAGGATTATAACATGTTTATCTCATTTTATTTGGGCAAGACTGAATTACCAGTAAAAGTGTTATTAAATTTTAATGCCAAAATAAAGCCAAATTATGTGGGCCTTTAGAAGAATTAGACAATTATGTAAGACAATAGATTGCTTCTCATTGTTAAAAATTTAAATTTGTGACAAAGATGCAACATTCCACATTTTGTCACTATTCAAATTAATTTATAGTAGTAAGTATCATATTTATTTATTCTTTATGATGAAGCTATATATATTTAAAATGTATGTATTTTATGAAATGTCCAATTTCTTTATTTTGAATATCATCTGTCCTGATATGAAAAACTTCTTTAAATGAACAGATCTGCTCAGCTCATGCCACTTATAATAAATAGAGATCGAGGGGAGTAATGATCCATATCCTTTTTTTCTGCTCAGTCAAAGACCTTTTAATTAAAATAATTTCTAAAACCTTGTTTCATAAAGTAATGTTTCACATGGCATTATTATGTAATCACATACACATTAATCATACATCAGGGGAAATATATTTATCCCAAATTCTCATTATTGCAGTTTTTCAGAACATAGAAAAGCAAAGTCCTTAGTATTTTATAGTCCTCTTGAATTTATTAAAGCCAAGAGTTGAGTTGTAGTGTTAATGAGGATATAATTTTACCATTTCAGGAAAAAAATAAATTATCCTCCACTGAGAAGATATTCAGGATCAAATTACTTTTGTTAATCTAATTATTTCTCTGGCTTGCTAGCACTGTGCATATCAACATATATTAAAAGGAAATGTCAAGAGAATCAACCTTGCACTGTATACATCAAAGGAGATCATCAATAAAATGAAAAGATAATCCACACAATGAGAGAAAATATTTGCAAATCATATGTCTTAATAGGGAATTTGCATCCAGAATATCTAAAGAACACTTAAAACTTAATAATAAAAAGACAAATAGCACAATTTAAAAATGGATAAAGTATTTAAATAGCTATTTCTCCAAAGGAGATATGCAAATTGCCAGTAAGTACACAGAAAGATTCATTAGTTATTGGGAAATGCAAGTCAAAAACCACAATGGTATGCTACTTTACAAAATACACTCAGATAGCTAAAATAAGAGATAAAAATAAGTGTTAGCAAGGATGTTGACAGATTGAAACCCATATACATTTCTGATGGCATTGGTAAAATAAGAACGACACTTTGGAAAATATTTTCGCAGTTCCTCAAAATGCTAACTAAACAGTTACCACATGACCCTGCAACTTTACTCATGGATATATATATCCAAAAGAATTGAAAACATGTGTTCAAGTAAAAATTTGTATATGAATGTTCATAACGTTATTCTTAATAACTCAAAAGTGAAAACAACAAAAATATCCATTAACAGATGATTGAATAAACAAACTGTAGTATAGTCACACAATGAAATAATATCTAACCATATAAAGAAATGAAATACTGATACACTAATCCATGTCAAGACACAGGAATAAAAGCTCAGATCTTAAAATAAAACTTTTGAAAGCTAAGATCAGAATTAGGCTATTTAAGAATTGAAACATAGAATAAACACCTGCTCAGCAAATGTGAATTCATTGCCCTTCTTTAAGAGAAAGAAGCCAGACTCAAAAGGTCACATATATTATGATTCCATTTATATAAATTTCCAGACTAGACAAATCTAGAGTAGAGCTGGAGTAGGAAATGGGAAGTGATGGCTAATGGGTATGAGGTTTCTTTTCAGGTGATAAAATGTTCTACAATTAAATAAAAGTGATAATTGCACAATTCTGTGAGTATAATAAAAATTCCTGAATTATGCATCTTAAAAGATGAATTGCATGGTATATGAATTATATTTCAATAAAACTACTATTAAAATAAAGACTTAGAGGCTTAAAACAAGCATTTTATGAAACTCACTGAATCTTTGGCTTAAGACTTTGGGCCAGGCATTGTGAGAATGGTTTGCCTACGTCTCATGATATCTGGGACTTCAGCTGGAACAAACTCAACGGACTAGGTATGACTCTCTGGTTACAGACTAGAATCACCCAGAAACATCCTCATTTACATGTTCATCAGTGGATGCTGAGACTTAAGCTGGGCCTATTACAAGCACTTACTCATTACTTTTTCATGTGCCCAGCTTTCTCACCATGCATGGTGGCCATAAAGTAATCAGACTTTTTATATGGCAGCTCAAGGGTCCACAGCAAGTGTCCCAGCAAACAGAGCAGAAGTGATATTGCCTTCTCTAATAACACCACGATTCATGCAATGTTCTTCTGCCTCATTCTATTGTTTTCAAAAGAGTCAAAAGCCTACCTAGATTTGAGGGGAGGGAACAGATAGCTTATTTCTCAATGAGTGTCAGAGAATTTGGGGCTGTTATTTTTTTAATTGTGGAAAAATACAGGTAACATAAAACTTTCCATTTTAACTATTTTTAAGTGTACAGTTTAGTAGTGCTATCTACATTCACATTGCTGCACAGCCAATCTCCAGAACTCTTTTCATGTTGCAAAACTAAAAATGTTCTCTATCCATTAAACAAAAAGTCCCCATTCTAGACATGCGTAAATAGCATTCTACTTTTTGTCTCTTGAATTTGACTATTTTATTATATCATATAAGTAGAATCAAACAGTATTTGTCCTTTTGTGTCTGGCTTATCTCGCTTAGCATCATGTCCTCAATGTTCATCCATGCCGTGGTGTGTCAGAATTTCCTTCCTTTATAAAGCTGAATGATAGTCCATCGTATAAGTACTCCATATTTTGTTTATACATTCATCTCATAATGGGTTGCTTTCTATTAACATTTGGATTTCTTCCACCTTTTAGATTGTGAATAATGCTGCTGTGAATACGGGGGTACAAATCTCTCTTTGAGTTCCTACTTTCAATTTTGGGGGATACATACCCAAAAATAGAATTGCTGCATCATATAGTAATTCTTTGTTTAACTTTTTGAGAAACTGCTGTAATACTTTCCTTAGCAGCTGCACCATTTTACATTCCTACTCACAGTGTACAAGGGTTCTAATTTCTTCAAATCCTCATCAACACGTTATTTTTTATTTTGTTTGTTTCTAATTTATAGTAGCCATCCTAATGGGTATGAGATGGTGTGGCTGTATTTTTAAATACTGATTGGGCTTATCGATGCAAGGGAAAAATGTTACCAATTAAACTGCTTTCTTATCTAATCAGAATGGTTTATTGCATTGAATTTAAGCTGGCCTCATGATTTACCTTGGTTGACTATTAGAATGCAAGGAGAGGAACATTACGAGACTTCAGAGCAGTGTCACAACAGGCATTGGAGTTGCTTCTATTATCCTCTTGGAAATCTGCCCGGGAACCACCAAGTAAAGACCCTCATAAGTCTGCTATATTGTATGAGGATCATGAGAGTACATTCATGGTATCCCAGCTTACAGAGAGCACTAAATGCCAGGTGTGTGAATGAGTGAGGCCATTCTAGGACATCCAGGTCCTATTTGAGATGCTACTTAACTACAATTACATGAGTGGTTCCATGAGAAAACAGCAGAGGAATCACTCAGTAATTCCAGACAAGATGATCATCCAAAATTATAAGCAAATAATGAGTTTTTGTTTTAAACTGGTAAGTTTGGATGGTTCGTTATGCTACAATAGGTAGATGCTACTGTCAAGAGAATGGTATGTTAGAGACTGCTCTTACTAGATCACAAAAGCCAAGTGCATGCAACTCTTCTCAGCTCCTCATACTCCACATTTAGTGATGTCATATTGCTAACATGAAATTAGCTGTGCTGTATTTACATGTGTAAATCAGCAAACAAACCAGAATCTTTTTGTTTGTTTGGTTTTTGTTTTGAGAAAGAGAGCTATTTAGACATTTTTAACACACCACTAGATACAATCATTTAGATGCTGAGAGGATAACAGTTATCTAGTGACAAAAGAGCTGGCTTGAAAACCCCTGTGAGAGCTGCTGACAGAAGCAACCGTTAGAAACTACTGGAGCTGCTGGTCCTGGCTGTCGAAGTATCCAGAGCTGCTACTTCTGATTGAAGTTGTACTGCCAACAGATATTGGCGTGGGTTGCTGGTACCACAGCTCATTGTATGCTAGTGGGAAACATGGCAAATAGAGAGCTGATATGACATTATTTATCAGGTCTGAAAGTTGCTTAAGGTACCTCCCATAGGACTAGCTGCCTCCACACAAGGCAGCTATATTGCATAGGATAAAAATATTGTATAGGATATAGGCTATGTTTCTGTAACAGAGAGATTCTAAGTAGTATAGAAGTTTACTTTTCTTTCTCATCACAATCCTAGATGAGGTGGACAAACACCTTGTGGACAGGTGGCCTTGTTTCATGATGTCTTCTAGGTACTCAGTTTATTTCTATTGTGTTGCTCCTCCACCCCTCATGGCATGGTCCTTGTCTGCATGCCAAAGCGGCCTAATCAGCATTGCAGCTGGTATCTAGTCTGTGAATAAGGTGATGACAATAAGGAGAAGTTATGTAATTTCTTTCTATGGAAATGACACAGAAATTGCACACATCACTTGTGCTCACTTAGCATCGGTAAGAACTCATTCACTTAATTCACTCAGGGATATGGAGAAATAAGTTTCTAATTGAGCAGCCACATGCCCAGCTGAAACTTGAGGATTGATGTCTATTATTAAAAGCAGAGGAGAAGAATAATGTTAGGAAATGACTAGCAGTTATTCCCCAAAACTGACTATTTAGAGAATCGCACATTCTCTTAATGAACATGAATCAAATCCTATCATGTATTTGATACTGTTTATGTACTCGGATCATAGAGGAGAAAGACTCAGTAATTATCCTTAAAGTTCTCACAGGGTAAGAGATATCTAAATAGAGGGAACGTAATAACATGTGAAGTTATAAAAGTACTATGGACAAAATATCATAGAATCACAGAACAAAAATCAAACAACTGCCTGAGGGGGTAATGAAAGGTTTTATTAAGTTGGAATTTAAATAGACTCTTGAAGAATAACTAGGCATTCACAAAACAGAAAAATAAAGGTGTTATAAGCAAAACAAGTTCCTTAATATCCATGATATGTCCAAGATTAATTGAATTTATCATAAAATCTGAGAAAACTGGAGGCTCATAAACCTAGCTCTCAGAATTGTAGAGTAAAATGAAAATTTAATAAAAAAAGAATATCATAAATTTATTTCTTAAATTGCTTTGTGTAAAATGTATAAATCATACTTTTATTTATGAAGTTAATATAAAATGTCATTTATTAACTTAGCCTAAAGTATGACTGTCTAAATTTTAAATTTAGGCTGGTGTGAGAATTAACAAGGTATTGTCTCCTGAAGCCTTTCTAGATTTTGCTACTTTGACTCAGATCCCACTCATTGTTCCACCGATATCATTCTGTTAATTCTCTCACAAGACACTTTCTGAAATAATCATCCATGGCTCCAAAGCCAGTTTTTGCTTAAGTCTTAATCTCTTCCATAAATTTAAGAGTATTATGCCCCTTTAATTTAATGACAAATTTATATATTGCATGTTTTGGAATGGTATCACTAAGGTGTCTTATTCTTATACTTGTTTCCAGAATTCAGTTATATTGTTTTCTTTTTAATCAGATGATTTAAAGAAAATAGCAATCCATAGACAGATTGAAAGGAAAGAATTATTTGTGGTCAGAAGTATTAGATCAAATGAATACCGATCTTGAAATAGACAATTTTGTATACTTTATTCAAGTACTAAAAACTCTGAAATAATACGAGGGAGGAGCATACCCAAATTAACTCACTTTGATAAACTGATTATTTTTGCTTCTAATCAGCTTTCTGATTGAATTCACTACCCACTCCACTCACTTTTGCTGAAATAGTTTTTGTAGGTATAATTAATGTGGCAGTACATTCTTGAATTCTTGACAAATTTTTCTTAAAAAGAAATCAAATGCCAATTGTATTGTGAACTACATTTGATAAAGTAGCTTTTCCTGTCATTTTATTAGAGACAATGGAACCACTAGGAAATTCATGTTTCAAAAGCCCTAATTAACTTTGTGTTGTAATAACCTGGGAGCTAGGACTCTTGGGCAATGCAATTCGTCCACACGATTCTGGCATAATGATTTCTGTACTTCTGATAGGAAAGGAAGAGGGAGGTAGGAGCTGACAGGTTCCTACTGAGTGGGTGCATGTTTGGAAATAGATAATAGAATTGGGTTCATTCTCCAATTACACAGTAGAATAATGATTCAATATGCCTAATGAAGTGAAAGAGAACCAGTAAAAAATGCCTTAATGTTCTAAAATTATTTTCAATAATGATTATTAATGCATTATGAAATTATATTTTGTAGGATTTGGAAGAAAGCCAGATTCTATATTGCTACAAGTTTCTGTATTATTTTAAAAATGCTGACTTTTTTTATAATTCAGTAATTATTGGAAATAGTTCTGAAAAGAAATTAGAATAAAAGTACTGAAAATGTGTAAGAAAAACATGTTTTATTTATATCCAAATAATGGTTTATTGCAGTAGACTAGTATTTTTTAATATAATTGTGTAGGAACATTCAATGACTTCTTCATAGATCTTAAAAAGGACTCATAGAAGTATCAATCAGAACAGATTGGGTTATACTATGAAAACCAACAATGAGAAAATTCTCAGTGCTTTAAAATAGCAAACTTTATTTATTGCCCATGCTACATGGCCTCTGTGTGCTAGAAAGATTGATAGAGGGATCAACTTGACATGAGCTTCGATGATCACAGATTTAAGTACAAGAGAATATGGCATACCATATTCTGGTTCTTAATACCTTTGCCTGGAATTGATACGTAAAACTTCTATTCATGTTTCATTGGTCAAAGCAAGCCATAAGGCAACCTCTGACCTAAAGTGGCAGACAAATCCAATCCTACCACATGTCTTGAATTAAATGAAGGTAGAGCTTACCCTTTAGTTATAAATATTCAAGTCCCTATCCTTTCCACATGTAATATATACCTACTTCCCCTACGAGGAAAAAAAATCCCAAAGTCCCATCTGATTTGTACTCCGTCTCAAAGTCCAATGCTTTAAAATAATTTGTATCAAGCCCAACATGGTTTTCTTGGTTTGAAAATTTAAAAAGAAGATGAAAAGTTATCTGCCCCTAATAAACACTATAAAAGTAGTGAAATCAGTAAAAAGATAATGGTGATGAAACACTCCCATTCTGGTGCTGTAAACAGGTGGAAACTCTGAAATCTCACTGAGTAGACACTGTGTGGAGCCCCTTCCCTGGGCAGAGTGGGGAGGGAAGTGGTCCTTCATTAAGCTCCGGATCTATTCTCTGTACGTAACTTCCTCAGGTCATTGGACACTCGTACTCTGTGACTCCATGATTACATCCTTGGGGCTGGGCTACTTTCTAAATTGGCTTTCTGCCTCTAGAAGATTGAGGTGTCAAGGTCCATTTTAAGTATTTAGTAGTCTTACTCTTTTTTTATCCAAACTGTTTATATCTTAGTCCATATACTAAGGCTTTAAATCTTTTAAAAAATTAGTTATATTCTTACCTATTTAATTATAGTCAACTTCATGTGCTATAATGAAACTCCTAATTTTTTTAGATACATGCTTCTCTTGCTAGATTTAATTATGAATATCTTCAACCTGTAAGGTGTCTATGACATGACTAAAAACTTAATCTCTTCTCCCTGAGCTGTTACTGAACATCACCATATTAAACTTAGAAGATTTAAAAATGTCAAAGCTATACTCCTTATCTGATCTATTCTACAGAGCCCAAGCTTTAATCAGCTGTGTTGAGAAGTTCCCTTTCTAAATTATCAAGTAATAGATTTCAGAACTCTCTCTGTCTTTTTCATTCCTGCAAGAAATTTTATTACTTTTTAAAAACACATTTCTTTTGAAATACTGTGAATATCATTTAATACATGCTAATATTATCCTATTGTCCAACCTCTTCATCTAAAATCTCAGACTCATTAGAGACATTATCTTCCTTTTAATTTATCTCTGGTAAGGATTTTATCAAATATTTTGCAAACATAAAACCTATTAGTATTCTTTGCATATAGTGAAGACAGGGAATATATCTCTTGGTATACTGATAAAAATAAAAGACATTTATCTATACATTTATTCAACTAACTTATGCACAAATATACATTAAGTGCTTACCCAATATTATGCATGCCTCCGAAATTACAAACCATATACTATGGCAACTAGCAAAAAAAAAAAAATATTCTTTGCTATCACATGCATCATTAAAAATGGTGTCCAAAAACATGTTCACTGGAAGCTTGAATATTTTCAAACTATTAGGTATTGATTATGTACCAGACGTGATTTAAGTAATTTATATGCATTAACTCATTTAATTAACATTGAAGATATATCTATCTGAATGCTGAATTTTAAAAAAAGTTCTGCATGATTAAAAAATCTTTTATTCTTAAAATATTCCCATGAAATATACAGTGAAATTATACTTAATATTGCTACTTTTAGCTAAACTCAGTCTTGAACTTCTAAAGTGAGAATTACATATACATATTAGCTCCTTACCCATTTTCCCTACATGGTTATGTTTAATATTTTTCACTGATTTAAAATTTTATTTTACATAATTATGTAATAATACTCGTGCAGTGGTTCTTAATCTGGGACATTTGGCCATATCTAAAGGCATTTTTGATTGTCACTACTTGAGGAATGGGAGAAGGAAGTTACTGACATTTTATGGGTAGAGGCCAGGGATACTGCTAAATATCCTATGATGGTCCCCAAACAAAGAATTATCCAGCCCCGGCTGTCAATAGTTGCAAAGTTGAGAAACTCTGTACTAAAGGGTTCTACTGACTTTGACCTTTAGTGTAGCTCTCAAATCCTTGGAAGTGCAAGCTAGGTTTAGAAAGCTTTAAAGGCTGAAATTAAGGTACAAGACAGGTACATCATATGGTGAGCACCGAGAAAGACAAATCTGGCAAAAGTGGTTCTCAGGGATTTATATCCTATTTCAAGTTTCTAAATCCTGTGTGTGCTTTTTCCTAAAAAGCCATAGAATCTCAGGGTTGGAAGAAATTTAGCTTATGTGACCAAGCCTGATTTCTCACTCATGCAATAATAACCTCTGCACCACCATCACCCCGCCTCCCCAAATCAGGTGATCCTCTACCTGAACACCTCCAGTGATACTGTTGATAAGCTCTGAGCATTTAAGTTTATATTAAACCCAATTCTCTTCCTATTCTACCATTTCATTCCAGAGTAAGTGTGAACAAGTTTATTCCCTGAGTCATAAGCATTCTAATTTTGAAAATAGTTATCTATCATGGCAATACTACTTGACTCCATCAGTCTTTTTTTCTCCGTTTTCCATGTTTGTATAACTTCAGAATATGTTGCAGTTCCTCAATGCAGCACCACTATATCTGTCATAACCTAACATAATATGTATAGATGTATATAATGGTGCTTAACTGTCTTAGAATCTAGTTAGTTACGGTTCCTCCTTATGGGTAGCATTCACCATTCGGCTCAGTAATCCAGTTGTGACCTAAGTGATACAGGGTCCACCTGAACTAGCAATTATTGTTACTGGGATATTATACTGCTATTCAGGTAGTCTATGACTAAACAAAACAGTTACTTTTAGCAGTTATCTTATACATTTAATTCTAACTGAACTGAAACCTGAAGCCATCTTCTCCAAGTTTTCATGCCCTGGCGCTAATAAAGACATTTAAAATCTTTAAATATCACAATAGCTAAAAAAAATACCAGGACAAGGGGACGTAATGTACACATACTGTAAATATAGATGCTCGCAGGTTTCAGTCTCAGTTCCCAGACTGATTGTGGGAGGTTACGCAACCTCTCTGCACTTTAGTTTTCCCAAGTAGACAATGCGAGTAATTTTACCTGCCTTACAAGATTATAATAAGGATTGAGTGAAGATTTGTTAAACCACATAGAATGGTCTGACCTATTGTAAGTGCTCAATAAGTATATGCTAGAACAAACAAGCAAAAGAAATTTTTTTCCAATGAAATAATGATGAACAGAATCCCAAATAAAACCTATTCTTCCCAAATTCCAATGATAAAATGTATATTCCCTCTGTACACTGAATCAACCCAAATTTTGACAGAGAAAATATGTTGAGTCCATAGTATAGTACTCTCTTTATGATTAATATTTACCCTTCTTTAGCTGATAACCACAGCAATCCCTTTCATTTATTAAAGCAGCATGGCTTTCCAGTGCTTTAAAAATTTGAAATGTGTTTCTAAAAGGTGTTTTAATTTTATTACTGAGATGACTTACAATAGATTGCTTCCTCATGGTGACTCTCACTGTTGAAATGGTACATCTACCACATAACGTCGATCTAAATGGTATTATAATCATTCATCAAAAGTTTTCAGACATATTTGTTGATGGAATTTCCCACATTAACACTTTCTGATTTAAGTCACTGGGACAATTGAATCCAGTGAAGAAAATTAATCATATGAGTTATGTAACATTACTACAACATTGATGGCTCTCAGTATCTATGTAACTTGCATGTGTGAAACCTTTCCTTACTCTGAAAATCTAAACACACCTAGCAGAGTCTATCAAGCCTCAGAAAAGAATGGTGCTTGGCATCAGGGCAGAGCATGGATTCTCCCTGTCTGCTTTGGCTACAATGATCCTAAACTGAGATGTAATTGTTTAGGCTTTCCAGACTCTATCCCTTCTCTCTTTCCCAGTTTGAAGCCTAGTCTACATCTCCTCTTACACATCTCACTGTCATATTTTCTTGATGCTGCTGATTTTATATATATATATATTAAATATTAGATATTAGATATTAGATATTAGATATTATTATATATTATATGTATGTATGTATGTATGTATATGTACATAGAAGGATTTAATGGCTCTTCACTTTGAAAGTAGATGCCTGCATGTGGGTACAGGTTCTACCCACATTCCACCACCCCTCATTTTAATAGCTATGGACATTTTTGAGTTGTCCTGTTATAACATGAAGGAATCCAAACTCTTACTGGCTGTAAGAATCTTAAGAGATTTTACTGAACAGATGAGCATCTAAACTATCTACTCAGATTTATAAGCGAAAATGTTAGAATTTCCCCACTTCTCTAAAATTTCTTCCTTTGTCTTTCATCATGGCAATGAAAGTAATTAAAGGGGCAACAGGCTAGTTTTCTAATGTTACCTTGTTTAGGGCCTTGGCTCACTCAGTGATTTGCCAAGGTTCTTACCACCAAGATAAGTCATGCTTTATGCCTTGAGGAAGCAAATTTCCTTAAATATATTTATTATTAGCATTTTTTTCCCTTAAGAGAGTTCAGAAAAGAATTCTGGAAATAATAGTGTTATTCTGAAGCATTAAACTAATTGAATTAAAATAAAATTCACAAGATAAATTTCTATGCAAATTTATATCTATTTAGTATCATTCCAAAGTGAGGAATTTTGGTAGCTAGGGGGAAGATTGTCAGTTTGAAAGTGCTCATGCTATATAGATTATTTATTATAAATATCTGTCCTTCGTATGCTTCTTAGTATTAGTCCTCAATAAATGTGATCCAGTTTCAGATTAGGAAAATAAGGATAAAATTGGGATCTAGGAACCAGCCCCCTAGAACCTGGAACTGAGCAGAAGATTAAGAATAAAATTTAGGGTAGGCCATAAATAAAGATGTAGAAATCCAGACAGGCTGAGTGGAAGAAGAAAGGTTGTGGAAACATGAGAAATATGTAAGTTTAGGCCACAAGTACAAACTGAGTCGAATCAGGAATTAAATGACACAGAAACAAAGGCAGAAATTAGATTAGATTATAGATTGATGGCCTAGATAGAGTAGATAGATGGATAAATGGATGATAGATGGTAGATAGATAGACTAAATTAAGTTAAATTAAGTTGTATTGCATTAATTTAAAAAAAGCGCCCACCAGATCCAGACAGAATTCTCCTGGACCCCTATAGCTGCTATATTATTTCCACTATTTCATGTGAGACACTATTGATATTCTTCCTATCTATATACTCTCACTGCTATGCATGTCCACATATATACATGATATCAACATACATGCAAACCTTACCTAGAAACACCAAGTAATTATTGATCCATTCTGTGCCCTTTATGTCCTTCCTACTAGAATGCAAATTTTTTGAAGATATTTTGTCTGTCTTGCCCACTGTTGAATCCTCAGTACCTAGTGAAGTTTTGCATGAAGCTGAATGAATGAACTTACACAGAAACATTTCTATTTCCTATCCATACAATGCCATGTCTTTGGCAGACTTCCGTCAACTGTAAACATTATTCCATGAGCAACCCTCAAGAAGTCACCTATTCATAAGCTGCCACAGCCTTAGGGTAGCTAATGAACAATAGTACAAAGTCCACTTAACTTTCATCCTCCACCATGGTTGATATCATCGTTAATCTCAATAATTACCAGAAGCTCATATCTCTATGGTCAC
Organism: Pteropus medius; assembly: GCF_902729225.1. Classification (NCBI taxonomy): domain Eukaryota; kingdom Metazoa; phylum Chordata; class Mammalia; order Chiroptera; family Pteropodidae; genus Pteropus; species Pteropus medius. The sequence continues at coordinate 16,397,411 of NW_024354500.1, forward strand.
TCATCATCACCCAGAACTTTTTTTTAAGATACAGATTTCTCTCACTATCTGAAAGTAGAGCATTCCCATGAAACCTTTCATAAGCTGAAATGGTGTAAAGTAAAGAAGCAATAACCTCAGGATTCATCATAATAATGGATGCACAAAATAAATCAAGTTAAAGCACAGATGCTCATGGACACAGTTCGAAACTCCAGCAGCTGAGATGCTGAGTGTGGCTCCCCATGAAGGAGCTCGGCAGGACCACTCTAGTTGCTCAGGGTGTGCTGCCTCTAGAATGGCTACGTGCAAAAATGGTGAATGCCATTTTTGCTTTTTGACTTTTTTCATAAAACCGAAAATCCTCTTCAGATTTCCTTCAGTTAGCAAAAACAGGTACTAATGTAGGTCTTTCTTAAAAAGTGAAGTGGTGTAACATAAACTTTGAAAAGCAGGGAATACCTGTACTGCCACATATGTCTTTTAACTCCCTACTTCTGCCATGCTCTATGAAACTTAAATTACATATTCAGCAAAATAGAAATTTTCCCTTAAGGAAATTACTACCTTACAGCTTTCTTAAACACAAGCTGTTTATTCTATCATGCAAGATGTCTCTCAAGGCCAGAAAGTAGAGTTTGTGATATTCTTGTTAAGGGTTGCCACTTTAGACTGTTACTCCCACCTTTTGCCAAACTTTTCTTGGAGGTATTGTTCTCTCAGGAAGGGCCTGGTGGACACCTTGGCTCTTGAAATTCACTTGAGATTTTCGTGAGTCTTTTCCCATTGAGAATATATCTCCTATTTTAGGATCAATCTTCAGACAAATTCTATTGGGGTATTCTTTAAATTTTTATTCACAAGCTTTGTTCCAACTTGACATTGGTCCTCATCCAATTCTGCTTTTGCTTTCACATTTTGACCTTTCCCCAGCAACAGAGTTTCAGTTCTGACAATTACTGTGGTTGGTAGCCTTGGTTAATTGTTTCAATTGCTTTTTCCATAGTAACAACCCAATCATTGCCATGGTCAGCATGTATGATTGCTTCATTTAGAAGCAATTTTCTAGTTTGGATAAAAGGGCTGACAATTACATTTAGTGAAATACATTTCTTATGTGCTTTCCAAGCTAATTAAACCACCCAAAGTCTCATTGATTTTGTTTATTATAACAGTTAGTGTACACTTATTTGAAATGGTTCAAGTGGACACTATTGACGCAAAGAATGATGATTCGACCTAAAGTTTTTAAAGTAATTTTTACATAAAACAATATATTAATTCATCAAACTTTATCACATCTTTTCATCTCCTATTTGTTGATCAGATTCTAATAAATTTCAATCATTGCAATGAACACCAATCTTTGTTGAAATATATTTCATCCTACAAATTTAGAAAGTTGAGATTTAGAAAGTGCTAAATCAATGTTGATATTTTAAGCTATACAATAATTTCCTTTTACTATTTTGTTTAAATATAACCATGAAACACAGTAATCATAGACTAGAACTCAGTGCCTTGAAAAAATTATTTACCCAATAATTATTGTATTTCAAATGTTATAGAGTATAGACTGTCTTACCAAAAATAGTAAATGACAGAGGTATCCGTTCTTCATTTCTTTCCTGAAACCAAATTCCACTTATTCTGTGCTGCAAAGTGTTTATGTTGTTATTCATTTCTTAATTTTTTAAACTCGAACTTTTTAATTTTTTTAAACTCAAGCTTTTTAATTTTGAGATAATTGTAGATTCTTATATTGTTATAAGAAATAGTACAAAAAGGTCCCATTAACCCAGTTTCTACATGGTAACAAGCTGCAAAACTATAGTGAAGGGGAATTTTCACTCAAAAGGCTAATCAGCTCTTTGTTCTTCTTCTGTAGATCTGCTTGCTGCTTAGTTCTTACTCGAAATTAGCTAAAGACTCATCTTCCCTTTTGGTTGTTCTGTCTAAGCAACAAATGTAACTGCATGCAACCCATAGCAACTCCCCTGCTTTGTAACCATCTGAAGATAAATTAACCAATCAGCCCATGCCAAATAAGTTCTATATAAGCAATGTTGCAACTGAGCTCTGGGCCCAGATCTTCAGAGCGCTAGCTCCTCTGGGACCTCCAACATAATAAACCTGAGTTCTCCAACTCTCCGAGTGCTGCTTGGTTTCTCGCGTTTGATTTTTGCGACTTTTCTGCAACAGTAGTACAATATCACAGCCAAGATATTGCCATCACCATATGAATTATTCTTCATGTCTTTTTTTTTGTAACTACAATTTATTTCTCTCCCACCTTACTTATTTAAACACTAGAAACCAATCATCTGTTCTCCATTCTATAATTTTTCATTTTAAGAATGTTATATAAATGAAATCCTATAATACATAATATTTGGAGATTGGCTTTTTTTTTACTCAGCATAATTACTTGGAAATTTATCCAGATTGTTGTGTGTATACTTTGCTCCTTTCTATTGCTGATTAGTATTTCGAGGTATGGCTGCTTCACAGTTTGTCTAATTATTCACCAAGTTAGGACATTTAGATTGTTTCCAACTTGGGACTATTATGAATAAAGTTGCAGTCTACATTTGTTTATAGGTTTTTGTGTCGATATAAGTTTTTATTTCTTCATTGCGTGTTTACTTTTTTAAGAAACTACCAAATTGTTTTCCAGATTATCTGTCCCATTTTTACAAATCGTGCCAGTTTCATTACATTCTCACAAACATTTAGTGTTGTCAGTACTTTTTACTATAGTCATTCTGATAGATGTGTAGTGATATCCCAGTATGATTTTATTTCCTTAATAGTTAACAATGTCGAATATCTATATATGTGCATATTTACCATATATCCTCTTCAGCGAAATGTCTTTTTATGTTTTTGCCTATTTTCTAATTGAATTTTCTAAATTTTTTAATGTTTTTGCTCTTTACTGTTGAGTTTTAATAGTTCTATATATATTTTAGATAATAGACTTTTGTTGGATATATGATTTAGATATATGATTTATAAATGTATTCTCCCAGTCTGTTACTTCTTTTCTTATTCTCTTAATAAGATCTTTCACTGGGCAAAAATATTTTGATGAAGTCCAATTTATCATATTTTCTTTATATCGGTTATGGTTTTGGTGTCAAGCACTCTTTGCTTAGTCATAGATTCTGAAGATATTCCTTTGTGTTTCTTTTTAAAAGCTTTAGAATTTTATATTTTACGTTTAAGACTGTTACCCATTTCAAGTAAACTTTTCTATAAAGTGTAATGTGTAAGTTGAGGTTCTTTTTTTCTTTTTTGTAGCATAAACCAATTGCTCCAGCACCATTGTTGAAAAGGCTATCCATCCTTCAATGATTGCATTTGTGCCTTTGTCAAAAATCAGTAGGCCATATTTGTATGGAGCTATTTTTGGTATTTTTATTCTGTTGTTTTACGTGTCTATCCAAAATCTTGTTTACTATAAATATCTAATGTCTTGAAATTGATTAGACTATTCCTCCCAGTTTATTCCTCTTTTTTCAGAATTGTTTTGACTATTTGATTTTTTTTTTGTTTTTCTATATAAATTTTAGAATCATCTCATCTATATCTACAAAAAAAATCATGCTGAGATTTTTGTAGAAAATATATTAAACCTGTTAATCAATTTGAGAATTGACATCTTTACTGTGTTGTCTTCCAATCAATGAACATGGTATGTCTTTCCATTTATTTACATCTTCTTTGATTTCTTTTATCAGTGTATTGTAATTTTTAGTATGCAAAAACTGTACATATTTTAAGATTATTTCTAATTATTTCATTTAGTTTTGAGTGACTTTAAACCATATGCTGTCCTTAATTTTACCATCCATGTGTTCATATGTGGTATATAAAAATGCAATTGATTTTTTAAACCTGTCTTGTGTTCTCCATGTCTGTTGTGTCAAGTCGCAGTCTATTGATAGTAATGCTATGGGCTATAAAGGCCAGAAGAAATAGCATAGGCCCATCCAACTCATGATGAGCTCCCATAGACATTTCCTGGACAGAATCTAATATGGTGGCTGGGCCAGCCTTTGTGGTTCTTCTTATGATTGCAATATATACCTCAGCAAAAAACTAGCAGGCAACTTTGAAGAACAAGATTTATCACTCACAGGTTCTGGAGGATACAGAGCACATCTGAGGACCATACAACGAGGTCATGGGTAAAGAAGGAGGAAGTATGACCTGGGGCTCTGCCCTTATTAAGGTTGAGGTTGGGGTGTCTAGGATTTCATGGATTCACTCTTTATTGTCAAATTTAAAGCATAAAAGTGAGAATTAGGGCATGGAAATGGTAAAGCTGAGTCACTCAAGAAGTCAGTTATCTAGGTCGCCCAGGCTGGGTGGGGGCAATCTGGTATCTTATTTAATTTGTTTTGTTTTGTTTTGTTGTGCTAATAGCTGTATTGTAAGACTAGCAATTTGTTTATTCGAGAAGGATGTCTTTGAAATGGGCAATTCTGGTCCTTGTATTTCCATATCAATTTTAAGATATTCTTGTCAATTTCTGGGGGGAAAAACAGCTAAAACTTTGATAGGGTTTGCACTGAAACTATAAATCAATTTGATGAGTGTTTCAATCTCATCAACACTAAGTCTTCTAATTCATGGGCATCAAATGTCTTTCAATTTATTTAAATATTCTTTTATTTCTTTCAGTGATGTTTTGTGGTTTATAATGTGCAAGTCTTGTATTTTGTCAAATTTATTTCTAAGTATATTTTATTTTGATGGTTTGTATTTGGAGTTTTTTTCCTTAGTTTCATTTCTTAATTGTTTATTGCTAGTGTATAGAAATAAAATTAACTTTTTTATATTGATCTTGGACCTTCAACCTTGCTGAATTATTTATTAGTTCTAATGATTCTTGTATAGATCCTTAGGATTTTCTACATGTCAATTGTAGATTGAGAAAAATTTTACCTCTTCCTTTCCAATCTGAATGCCTATTTTTTGCCTTGACTATTTACCCTAGCTAGAACTTCCAGTGCAAGGTCAAATAAAAGTGGTGAGATGATCAACTACACAAACAATCAGCCTATAAACCAATGAAAAATAATAAATATTTGTAAAACATGATTTTTTCAAATAAGTAAATAAATAAACCTGGCACATTTGAAGCCCAGCTGGTAATTCAGAGCAAGCAAGAGATGAAGTCAGAAGCGATGTGGAGTGATGAAGGTGATGATCATTCTTAGAGATTATTGCAAGGGCTTGAATTCATACTCTGAGATGCAAAGCCATTCAATAGAATCAGGCAGAGGAATGACATGATCTGATTTGAATTTTAAAAGGATAATTTTTATGAATAGCTATGATATGACATTGCATATAGATATGATATGACATTGCTCTATTTACCAGTTCACTAAAGACCAGTTGGCACAAGAATACAAAAAGCATGGATTTGGCAGTCGCATTAATTAACTACTGTTGACAGCTCAATTAGATAATTTGAGTCCCAATGTAAAAATTTTGGCTTCAGGTTTTGTGGATTAGACTTATACTTTCATTAACTTAATTTGGTTTCCCAAAGCTTTAAGTTACTGTTCACAGCTACTGTCTGAGTTTGTGGTTTTCCAAATTCTCCAAAATAGAGTCTAGGTCAAGTAAGAAGATAAAAATGCATATTTCTGTGTAAAAGTAAATCTTTTTTTCAATTTTAGAAATGTATTTTATAAACATAACCAAATGAAATTGTTTTTTACAAATCATAAATTTTTCAATGACTATCTCATAAAAACTTTAATACTAAATTCTGTCAAAGTACAACACAAAAAGTCAGTAATACGATGCGTGGGATAATAAAGCTAAATGAAGAAAAATGATGTACTAAGGGACTAGAAAATACTGCATCATTTTAATTTGCATTTACAGGCTTTGACAGCTACCTTTCCTTGAATATGGAGTATATTCGAACAAACAGCTAAGTTCTACTAAAATCAGTACATCGACCTACCTCTAACTTTTGAAGCAGCAAGACAAATGGCATATTTTATTTTTATATTTAATTATCTGTGCCTAAAAATACAATAAAATGTAGAGTTTGAATCTGGCCAATATGACCTCAATAATGCATTTTGCACAACTCTACCTTAAAGCACATTATCTAAAATTTCTTTCTTGAAACCAAAGGTTTGTTAGAAAGAGGCTTAAATAATTACAGGAACAGAAGGAAAAGAGACTTTTAATAAGAAATTATAAACCAAGATAACATTAAAAGTACAAAAATTAGGTCTGAAGGGAAATAGATGCTCAAAAATCACTTGAGCATGATTTTAAATCATTTCCCCAAGATTCAAACATCTGTAGCAAGATAAAATATTGAAATATTAACTTTATGTGTTAGATATTCCCTCTACTTCCATATTCTGAGTCCTTTGATAATTCCTGATCTTAGAGCAGGGGTCTCCATCCCCGAGAATAGTGGACCGGTACTGGTCCGTGGCCTGTTAGGACCCGGGCTGCACAGAAGGAGGTGAGCGGCAGGCAAGCGAGTGAAGTTTCATATTTGCAGTCGCCCCCCCCAGCTCTAGCATCAACACCTCAGCTCCACCTCAGATCATCAGGCATCAGATTCTCATAGGAGCACTGGTTGCTGTTGCCAAAAAGATTGGAGACCTTAGAGAATTTTGCTGTTAACAAAGCAGAAATTGCTTCAAACTTTCATGTAGCCCACACTTCCATTTTGCACAAACTTGTTTCAAGTTGTCACCAACCTTCATTTCTAAGAGTTGGTTTCCTAGAGCTTGAGCTATTGTACTCATTGAAGAAGCAGATAGGCAGAGAGATGAGACTGATCCAGCCTGAGTGGTATAAGTCTGTCAGTCTCCTGAAAGGATCAGCTTCTGAGAAGACGATTTGGCCTCAAGAACAAAGCAGCGAAGTAGACCAGGGATCCTAGACATTGGTTTGGAGTTCCCAAGGTCACCAAAGATTGTGGTGCATCTATTAACGTCCAGAGAAAGCAGATGTACTGCACTGACCGTCCTGGGCAATCAAGCCTCATTAGAGGAGTTTCCTTCATACCTCTATGACTTTTATACAACCCTAGGGTACCTAGCAGGAACCTCAATGCTGACTGAAATTGAATAGTCACAATTTGCATAACTGCAGACTAATAGTCAAGTAAGCTAATTGGCTTGGGCTGTCTTTCTCAAAATCAATTCTGGAAACCTTGGGAAGGAGAGTGCATTGTGCAATTCAGTAACTACTACTGCCAACTAGATAACATAAAAAGAAAACTTGGGAGACTGAGGCTTCTTTGAATTACTTTACATTGGGGTGCTGGGGTGTGTGGGGCATTGCAGCCTGAGGCAGGAGGCCAAAGGTGGCAGCCAAAAGAAAGGGTAGGAAAAGCTTTTAGTATATTTAAGAAGATTAATCTGTAAAGTGAGCTGCAAGTATTTCCCCCCTAGACTGTTATTTGATTTTAAACTATTAGCTTATGTAAAAGTTTTGTGAGTCAGTGTGTGCGTGTATGGTGTGTGTGTGTGTGTGTGTGTGTGTGTGTGTGTTTAAAGCTCTCTATCTTTTTGTTTATGCCATCTTCATTTTGGTCTTATCTAGAAAGACTTTCTTCATGGCAAAATAATAAAGAATTTCCCCATGTTTAATTCTATACTCTTATAGAATTGCTTTTTACATTTAAATTTTGATCCACTTGAATTTTATTTAGGTGCATGATAAAAAAGTATGGATCCAAATTTATCTTTTTCCATATAGTTATCAAGTTGTCCCAGTACTACTTTGAAAAAAAAATTTTAAGACTTTTATGGTTTTATTAACACAAATACAATGTGCACACAAGCTGTCTGTTCACTTTCTTCACTGCACATCCTGGCATTGAGATTGGTGACTCTGATGGCCAGCTGGGCTGCTCTTTCCACAATGGCTTTGTTGTGAGCAATCTTAGCACAGTAAGATTTGTTGTACTTCAGCATCATTTCAAGCTCCTTGACAGTGTGCACCAGAAACTTCCAAAAGCCACCGAGGAGCACATGTTTTGTTTTCTTCTTGCTCCCATAACCAATGTTGGGCATCATGCCCTTGAATCTTCTGCACATCCTATTGTCAATGCTTCTGGGTTTCTACCAGTTACACTTAATCCTGACATATAGGTCTTACTGGTGCTGGATGAACTTCTTGGTCCTCTTTTTGATGATCTTGGGCTTCACGAGAGGCCCGAAGGCAATCACGATGCCGAGTAGGAGATGCCTGCCACCTCTGTAGGCAGTGCCAAGGAAGAGAACAGTACTACTTTTTTCAAGGTATTATATTTAACTATGTTAAAATATACATAATATAAAATTTGGCTTCTTAACTCTATTGAAGTGTACAGCTCAGTGGCATTAAGTACATTTAGATTGTTGTGCAACCATCACCACCATCAATGTCCAGAACTCCTTCCATCTTGCAAAATGGAAACTCTATACCCATTAAACAATAACTCTCCCTTTCTCCGTCCCTCAAGCTCCGGTAACCACCATTCTGCTTTCTGACTCTATGAATTTGACTGCTCTAGATACCTCGTGTAAGTGGAATCATATAGTATTTGTCCTTTTGCAACTGGCTTATTTCCCTTAGTATAATGTCTTTAAGGTTTATCCATGCTTTAGCAGGTATCAGAATTTCCTTCCTTTTTAAGACTAAATAATTTACACTGCATATATATATCACGCTGTCTTTTTCTACTCATATAGCAAATAAGAAAACACAGGAAATTTGCCAGTAGTTGGAAACTATACTTTTGGCATTAGCCAGTGCATTGGAGAAAAAAATAAAGTTCTAAAAATTTGAAAGATGAAGTAAAACTATTACTATTACTATTTGCATGTAACATCAATAATTTTATATAGACATTTATAAGTTTATAAAATGTAATATCAATACATTAAGTATGTATACCTATATAATACAATATATACAATACTATATATATTCACATATCTATATAAAATTATGCTAACATATGCATATACATTTACATATTATTATTTTTTTAATTTCGTTACTTTTTAGGTTTTTTTTTCTTTAGATGGATATTGAAGGCTTGTCAAATGCATTTTTAGACACCATGGAACAAATTACAGAAAATTTCTATTTTGCCATACTAAATATGATAAAGGTTATACTAATAAATATTCCAATAGTGAAGTGTGCTTTTATTCTCAATAAGTCACATTACCAAGTTGTATAATTATTTGATATAATGTTAAATTCTATTTGTTTACATTTATTTCTAATTTTTTATCGATTGGTCTATAGTTTATTTTAGAGATTTTGGTATCAAGGTGGTATCACCTTATTAAAAATAACAAAAGACTTTTTTAGGCTCAGGGAGAGCTTAAATAATATTGGAATCTGCTCTATAATTATCTGGTACAAGTGACCTATGAAAGCATCAGAAGCCAGGACTTTGGAAGGGAGGGATTTAGTTCATTTGCAGTATTCTCTGTCCTCTTACGGATATTATACCTTTTAATCTGTTTTCATAAATTGTAGACTGCTTTAATAAATAAATATTTTCTCAAAAATTATTTCATTCAAGATATTTTTCACAGAATTGTGCAAAGTAGTCTTTTATGAGTTTTAGATTTTTCTCAGTTTCTGTTATCTTTTCTCATTTTCCACTTCTTACATTGTGTATCTGTGATTTCTGTTATTATTTTCCTTGAGCAGGTTACCTGGTATCTTAGGGTTCAACTATCTTACTGACTTTCAAAGAATCAGATTTTTAAAATTGTTTTAATGTTTTTCCAATTGTAATTTATTAATTTTAGGGTTTTTATTAATTTATTCCTGCAGTTTATTGTGTTGTTTTTAACACTACATATTTAATTTATGTATGTATAAATACATTTAATATATAATAATAGTGCAATTTAATATTATGAATGCTCCCATGTGTACTGTTTTATATTTATCCCAGAGATTCTAATATACTATTTTCTTTGTCATTCTTTTATACAAATATTATAATACTTATTTAAACTACCACTGCATCAACAGTTTCTTAAAATAAATTTTTAAGATTTCTAGCCAGGAGGACTTTTTCTCTCTGACTTTTAAAATTGTAATTTCTATTTTTATTGAATTGTGATCCAAGAGTATTATATTTATTATTTATTTTTATTTATTTGTTATTTATCACAGTTTGCTTTATGGACTTTGTATCTGGTAAAAGAAAAAAGTCTCTGCTTTATTTTATTTCATTTGCCTGGTATTCAATTGTCCAAACCTTTATTTTAATGTTTTAAAATATCTTTGTTTAATGTGACACTTGTATACAACAAAGTTATTTTTAGCTTTGTGATAAAATGTAAAACTTTTTCTTTTAATAGGTGAATTGAGCCTAATTACATTTATCAAAACCACATTTCTTTGACACGATCCATGTCATATTATGTAATTTTCAATTTTTTTGCGATTTTAAGACTTTCAATATGTTATCTGTTTACATTGTTTTGTGCATGTGAGTGTACATATAACTTTTTTTAATGGTGGCGATTATATCTTTATAGAATTCCTTTAGTACCCTTTCAATTAAATAATCTTTGTTTATTCTATATGGAAAATGTAAGTAAAATTAACTTTTATCTCCTTCTTTTCATTGCCTAATTTTATTCAATACTGTTATCATTCTTTACCTTTGTATTCTTAAACAATGTTGCTGTATTTATCGACTTTAATTGATGTTGTTGATTCTCAATTATTAAATATTTGGAATTAACTATATCATGGGACTTAACATCTCTCCCTTTGTTTCCCTTTTCTTGTTAGTGGTATCATTTCCTCTTTGTCAGAACAGGTGGTATGTATATTTCATTTTGTCACTGATGCCACCTTTACTTTTCCTTAGATTTCAGCTTAAGTTCATGGCTCTGTAGCTGTCTTTTTACTATAGTTTCCTGAAAATATCTATTTGGCTAAATGCCATTCTCAACTTCCCCCAGAAAGGACTATGTAAACAATATTTCTTTAGTTCTTCCTCTTCACTCCTATTTTGCTTTTTTACTTGTGGGACATTAAATATGATACACTGTAGATAGTCTCAGTGGGGCAAGAGAGAAGAAAGTAATGAGAATAAGAATGTGAATAAGGGCACCTATGTTAATATGACATTAACAATGTCATATTAAAATAATGTTAAATGTTACACCTGGTGAATATCTAAATTTGAGACCTGAAATTTATACCACTCAATATGAAAATTCTAGGCAATAAATTTTTAAGTGTCCAGGGATGAAGTAAAACTGTGTGTATTAATTTATTTTAAATGATGCTAATATATGACTTCCAATTACAGGTTCCCTTTCATTCAGGTATTTACCGTACATCAACATATGCCTAGCACAGTTCTATGTGCTAAAGTTCAACAGGGAACAAGACGGACAACAATCCTTTGCCCTCTTAGAGTTTTACATTTTCATTAGTTAGAAGTATTTGTGCTTTGGAGCCTTTCTTCACATAATCTTTGGAAAGTCAGTTTTTCTGAGTCTAAACAGGCACAGAATTTTAAAATTTGCTTTTATTTATGAAAGAGCTTTTAGTTGTAGAGAACTATACAGAAGTCATTTGTTTTTCCTCTTAAGTGCTGTATTTGGGAAGAAGGATAATCTCATGTGTGTATTTAATAAAATATATCAATCAATAATAAACCATTCTATTTGACAATGAATAAGATCTACTAGAACCCTGTATGTTGATGATAGCTTACCTAAATTAGCCAAGTATTTAAATATCTCTAATTATTTATATTTCTTAGGCATTTTATTTAATATCTGAAAAGAAAAGAGGAAAAAGAATATTGATTTAAATAGAATTGGAGAATGGCGAACCCCACTTTACTGGAGAATGTTCAAATTCTACTTTTATACTCTTTAATAGCACTTTATGTACACTAGTATCTTAGTTCTTGCCATTTGAGACTGAAATTATCTATTTCTGGGCCCAATTCCCCAAATGAAATATAAGCTCATCCATGAAGGCAGATGCAATGTCCCTTCATCTTTGTATCTGCTGTGTTCATACAGGGTCTGGCATATAATAGGTCCTTCACTATATTTTTGCTTCCTTGAACTACACCTTTATCTGCATGATAGCAGCTGCAATGATACTAGATTTGCCATGAAAATACTTATATAAGTAAAAGAATACTTCTCACCTGGGTCTGACTCTTGTTTTCCTCCAGCAAAGCAGAGTGCTTTGCTTATATTTCTAGATGCAGGTAGCCAGACCTTCATGGTGGAGAAGAAACTAGGTCACAGAGATGTCTTAGGTTGTATACATGGATCTGTATCTCAGCTCCGTGAAATGTTGTCCATTGGTGAGATGTCCTCCAGTGCCCTGCACAGCATGTTGTGCACAGGCAGTGGGTTTAATGGTTGTTTGGTCCAGATCAGTTGCCACTCTCTCCTGATTTTCATTCCCCTAGTTTTTCTGTGGTGTCAGCCTCATACAGAATGCTTTCCTTAAATTCTCTCCCCTGAGCTTCATACAATTTAGTGATGTCCTAAATAACTAAGAAGTGGAAAATGGATGCACAGGGATTGGCATTTTCTGCCAGGCAGCTGCAAATAGTATGCCATCAAGATGTGAAACGAAACTGAGAGCATCGATAATGTGATTTAGCAGTGAGCAGGAGGTCAATGAGAGAACGAACTCTTGCTCACTTGCTGCTGAAGGCCGATATCTACAAACCTACAGAATCTTAGGACCAAAGAGATAGAAAGGACTTCATGACAACTAGAAACCTCTAGTTCTTATACAGACTAACCCCTTCTGCATCACTTGAGCCATTCTGGAATATTTTCACCGAAGTAGGTATATGTAGGTATAGTGACTCTGCTCTGTAGAATGTGACTCCCCAGAACATGTGCTAATTGAGACCAAGAGACCAAATGTATACTTATATGCTACATTTTGAGGGATAGGAAAATTTATTTGTAATCTACAGAAGTAAAATTTAATTTTTGAAGCAATTACCTAACCAGTTGAATTAAAAAATACAGATTTGCCTGAAATAAACAGACCATTTTGTACCTTGTATTATGTAAATGAATCACACTTTGTTTGCTTTGTAAAGCAGCATTATAAATAGAAACAATTCCTCCTGACATCTAAAACCTCACCTTGTTTTTCCAAATTTTTTTAATTGATACACAGTAAGAAATACATTTTCCAGCACATCTCGGTACAAACACATACAACTGAAATTAAAACAAAAGTTTCACAGAACAACATTTCCCTTTGTATTAATGCAACTTGATGTTTTCTATTATTTACTTCTCTATTCCATTTCATTTGTTTTACGAAATCATGAAAGCTTTAATTTTTGCTCACACCAATTATGCATTCTAAGCTAGCTGTGGCTCTGCTACACATTGTTTCCACCCAGGAGCTAAGCTTATGGAGAAGTTTCTACCTAGGATGGTGTCTTTTCTTGTGGCACATGGAGAAACCATATGCTGGTTTCTGCCCAGAAATAAAACACATTTCACTCACATACATTGGCAAAAGCATGGCTAAGTCTGATGCTCTCAGGTTGGGGAGATAATCCTCCTTTAGAGATAATTAGCAGATGTTTGTAAAAATAATGTAGCTTACCTTTGAGCATTACATACATACATAGTTTCTCATAAATCTTAAAGCCATGTTTATATTATTGTATATTATTCACTTTATTTAAATGATGACAAAAATGAGGCTCATAGACTTTAGAACTAAATGACTAAACCTGGATTCAGGGCAGATATGTGATACACAAGAGCCTGTACTTTTCCTGAACATGTGCAATGACTTTCTAAACTCTCCTTTACGTATGGTTGCTTTTGAATGTCCCAGTCCTTAATTGTCTGCCTTCCAGAGAAAAAAGGAAAAAATGAAGGGAGAAAAACCCAGGCACCTGATCTTTAAATCCCCTGGAAGCCATTTTAACAGGAAGCGGAGGGTTTTGCAAAAGTGGTGGTAGTGGGGGATAGCAATGATATCGTCTCATTTCTGTGTCTGCATCTCCACAATTAGAAGCAGCAATTAGCAATCAGAAAATAGATCTCAATATTTGGAAGACAGGACCCTTATTGCCTACCCTGACATCCAGAGGGTACATGCAAACTGATCCAGATTCACATGCATGGCTGCCTGCCATGTGGCTGTGGTATGGGGGATAGGTAGCTACGACTGCCCTAGGAGCTAAAATTGACCAAAAGTAAATGCAATTTACCATTCAAAATGTATTCCAATGTTGCAACTTTCAATAGGCTCCAGAGTTCCAAAGCAGTTATATCAGACAGATGCTGCCATTGTAATTGTCTCCGTAGAGAGTCAGATTCCTGGTGCTTCCTACTCTGCTGTTTTAACTCTAGAGAATATGCTCTTAACCATTATACTCCTGTAGTTTTATTTTTTTCTCTTCTGGGCAAAATTTGCTAATTGGCTCCTTTATTCATGGGATACATGAGATAAAGAACTAATTGTCTAGACTTCAAAATGAATCGAACTATGAACTGCACCCAAGACTCAAGCTTCTCTGTTAGTCGGGGAAGCAATGTGACTTCCCAGCCCCTGCTCAGGCTTCATAGTGCCTTACTGTAGTCATTCCTTCCCTCTGGAGTTAAAATAGGTCTCATGAAGTAAATGTCTGAGAAAGTTTACTTTATTTCTTAATTTTCCTAAAAATCTCATTCGTGATACTCATTTCCTTTCAACATCACAAAAGGGTCTGGGAGAAAAGGAAAAGGGAATGTCTTTCCTAAATGCAGAGAACTTTTCAGTATAGTCCTGTTGACTCTGGCTCCTTAATATTGCTCTGTCCCCTTTCTCACCATAACAACTACTAGTGCGATCCTAAATCAGCCCTTTCTCATCTCTCTCCTTAATTGTGTTATTTGTCTCCTAACTGCATTCCTGTCTCTAGTCCCTCCCCTTCTAATTGATGTGTTATAATGCCACAAATGTAATCTTTCAAAAATCAAATATTTGATCATGTGACTACTCTACTTAAGAACTTCGTTCTTGGGATATGGACACAGATATTTACCTGGAGCTGCCTTTGATCACCAAGAATTGGGTAAAGCCTGACTCTCCATCACTAGAGACACAGACAGGCAATATACTGAGAGATACAGTCCACAGATGAGCACTTTCCTGCGGTTAGAGGCAGAGAAACTGAGGTATACGTAGTACCAAGCTTGAGTCTTGGGTGCAGTGCATAGTTTGATTCATTCTGAAAAGTCCAGACAATTAGTTTCTTTATCTCATGTATAAAGAAGCCAATGGTAGATTTTAAAAGCTATGCTGAAGAAAAAGAGTAAGAAACAGAATGATTCTAACAGAAAAATGCCATATATGCATATTTAAAGCACATGCCCAGTGTTATTATCTATGCAGCATTCTTGAAAAATGTTTAACCTTAATCCAACCATAAAGAAAAATTAAGTATGTGGACTTTCTAAAATACAGCTGATCTATTCTCTTCTAAGATTCAATATTATGAAAAACAAAACAAACCCAAAGGCTGGGGATAGTTCTAAATTATAGGCAACTAGAGAAAAGGGTGTAAGCTTTCAACTGCAGTGGATGAGCTTTGAAGAGATTCTGCATCAGAAAACACACACTCACATGTACACACCCACACACAAACACACATCCACACAGCGATAAAAGTCATTAAGGTATAACTGGGGAAGTTAAAATGTGTTTACATACTAGTTAATAATTCTGCATTAGCACTCATATCTTCAGGTGAGATAATGCTATAGGAGGGAGTTAGAATTGGCACCAAAGATGAAGGGGAAAAATAAAAGAGAAAGACTCCTTGAACTGACAAGCATAATTATTCCAACATTTTGCACCTCATATTCAGCTGGAAAACATACAAATAAATAACCAAAACCTCATGGGGCCTTCAGCATGGAATCCAAGTCCCTTAGCATTGTCTATGAATCTTTCAAAATTCAACATCTGTCTACTGCTCCTCCCAAATCTCTCCCACCTATCGCACATGGGGAGCCAGGCCAAAGTACAGTGATTCTTGCAGGCTGTTATGATCACTCATGTTTCTGATGCTTTGTTCATGCTTTCTCTGGCAAAAAGATCCTCCTTTCGTTATATACCATAATCCCACCCACTTTTCCAGATTCAAGGACTTATTGAAACTTTCCTACCCTCCACTTCTATCATTTCCTTAAACTCAAACCTACACACACACACACACACACACACACACACACCTCTCTCCCCTTTAGATTCCATAGAATCTCTACAACTCCATCCTAGACTTTATGACTTTTTATTGCACTGATGAGTTTGTATGTCTTTCACCCCATTCTAGATTGCAATTTTCTTAAGGTAGAGGCCATATTTTATTCATGACTGTTTGCCTAAAATTGAATATATATGACTGGGAGATGGATGTTCAATAAATATTTGTTAAATAAATGAGTCAAAGAAAGAAGGACACCATGGTCTTACACTGTCAGGCTGTTGACCAGAAAAGTGAATTGTGTGGCAAAGTCACCAAGCTAACAAGTGAGACAGCACTAGCTAAATCCTAGAACAGAGCTTTCCAATACTGAGATTATGTAATCATGCTGCCTGCATTCATTTGCAAACACTTATCCACTGCCCACGACATTCTTGAAAGTGTTCAGAGATCTGGGATAATAAGAGATGAGAAAGAGACAATTACTATGCTCAAATGTCTTAAAATCTACTGGAATCAACAAAACATATCACACATTTACAACATTGTTATATCTTCAAGGTAATATCTTCAAGGAAGAAAAAGAGAAAATATTTGAGAAGTTTAGAAAAGAAGTTAGCCTAATTTTAGTCTGAGAGAAAATGTTTGCTTAAATCTTGAAAGATCCATGGAATTTAGACAGATGGGGAGAAAACAGAAGGGAAGAAGGAATAGTGAAAATACCACAGAGGCAAGACAAAGCGTGGCATAAGGTAAGTGAAGAAGAGGGTGGAGTGAATATCTCTGATTTTTTCCCTTCTCCTTCATTCTCACAGCCATCATTGCCTTAGATTAGGATCTTATGTCTTGTCTGGTTTACTGGTTGCCATTCCTCCATATTGTCTCCATTCCTCACCCCTGATACCCTTTAATTCTTTTCAACTCTACCACAGGAATTATCTTTCAGATACAATAACCTTATTAACATTTTTCTTAGGATCCTTAAAAGAGTGAATTTTTCCTTCAGGTAAAAGTTGCACACCTCCGATTACAGAAAATTCCTCATGATGCCCCCACTGCCTGCTGCCTCGCCTCAACTCCTACATATTTCCAACTTAAACCCTGTATGTCAACCATACTGAGCTCTTAAATTTACCTGAACTTCCTAAACTTACCCTTTGATCTCTTAGCACATATTGTTCCCAAAGACTGGCGTGCTCTGCATTCCCTCTCCCTTTCCTTGCCTTCCTAACTCATTCTTTTTTAAAAACAAATATTTACTGAATACTATGTGTCTAATGGAGCACTAGATATAGAGGTACAACTGCAAAGAAGATATCTGCAGTATTTCTCCTCACAGCACTTGGGTACATTGTCCTTCACAAATATGCCCCTTTCCTCCCAGCTGGAGATTAACAAACTCTCCTTTGATCCACCAGTAGTATGTCATGTTTAAAAATATGCTCCTGGTTTCTGCTTTATATAAGCTTCATTATAATTATCTACTATCTACTGTTTACTACCGATAGTACTCTGTGATATCCTTGAGGACAAAGACTGTGTCTTTTTTCCCCCATGAATACCAAATTTATTGGTAAAAATACACTCTAAGAATTGATAACAATACTCTTTAAGATTCTGTACTTTCTAATCTCTTTTTCAAGTATCTCGAACAAATAAAAGTTTTTGAAGTAAATGAACACATGATTTTTAATCATTTATTTATTCAATGATTATTTATGAGCTATGACTACATGCCATTTATTAATGAATGAGGGTATAAAAGAGAGTAAAACAGGAAAGTTTCCATATTTGTGGAACTTACATTTCGCTGGAAACATCTTCGGTTATCTTTGCTAAAATAAATTTAATAAGATCAATCAATCATCTACTCAATATCTATTCCCCTTTTTCCTGAGAGAAACCTATGTTTTTAGAGTGGCAAATTACCCACATAAATGTACTTTATTATTTCCCTTTAAGACTAGGTTAACAATTTTATTATGTAAAAAAAAAAAAAATGTTGAATGAGGTCTTCAGGAAAGCTTTTCAGTGGGGAGTTGACTATGCTAATCCACATTACCATTTCCCTTTCCCTTTCTCCTGTCTGCCTGGCTGCCCAGGAACCAAAGAAGATGACTTCCACAAGGATGGAAGCCAAGCTCTAAGGTTGGCGAGGGGAGTGTAAAGAAGGAAGACGAAGCGAGGCAAAGGCATTGTTAACGTTGCAGAGCCACTGCATTCCTCACGGACTGCCTGCCTCTAGTCTTGAGTGAAAGGGAAATACCTTCCTATCTTGTTTAAGATGCTGTTCTTCAGGTTGTAGTACTAGCAATTAAATTCAATTTCTAACATATGCAATAGGGAGCTATTAAAATCTTCATGAAGGACCGACAGAGGGACCAGAAGGGAGACAAGAATGATACTTTGCACGAAAGACAATGTGATTGTTTTAGAGTGGTATGGTAGAAGGTAGAAAAGAAAGCAGGTATAAAGTATATTCCAGATTTTATCTGAGGAAGCACCCAAGGGAGGAATCAAAGGCAAAATAAAGAATGAAGCTAAGGAGGGTAAGAGGAGGTTAAAAACGTTCTTAGAAATGAGAATATTGACAGACATCTTATTTGGTAAGGCAATCTACCGTCATGCTACCCTGAACGAGCCCAAGCCAATCTGATCTCGGAAGCTAAGCAGGGTGGGGCCTGGTTAGTACTTGGATGGGAGACCACCTAGGAAGACTAGGTGCTGTAGGTATAAAAAATAAAAAATGAAAAATAAGGAATTGTAAGCTGACAAGGTCCTTGCAATCTGTGAGGTCAACCAGTGGTTGCCTCGCCTAAAAAATAAATAATTAATTAATTATTTGGTAAGGCAGAGTCAAAGTCATTTAGAATAAACTGGTATTGGGAAGCAATGAGATATCCATGAAATGATGTCTATGAGGCTCAAAGACACTAAGAAATAAAGTGCACAGAGAAGTCTGTGAAAGGACTGATCACTGGTCCTTGAGCAGCAAAAAACATGAAAGGCAGCAGGAAAAGGAGAAGCCAGGAGTATCCTTTTCAACAGAATAAACAAAATAACTCATTATTATGTAAACAAATAAATTTAAAAAACGGTGTCGTGTGTGCCTTTGTATATGTCTGTGAATTTGATCATATATCATAGTTAGATGGTAAGCTTGTTGAATATATTTTTTAATAAATTTATTTTTTATGGTGACATTGGTTAACAAAATCTGATGTTTCAGCTGTACATTTTAACAGTAAGGCAAATATATATATAGTCACACTGTGTGTTTGCCTCCCATAGTTAGATTTTTTTCTGTCATCACATATTTGACTCCCATTACCTTGTCTACATCCCCCCTCTCCCTACTCTCTGGTAACCACTAGTCTATAGTCCATGTCCATGAGTCTCTGTTTGTTTGTCCTATTCCTTTGTTGCTCTTAGGTTTATATCCCACATATAAGTGATACCATCTGATTTTCAACTTTTTCTGTCTGGCTTACTTCATTTAGCATGATTATCTTGAGGTCAAGCAATGTTGTCGCAAATGGCAATATTTCATCTCTTCTTATGGCTGAGTAATATTCCACTGTATATATGTACCACAGCTTCTTTATCCAATCATGTATCGTAGGACACTTCGGTTGCTTCCATGTCCTGGCCACTGTGAATAATGCTGCTATGAACATTGGTGTACAAATATCTTTTCGGATATGAGTTTTCAAGTCTTTGGGGTAAATACGCAGTAGAGAGATTAATGGATCATATAGTACATCAATTCTTAGTTTAAAAATATTTTTAATTACCAAGTTTTCCAGCAAAATCTAGTATAGAGTTGAATCTTAAACTTTTGCTATTTTAATGTTTGTTGATTCAACCAGGACAAGGGAAGGCTCCATGCTTTGCAAACAGTGAGGTACTTTTGGATATTTTCAGACTTCTGATGCTGAACTTTGCATGTAACTTGCTGTACTCTTTCTTTATGATGCTTTCGAAGTGAACCAAAAATATTTAAAAAGGAAAGTGTTGTTACTGTGTTTTCTTTGATTGATATACATAAGGAAGGAACAACTGCATTTAAAGATATTCTATATATTCTGCTTTTAAATCAAGTGAAATAACTTCAATTCCAATTACCTCTAGGTTGCTCTGCTAATGAGTCTTTCCTAAGGTGATAGCTTAACACAGATTCTACATTATTATTTTAATACATGACAAGATTCTGAGAAAAATGGCTTCTCCCTGCATACCTGTAAGAAATCAGTAAATGTTAAAATAAGCAGACAGCTATGATAATGGATTTGATTTTTAGCCACAGCAAGTTCTCTCAATTTGCAAATAGGAAAAATCTTACTCTAAAATGCTATGAATTAGAAGTGAGAATTTTCCAGCCTTGTCCTATAAAGAATAACAATGGCAGAGCCCATTGTGTGTGTGTGTGTGTGTGTGTGCGTATGTATATATATACATATATATATACGCGTATATGTATATACATATATATACACATACATATGAATATGTATATACATGTACATATTCATGTGTATATACATATACATATATACATGAATATGTATATACATATATACACACATATATGTGTGTATATATATGTATAGACATATATATACACATATACGTGTGTGTGTGTGTATATATATATATATATATATATATATATATATATATATATATATATAAAATTAGTTTTAGGAAGCATGAAAAACTGCAACGGTTGCATTTAACAGAGGTTCACATGATTTCTGCATCATAATCTATTCCCCTTTACAACCCTAATCTATTTTCCCCTTTAGAACGCTCATCTGTTTTTGCACAGGACTGCTATCCCAAGTCCCTTGGTGTTTCCCAGTATTACTATCAATCATCAAGTTATTTCTAACATTTTACTTGTATACCTCCTCCAGTATCCTTGTTAGCCTTCTTATAATCTCTATTATAAATAACACAAGAAAATAACAATATTTCATCTACACAATGAAGAGGCTAGTGTTTTGTTTTGTTCTATATATATATATATATATATATATATATATATATATATATATATATATATATATATGTTTTGTTTTGGTTTAACCTCTTGGGTAGCAGTAACATAATTATGGTGAAGATGTCCTTTAATCTTTAACTTCAAATTTCCAAAAAGTGTTTAATGGAGCTATTTGGAGTCTATTCATTGTTGTAGAGCAGAAATTAAGACCCCAGAGCTGGGTTCAAATCTCTGTTCTTCCAGTTACTGGCTATCCAAACTTAGGCAAAGTACTTTGGCGCCTTGCACCTCAGTATTCTTATCCACACAATGGACACAAAAGCAAAATCCGGACTAGGAGTTTTCCGGGAATCAATATATGTAAGGCCCTTTGCAGAGATAGTTCCTGGATCCCAGTAAGCCCTGACAAAATTTTAGCTATCGTTATCTAAACATTCAGCAAGTAATTTCTACTCCTAAAGCATACGTATATTTTGCCATGGGAAACAGAACAAAAATCAGTTTGTTGTTCAGTCACCTGTCATGATGATTGTGTTATAATGACCCCTATTCTGAAATATGCCATGTTGAAAATCCTTAACCATATACTACAGATAATTTATAGTCTGAAACAAATGCCCACATACAAAACAAGTCTTGAGATTACCATGTTAATTTCTGTGTAGAAGTCTCAAACTTGACTATTTATTTCACTTGCATTTATATTAAAAGTTGGTTTTGCTTTTTTTTCTGTTTTGCCTTTTAATAGTTCCAAAAAAGATAAGATTGCCAGTAAATGAGACCACACATTGATAGTATAGAGAGTATCATTTTATAGCAATTAAGAAAGGCACAACTTTATATCTTTTTTATACAAATATCTAAGAGTGGATCGCCAATTCTCCACAGCTCTTTCTCAGACACTTCAGTGTTGTATTCTTTCAGGGAAACCCTCAGCAGATCTCTTGATGGCTTCAATGCACTGATTTGAGAGAAAATGGTTTCCAGTGGAATTTTAAGTCAAATTGGGACAAGCTGAACATCAGTAGAAAATACTCGAAAAATGACATGGAGAATAGAGTCTCGACATGCTCAGTCAGTTTATTTTTTAAAAATTATCTCTACTTTAAGTTCACAATTTCCTGTACTCTTTAGGGAGATTTCAAAGAAGACGTTTAAATTCACGGTCTTTTCAATCTAAAAATTAGCATGCCATGCAGTAGATGAAAATCATTTTCTTTCTTCACGTGCGGCATATTTATACCACTTTTTTGTAATAAAATGTAGAATGAATAGTTACCTTTCATGTTTCAACTCAAATAATTTTCAATATATGATGATAACTTCTGTATCCATGAGCTGTGGCTGCCAGAGAATGGTGTAAAGATTTGCCTTTATATTTCAAATGTACAGACATAATGTTTCAAAGTCAGTACATCTTTGAACTTTTACGTTTTTTGTCCACAGTAGTTAGATACCACCTTCCCCCTCCCCGCCCCCCACCTCCGCCCCCCTGGAATAAGTATAAGTAATTAGCACTGCAAAAGCAAAAGTAAAATGGCCCTACATGCCATTTGCAATACATAAACTTGTAAATAAACTAAACAAATGAATTTTAGGGGAAATAAAAGATGATTAAAGGCATTAATGGTAAATGATGTAATTATTCATCCTTTTAGCAGAACTTATAGTATATCAGTAGGTTTTAGGCACCAAAAGTAAAATGGCAAATAAGAGAGAGAACTTGTCTTCCTGGAAACTGGCATCGTAATGACAATGACGTCTAAAAATCTTTTAGGTACATACACTTAGATAAGTTAGGAGGCTGGAGTATCTCCATGCTGGAAGATAGAGTTACCTTAGAATCCTTTTCATTTTACTATTTTGGTGTTTTGAATAAGCTGTGGGTCTTTCTATATAAAGATGAATATCAAATAATAAACTAAAATAGTCTTTTCTGCCTTTAGATTTATAACGTCTGCATACAGAAAGTGTAGTCAATAAAATGTTATAGTCATAATATTTTCAAACATTTTTTATGCCTGTGCATGTAGCCATGAGTTTAATTTGATAAAAAGGGTAAGGTCTGGCATACTGACGACAGCTTGAGTTAATGGCTGTTCACAACTAAAAGTAAAGAAGTGAAATGGATATTAGAAACATAGAGAGTGATTATATAAGGGCTAGTGATTTCAATGCAGATGTCATTCTTGGAAATGTAACAATCATTTGTGACCATGAAGCAACAATTCTAATAAAGAAAGGCAAACATGGTGAGAATGGTGGAAATAAATAAACTCGTATTTGTTTAAGCCACTGTAGGGTGTTTTCTGACTTGCAAATAAAGGGTTCTTCAGCGTTGAGCTAGTATAAGTGAAAAGCAAGACTTAGATTAAGAATTTGTCATACCTTGACATAGAGGCCAGTTGACATGACAATAACGTGCCTACACTAGGGCCATGGTTTGACTGAAAGAGAGTAACTGAGCTACTAATCCTATGGGAGAGAACCAGGCTGGGACACAGGGATATTCAGCAGGCACAGAAAATAATAGGTGGGTTTTGCAAACATAATGAAAGTGGCAATTTGCTGAGGTAAAAGAAGTTCAAAGAAGGCTTTGCCTGTGATGAAGGTTTAAACACAGGGGGAAAGGGCAAATCCTACAGCAGTGGTAATTCCCATTTCATCTTTACGCTCTGTATATCCAGCTGTGTAGCTAATCAAGCTTTCTTTTCCCTTGTGTATATTCATTTCTTCCTGATATTAATTTATATGTGACATTGATTGCATCAAGCAATGAACCTTCAAGCAGTAAGCATTATTTTCTCACTTGAAAAGAGTAAAGTTAATTAACACCTTTGGCATTTGAAGGCTATAAAACTTGCCTAAGGTCACCAAAAATGAGCACTCACGGGTCTTTATTAGCAACTTTTGCTTATCCCACTGGGTACCTGTAAGTCTATTTTTGTCAGAATTTTTAAAGAAATAAATTATTTATATACTAATTATGGAAAGTTATTATTTTAGTTGGTTATTAAAAATGGCCACAGGAAATATATTAACCTGTGAAGTAAAACTGTATTTACTGAGCACAGGAAGATAGAAAAAGAAAAAAAAGAGAGTGATGGTGGTGTTTAAAAAGTCAAGTAAAGGTATAAAGAATACAATTGTTTTAGAAAAACCAAACAAGAAAACTAGGAAAGATTCTAAAAATTGTATGCTGCATTCTAAAGAGATTTTAGAGGAACGAAATAGAGGCCCAAGAAAGAAACTATAACAAACATCCCTTCAGTTCATCCTTACAAAGAAAACATTAAAGGCTTAAAGATTTTGTAAATTGCTCCAGTCACTAGAGTACCTGAGTATGTCTTGAGTTCTTCTACAAGATATAAGAATGTTTCAAATACAGTACAAGCCCTAATAGCATATATGTTACAATGTAAAAATCCCTTTTTCAGAAATATTGCAAGTGATTTTCTTTCCCAGGAAATGTAGCAAGGTAAAATCAATTCCAAGTCCCTAGTTTATTACTTATTGTTCTTTGTTCCACATATAAACTTTCCTGTTAAGAAGTCTCCAGAATGGCCAGGAATTTGGTGAAGGGAATAATGATGCAATGTATCTGTTCAAAAAAAGCTTTCAATTAGAATTGTAGACACAGTGTCATTTGAGAACAATACTACATTGTTAGGCACCACATTTTCTCTTTTTAGGACATCTAATGAGAGTATAGGTGGTATATAAACACAAGGTAGATTAGGATCCTAAACAACCTGTAACTCATTGCCAATTAATTGGAAAGTAAACTACTACTTTTCATAGCATCAGCCAAACTGAAATGGTCTGTATGCTGGTACTAGTTACCCTCATCTGTATGCCTTAATCATTAAAAAATAAATAAATTTAATTTATATAATAAGTGCTAAATTATAAAACTACAGTTTATGATTTAGGAAAAATAAATTAAAAAGGATATGCATAATTATTTTCCTTCAAAAAATGTTCATCTTATTGTTATTTATAAATGTCAGGAAAATGCAGATAAAATCAAAGTTCAGAAAACAACAACCTGGCTAAATAAAATATATTATCTCATCATAAGAAATATTATTCAGTATTTAAAATGTTTCCTGTAGAGCTCACTTATTGGTCAAAAAAGATGTATACTGTATTTCAAATGAGAAAAAAATCAGGTTTTATATCAATAAAATCCAACTTTTTATAAAAGAAGTTGGTTGTGTATATAGAGTTTCTTCATCCTTGAAATCACAGAGGAAAAAAAGTGTAGAATGATACACAATTGTGACAATGTTATCTTTGAGTGGTGAAATTTTTTAGCAGAGTTTTGTTTCCTTTTTGTTTCTGACATTGATAAAGAGACATTTAAAATGCTATTAAAATTGATATTTTAAAACTTCAAATTTAGAGAAAACTTTAAAACTTATCCAGTCTCACCTTTTACCTAGTAGTATAGTGCTTTCTGCTATATTCTTATCATATAACTCAGCTGCTAGTCAAATGCCTCTAGGCAAGTATGGCTCACTTAATTTCTAGGCAGGATGAATGAAAATCTTCTATTATCAGAATTGTCTTTTTTTTCTTTTTCTTTCTTTCTTTCTTTCTTTCTTTTTTTTAATTCAGGTTTCCTACATGTAACCTTTCTTTGGCTCTTGTTGTCCTCTGTAAGTGGTAAGTGAGTTACACAGGCTTATTCTTTTTTATCTTTTATCTTTTTTGTTTTTTTTTAAAGCGGTCTTCCTGATATGTAAGGACTTCTTTGTACTCAAAATCCTTTCTTTTTTATGTTTCTTTAAACTCTTGGCACAGGCAGATGGTAGAGGATGTGAGAGAGCAGAGAGATGAAACAATCAAGAATGCTGCTCGAGCAGCCCACCTATCCTGAACAAGGTGCCAGGTGGCCCCACTTGCAAACACCCTGTTTTCTGCAAACAGTTCTCTTAGGGGTTTCTTAGGGGATGGAAGTAAGGTGGAAAGTATTTTATGCAAGCAAGATAAAAACATGCACAGCCGTCCTTGTTTAAAATGAAATTCTGCTTCACCTTCTTCCTATAAGAACTATCCAGAAGTATCCGAATGTTTTTTGATGGACTCACAGTGAAGGAGTGGAAAGGAGAATTAGACATAATACAGGGGAAGACAGTATCTGGAGAAAAATTAAAAACGATTACTTTTGTAATCCACAACTGACTTCACGTGTTTTAAATATTGTCAGCTACTTGAGCACTTTATTGCTGAGGCGTTTCTTTGAAGCATTCACAGTACTTGATTCAGATTTTGCACGTGTTAACTAACACTCAGAGGTATTCTCTATGCTTAATACATGTTATGTTAATCAAACGTACATATCATAGTCACCCACACATAAATCCTCACTATGAGAATCACAGGCACACAGACTTTCTTGAAACAGGTATAAAAGAAAGTTGATTTATTGACAAATAAGTCACTGAAAAATAAACAATCCATAATTATTCCGGTCAATTGAAATATACAAAGAACATAAGTGAATTCACAATTATTCTATTCTCTGTAGTCTGGCTTTATTATAGCATTACTAATAAATTTTCTTAGAAATTAACTGAAAAAAAATTCCTTATGCTATCTGCAAATTCCCTATATTATCAAATTGACATCTGCTGCTTAAAGTTAGGTGTTTTTATAGTTGTGCTCTCAGTTTGAACTCTAAGTTTGGATGTAAGCATTGGTTTCAAATTGACTTCAGCATCTTTCTGGCTGAGGAAAATATATGAACAGATTCCAATTTAACATAAATATAGAGTGAAAAAATTATATACTTTGGAAAATATTAAGTCATGTACATTATAAAAGTAAGTAATAATTCAAAATACTATTTCCTAGTAGTTTAGTATCTAAAACCTCCCACAGAGGCCCTATTTTTGGACTTTCAAAATAGCTCAGCATAGGATAGAGCATGAAATGCATTTGGGCCCCTTTGTATATAGGAGCATCACGATGAGTCAGCAGTCAATCACAGTTTTCCATCCCATGGGTCGTAGATCAGTTCAAAGCCCTAAGTGAGAAAATTCCTGTCAGGTTATATAGGGTGAAAATTCTTCTCTCACTTTAGCAGGAGAAGAGCAGATTTCCACAGGACTGTTTTAGTCCTGCTACTCACAGGTCACCCAGGGACATCACCAGCTCAGATTCTTGATGGTAACCAGAGAAAGTGGGTGTCACTCACCTGTGCCTCTCAGAGAAGAGCGGAAACGTGGCAGGAGCAACCCTGGTTCAACAACAAGGACTTTTGCCTAAGGAAGTACAAAGGCAGCCTCCTGAGCCCAAAGAAAAGCAGAGTCGAAACAGGACTAGAACATGCAAGACTAGATCAAGGGTAAGAGGAAGACATGTAAAGATGGAGAGATAGAAATATTCCTGAGTGTAACTCTGTAGTAACACGGTGTCTGCTTCCTTCTCTCCTTCAGTTGTGTCTCCCGGGTGATTTAATCTGACCACAGTTTTTAATTTCAATTACCGTGCACATCATTTCTATAAGTGCTATGCTGTGCTATGTTGTGCTCTGTTGTTCTTTCTCAAATTTGACTGATTTTTTTTGGTAGTTACTTCTTCGGTCACATTTTCACTTTTTAAAAATTTCTTTATGCATGTTAAACCTCATTGTTTTATACAGTGTCTAATAATTCTAATATCAAAGTCTTTGTGGGCCTGTTTCAACTCGTTTCTGCTGGTTCTCACAATTAGGGCCTTGTTTTGTGATTTTTGATTCTAAATGAACATTTTCCTTTCAACTTTATTTATGGGAGTTAGGTAAGATGTGAGTCGAAGTAAAATCTCTTAGAGATACTGTTTTCCTCACACATTCTATGAGGGCACTTCTGATCCTGAGCCTCATGCAGTTAAATCATTAGCTTGAGCTTGTTCAGTCCACTCTGTGTGAATTTAGGCCGCAATCCATGAAAGATACCCAGTGTTTTGAATTTTCAATATAGATTTTCAATACAGCTCAAAGCTACAGCATGCTTATCTCTCCACTTGGCAGGGTTCACCTTATACTAAGGGCATAGTTGCTAGCACTTGTGCAGGAGTCTGTTTTTAGATTTCCCATCATGCCAACATCCTAGTCTTCATCTTCTGTCTACTCTACCCCATGCAGCTACCAAAAGAGAAAGCTAATTTCTCTCTCACAATTCTGGCTTTCACATCATTTATTTTTCATTTTGAATTTTCTTTATTTTTTGTGCCAGCTCAACTCAACATTTTAATTGTTTCAAACAAGAGAGTAATTTGTGACATCTATTTCACCAAACGGCCTGAAATAAAAGTGATTACTGCCTTAAAAAAGGTTCACGTTCTGATATATTTCTCTCATTAGACTATGTTTATAAGCTGTCTCTTTCTAAGACCTTGCACAGAGCTGACCCAGAGCAGGGCTAAATAAAACTTAGATGAGCAGAGTGAATACATTTCATGACGATCTTCCTGTTTGGACTCTGACCTCAGCAACACTGGGCCTTAGCTACACTGAACATATTTGTTATGCTCATTCCCACATCAAGACATTTCCAAGATTTATTCCTTTCTCACTTCCCACCTTCAATAATTCCAGCTCAGAGAGCTCTTCCTTAAGAATCCTTTCTGATGTGTAGACAAGGTCAATTCTGCCTAACTATGTTTATGCAACACTCTGTGCTCCTCTTTCATGGTGTTATCATAATCACAATGAAATGATTAATCTAGGGATTAACTGTTTGATGTCAGTCTTCCTGATAGCTAGAACGTAAGCTCATGAGCAAAGGAATAATGCATTTTGTTCGTGGAAGGATGCTCACCACCTAGCACAGTGCCTGGCATATAGGTCCTTTGTTAATTGTCTATTAAATGGATTCTTAAATGAAGATGAAAAGCATTATACAGACATACTAAAAAGGGAGGAATTGCACAGTAACCTCCTTCTTGACTTACTATAGGTGCGTAACAAAAATGTGGAAACTTAATAGTCCTATATAGATGATAAACAGTGTGTAACCAATTCTCCCTTCCAATGAGGCAGGTAGGTAGATGCTCTCAGGAAGGCAGCCAGGAAATTGTCCTCTGTTCAGGTCCAGAAGGTTGCATTACCTATAACCTCAAGTATTTAAAGTGGAGAACACATATTTTAAAACATTTGTATCATTAAGCTTTTTATGACCTCAAATTTATTTAATTTAAGACATTAACATATCTATGTATAAGTCAACTTCATAGTATTTCCTATGGGGCATTATCAAATAAAGATAATATAAAAGATAACTGCTAAATGTATAAATAAATAAGGGAACACACCAAAACACTGCCTCTGGTAATCAAATACATATTTTCTCCTTCACTGAATTGTATCATTTTAGGTGCCAAATAAAACCTTTATGACAGTCTCACTTATAGAGTCCCATTTCATCCAAGCATGAAACAAAACTCTAAGGAAAGAAAACTCAAAGTAAAGTAATGTTGTCAAGAAATATTGTATTTATTCCACGTTGTTTTAATTATATTCTTTTTATGATCTGACCAGATTAGGAAAATCATCTTAAAGATACTGGAAATAAATTTATGCTAAACTCTAAAGCAATAGCTTAATAGTCCATAATAAAGTTAGTATAATTGCTTTAATTACATCTATAATTACTTTTTACTCCATATATCTCTATGACAAAAAAAATTTTTGTTTTGTATTTTTCTTGTGAAAGACAAAAAAATAAATAAAAAAGCAAAGGCAAAGCAAACCCTCTAAACCAAACATATATAGGTTTACATTAAAAAAGAGAATTAAAAAGATAATTTTAATCCAGAAATGAATATGTAATTTTCTCTTTTGGTATTTTCATACTAAGAAATTGCTGACATTTTCTTTGTAAACAAAACTGAAAATAAACAAATAGAATTACGTATTGTTTAAAAAGAAATAAATCACTTTCTATGACTGGAGGATCCAGAATCCCCCAAATCGTGTGTGATCACAGGTACAGTGATTTCAAATAGCCACAGCCAAAAATTCACTTTACAGAGTCAGCAAATTACTTGTTCTTTTCACTTTGCTAAAGGAAAAGTTAAAGAGTTGGGGGTGGGAGGTGGGGGTGGGGAAGACCACCTGGAATGGTAAATGAATCTAATAGAGGAGATTTAATCAAGACAAAAACAAATAATATCTTGGACCCATTTTATGGTTTATAAAGTACTCACACAACATGTTACCATCCGACCCATACAAAAATTACATGAAGACTTCAGCCTACCTTTTATTTTTTTTAAATGAGGCATCTCAGAGGCTAAACCCCTTTTTCTCAAGATCAAAAGCTAATAAACAGTAGAATCAAACTGGAGGCAAGATCTTTGTTCTACAACTAGATGCTTTTCTTACGGGCATTTGAATTTTGATTGAGAAAATAAACTGTTCCGGCCTAGCACGGAAAGATACGGTTTTGCAAAAGACATGTCTAAAGCACAATATCAAAGCATACTGTCAGTTAAATAATGGACTAGATTAATAGAAACATAGACTAGTGTGAAAGAGATAATCGGCTAGCTTTAGTCTGTATTGTTAAACCAATAGGGATATTATGTAGAGTTCTGAGACCTCTGCTTTAGGAAAATTATAAATCAAGGGTCACTACCAGATTGGAGGCCCAGTCAAACCCGGCCCAGAGATATTATTTGCCCAGCCAAAAAACTTAAAATATGCGTTCCTTTAGGTAGTTGCAGGCATTGCCCAGTTTTCCATGGGCATACTCACTCTCTGGTGTCTCATTCACAGCAATTGTACATATTTATTCTCTCCCTGCCTCTTGTGGGGATTTGATTTTCCAGACCACTGATACAATAAACTAAAGAATTTTTCAAAAAGAGTGACCAGCTGGTGAAAGGATAAACTGTGTCTTCAGAGAAGTGATTAGAGAATTAGGTAAATCTAACCTGAGAAAGATAAGGCCGTGTGATCAAATTAAATAAAATTTGAAGGCAGATTTCATTATGTGTCTATTCTGCTTTTAGACATTTAAAGTCTGCTCATGGCTACAGGACAAAGACTAAATGTTTGAGAAGTCAAAATAAGCTCCTTCCTCTATAATCTGACCTTTCCCGAAACTCATTTCCTCTCAACGAGGAAAACTACAAGTGACCTCTTTGAATGCCATGTTCTCACGACTCCATGTTTTTGCACAGACTAGGACCTGTGGCTTTAATGCTTTGCTCATATTTGCCTAAACTAATTATTTTCTTGTTGCAATGCAGCTCAAGCACCTTTTTCTCAGAAGTCCTCCTTACTTCCCTGCAGAGCTAAGTGCCACTTTCTCAGGCTCAAGTAATACTATGTTATATTTTCACTGAGCCTCACTTTTACTCCTTCTGCATTACTCCATGAGAACTTTCTGGTGCGGGATTATGTCTCTTTAGTTTTTGAGCTCTTAGTCCTTAGTGCAGTGTCTGGCACATAAAAGATGCTCCAACAAATAATACTGACACATCCTTTTCAATATTTAAACACCTGGTGGATGGAAGAAAAATTAAGATTACTCACTGTGAGTGGGGACTTAAAACAGGACCGCTGAGTGAAACTCACAGGAATATAGATTGCTGTGCAGGGAGGGGGAAATCTTCCCAACAAATCAAAACTTCTCCAAACACAGAAAGGCCTCCCAGGTGAATAAGTGAGGGGGACAGCCAAACATACACTGAGGACAGAATCTAACTTTGAAAACTGAGTTGATTCAGTGGGACTTTAAATTCTATTCGATCCTGAGTCCGGTACTTCTCTAAATGTATGACTATCCATGCTGAGAAACTGCTGTGCACAGAAACACCACAGTAAAGGTTTGAGAGAAACAATCTCCTCCCAGGGGCTGCGAGCAGGAGGAAATTCTACTTCAATAAATTGAATCTTAAGGGAAAAGAAAATAAGAGGGGTCAATCTGGTAATTAGTGTGCTCCTGATGACACTTGCTAAGGTTTTCAAAGTGTTCCTAAATCACTATAGTATTTCACACAGAAACACTGCCAGACAATATAGCTTCTGCAGGTTCACAACCAGAAATAGAATCCACATGCCTTCTCCTATTGAGAGACAGACATTACACTATTTAAAGGCTCCAAAAATCTGGGCACCTTGAATTAAAATTTATGAATAAAGACCAAAAATAAATGTGTCCCACAATCTGGAGAGGAAATAACTTTAGAATTTACATTCTTTTTTTTTTTTTTACTTGCTATAAACCGTCTCTCTCTCTGTCTCTCTGTCTCTCTCTCTGTCTGTCTCTCTCTTTTATCTTTTGCCCAATTTTCTGTCAAACTTAGGTCCTCCTACCTTCCTCTTTCTTATCTATCCATCTGTCTATCATCTCTATTTAGGTTATTGCTCTGTCTTTAATGTTATCTTTCTTTCCTGTGTTTGAACATAGAAAGATTCTGTACATTCACTTCAAATTTCACTGAATTACATGCACAGGACACTGCCTATAGCATTTCTTCTTCTAACTGAGTCACAAAGATTCTACTTGGAGGCTATCAGATGGATAAACGGACAAATTTTAATTCCTGCTTCACACAGCACCCTGAGTTTCTAAAAGTCCAGAATAATGTTACATAGTTCTGCAATTTCTAGAAGCCAAAGGTTTAAAAGACTAGTGAGCATAGAGGTAAAACTGAGAAATGACCTACCTAATTACAGTTAAGATCCACAAATGCTGACAGGCTCCACTTTATGAGGCAACTAACTCTCTCCAGAGCGTCCATGGCCTTTTCTCTGAAGCAGTTGCAATAGAATGCTTCGAGCACAGGAATCAGACTGCCTGGATTCTTGGATTACTGGATTTAGCACAATAGCAGTTTATTGTGTTCTTATGGGAAGCTTTATGTTTCCACATATATAATAATAATAATAATAATAATAATAATAAATACTTAAACCATGTTTTTTTTCTTTTGATAAGTAATGAAATTAATCCCTATGAAATTACTAGATATCATAAGTGTTTAAAAAGTGCCTTCAAAACATTTCAGTATTAGAGTGTTACGGAGGCCAAATAACCCCAAGGTGTTGAATTCACTACAATCCAGTTATTAGAATAAACCTCAAACCCTGCTGTACATTTAAATATAAAAAATTGGTTATAAGAACTACATGACATTGTAAATAAATCACTATAAAATTATTCATACTACTCTGGAGAAAAAATTTAATCATATTGGATATACATTTATTCATTCATTTTAGCTCATACATATTTATTAATCTCCATCTAAGTACTAAGGATTTATGTAAAGGCCAGCTTATTCCCAGAAGAGCTGATGGGATGCAAAGTTAAGCTGTCCTTTAGCAACTTTGAGACAAAATGAGCAAAGAAGACCCAGCTTAAATCTTTATTTTAAACATATTATTTTCAGGTATGATGCTCCCGAAGAGTTTTCCCCATTCATGCATCAGTATTTTTGTTTCCTTAGGTAATAGTAAATTGATTCCATATTATATATATAAAGTCAACTCCTAAGTGATGTAAGGAAATGAGATATAAGCCAAAGCCTGAAGAAGCATTTTCATTATCCGTATATGGCTAAAATTTTATCGTAGTTCAACGTGATTCCAGTGCCCAATAGACATTGAAATTTTAAATGGTGTGTGCATAGGGGATGGACAATGTTGGTCCTGGCTTTAGATTTCATAGCCCAAATCCACACAAGTCATGCAGTAGTAGGATGTCACAAATAAGACCCAATTTTCTGCCTCCCTCTCTCTTTCTCATGTGCACATGTGCATACACACACACACACGCACACACAAATAAAGCAATAAGTAAAACTATTTGCCATGAGAGAAGAGCAATTGCTTGTTAGCTCTTATCTCTTGAAAATTTACTGGATTTAGACTAGAAATATTTTATTGAAAATTTTCATTCTTCCCAATGAACATTTCCATTTAAAGGATTTGACTTAGATTGTCAATTAATGGAAAAAGTTTCTATTCTATAACTATAATAAGGGATTCTAGTTATTCCCAGTAATGCCAGAGATTCTGTTTCACTTTCATTTTCTCTTGATTTAATCAAGGATTTCATATTTAATTGTAATTTGAGAAATTAAAATCTAGTAGTTTCCCACCCTCCAAATAAATTTTCATCAGAGCTGGCTTTTCATTCCTAAGTCTGCTTCATTTATAAATTTTCACGTCTCTTCAGCTTCAATGGTTGATAAATTATCCTCATCATGCTACCGGTGTTGAATATAATTACCCGTTTAAAGGAATTAGAGATTATTTTACAAAGTGAGAAATGTGACTACTAAAACAGAGGGCAAGAAAAACTGTTTGAAATGACAGTGTTGGGGCTGGAGTGAGAGTGTTTTTTTTTTTTTTTTTGATTTACTAAAATTATACCATCCGACTTGTGGTTATAGTAGATATCAAAGGCGAGCATCAGCATATTGAATAAAATTCTTGGTAGAAATAATACACAAAGGACACAGCTTTAAGCAATGAGAAAGGAAAAAGACAAGTGTTTCATGTAATTTTACACAAAAGATCAAATTAGATTTGCTTTAATATAGAAGTTACAGGAATTTCAAAGAAAATGGTCTGCATGGTTTAGATATAGTGAACTGAAAATGATTTGTTTTTTAAAAAATAAAGACATTTTATCTGATGGATGAATTGTTTTTTATTCAGAGCAGTTCTTTATGATTCTTTATATAAAATGTTCAGCATTCGACCACATTATTCCATGACCTTGCTGAATTCGACTTTAATGTCTTTCAGGTGAAGGTTCAAATCTCAACTTGAAATATCAACATTTAAAAAAAGTCCCTTCTCCTCAGTCTTATATTATTAGTTTTGGGCAAGCAAGTTTATTTTGACGTCCACAGATAAATTTATGGAATTAGCTACAGGTTTTGTAAATGGGGAATTTGTTTACAACCACACACACATTAAAAAAAAAAAAAAAAACACCTTGAAAAAACAGAAAAAAATAGCAAACATCTTAAAATCTATTTTTCTGAGAAATTCAATAGAGAAAAATCTATGTTGTAAACTTATAGTTGCCATTTAAACAATTGGAGAACAAAAGAGACCAGATATTATAACTTAATTTATTATAGAAACTTGATAAACCTGAAATAATAGCTAGCCTAAACATCAGTCAAGGCCATAAATCTCACAACTTTTTTCTTATGAAAACAATGTATATTTGATCTGAAAATTCAGCAAATAACCAGGAATGCCAGTTATAAATGTATTGCCTCTCAGATCCAAAATTATCTTTCAATATATGTCTTGTGATAATGATACACATTTAAGCATTTCTCCTTCACAGTGAGCATGGTGTTATATTTCCTCAGTAGTGGGCACTGGCTGGATATGAAAGAAGAAGGAGCTCTTCTGATGTTTCCATCTATTGCTTGGGGAGTCAACTATGTGTGTATGAGAACATCTGGTGGACTCTGCCCTAGAATGTGGTCCCAGAATGCGTGGTCAAGTAACATTGCAGCTTGCTCTGGCAATAACCTTTAAGCAGCCCTTTCATTCCAGCACTCCAAAGGGTTCTTATCCAAACTGTTGCACCAATCCACTTCACCGTAAACACTAACATCCAAAGTGGCACCCATATTCCTCATGCAAGCCCACTCACAGCCTGCCTTCCTTAACTCTAGGGGGTTCCTGTGCTCAACTTCTGCTCTCTATATGCCCTGTACATCTTGCCTGTGGTCTGGGAAGATTCTGAACACCCTGCTCCCTACTTGTGTTCCAGGTCACCTTCGGCTTTACCCAATAACTGTAGACCAACTCCAGCCTAGCCAAACCAGCAAACTTCTTTGCTCTCTAGTGAATGGAATCACACCTCCAGCAAGCTCTGAACACTTTTTGAGTTTGTCTTTCTTCAGTACTCTCTCTCATGCCCAGGATACCATATTGAGTTTTCTTATATCTTATGGTTACTCTTGGGACATATTTAAATAATTATTTATATTAAACCCACCTCGTTTAACCTATTGTGGGGTTTTTAATCTTCTGAATAAACCCAGACTGATATATCATAATATATAGCTTTAATCTGTATATCCATGTTAGTAATAAAAATAAAATTGTATATGGCAAATTCCAGGCTTTCCAATCAGGCTTCATGGAATCTCTTCTCACTTTTCACTGAGTCTATTTCTCTTGCTATAAAAAAAGTAATCTGGTCTGCAATTTCGCTTTAAAGAGAAAAGAAGCAAGTAAATTGCCAATGTTTAAGTAATCATTATTTAATTTTATTTTAATTAAAAATAACGACCTTTTAAATTTTGTATATCGTGTGTTATTCACTTGAGTATTAGGTTTGTTTGCCCCCACACCCCCAAACAACTAGAAAATTGGACAAAGTATATGAAAAGATTTTTCTTTTCAGGCGTTGAACAGCATGCAACACCAAAGTTTCATGCATAAGAGTAAGAAAACAAACAATATAGGCCTTATAATAACTCTGATTTTATGCTTCGAGGCATTTTCAGACCTCAGCATAGGGAGAGGTGACCCAAGCAGAGAATAGTAGTGTCACTGATCAAGTGCAGGCAGGCTAAGATGCTAAAATTTATGGACCATAATATATGGAGATATATGCTGAGCAAAAGTTCCAGAAATCTGCCTTTGGGTCACGGTGAATCTACAGTAGATTCTAAGCTGCCTGTATGATGAATGAAACTCCATCAGAGCAGGCAGAGAGTAACTGGGTACCTATGAGTTGAGCAGGCCCTAAAGCTTATACAGAGCTAGTAGATATACAATTTATAGTGAGCCATAGTGGAGACATGTAGTCACATATTTATAACATTGCATTGAGACAGGAGAATCATACTGTAGTAGAAGGGCTAACCTACTGAAAAGCAAAGACTACTCTAAACTTGCCCTATCAAATCTTAAAAATAAACCTTTATGGGCTAAAGAGAATTTGTCTTAACTTGTATAAATGAGTTCTCTTGACACCTTTCTGCTTATAGCTGCAACCTTAAAATAAACTGAAAACATTAGTTGCATGCTAATCACTTCAGAGTCACATAATTATTGGTATCAGCCCATAGAAAGTGCAATAGCCTTGAGCCAAATCTAACTTCAAATTTTTCAAAGAATAAAGACTAAATTAAACGTATTTCTTTGATGAAGCTATTGGATCATTAACTGGATGCTAACAGAAGCCTTATCTTCAAGGTATTTTTTTTATTACTGTCCACTTGATGGCATTGGGATTGTATCTTGTACAACATTTTTCTTGCAAAATTAATATAGTTATAATTAAAATATAAACTTAAAACACATTTCATATCTTGGTTTTCTTTTCCAATGCATTAGAGTTAATTGTGTGGTATACTGATAGTGTTGTTTTCCTTTTAAAATGTAATCAGAATAAGATATTAAAATAGACTTGGCAAAATTTATCACCATCAAAACACATGAAGAATCTATCTTCATAACATGCTTTATTAGTTGCTGTGCACAGCAAGTTAGACAGACATAATCTGTCTCCTGGGAATTTACAATCCAAGCCTGACAATGCTGATACAGATGTTGCCGAGACAATTCAAGTAAAGAAATTAACATTAAACAGATAGATAGCATGAATAAGTGAATTTTTTTTAAAATTGCTAACAACAAACAACTTTAATTACACAATAATTTATATTCTGACACTTCTAATATTCTTGTCTTTCAAATAACTCATCAGTCTCCCAAGACCTGTGCCTGAGGTTCATACATGAAGGCACCAGGCATAATAGAGACTGATAAATGAAGTTGTGGCTAGATGGACCACAGAAAGAGAAACATGAGAGGTTGGAAATTCCAAGGAAGGAAAGGAATTAGTTTGATGTGTCCTAGTGATTAAAACTAGGGATATAAATTTGCTTTTCGAATCAAAATAGGAAGAAAATTTAAATTCAATATTGATCTCTCACGTCACTCCTGAGTGTCCTATGTTTGAAATAATTCACTAAATAAAAATAAAATAAAAACAAAAAAATCCATTAATTGAAGATAAAAAGTAATGAACTCCAGCAGCCTTATAAGTAACTACTGGCCTCTGTGCCTGGGATCAGGAAATTTTATGATGATCTTGGAATAAAAGAGTGTCTATTATATTTTATTTTTTCCCCGTAAAAAACAGTCCTCGGATTAAAATAGCAGGAACAAGTGTTTTTATACTTTGCATTTTTTATTACGCTACATACATTTCCAAAACAAATAATAAAACATGGTTGAATAAACACATCACACAAAGCTAAATATATATATAAATGAGAGGAGCCTTTGGCATGGTACACAAAGTTAAAGGCGACAGAATTTTGATAAAAATGGAGAGCTATTAAATCTGCTTTACCGTGCTCTATTTTCTTCATGGAACCCATATCTGATTCTAGAAGAAACAAGATGAAGCTGGGTCAGAAATGCTGTGGAAACATCACAGCTGGTTTTTATTCACTTAGGTCTAGAGAAAAAGCAAAAAGCTTATTAGTGACTATTTTTTCAGAACAACAAAATAATTCTCTTTAAAATGCATAAAAGATCAGACTTTTAAAAAATATGCTCAGTGCCCTCATTAAAAAAAGTTAGCTTTGGAATATGAAGTTAAGATAATGGCGTATTTGTTACTTTAAAATATTTAGCAAAAGATTCACCCCTCAGAAACAAAATCTGGTTAATACTCATTCACATTTGTATATGTTAACTGGGCTCCTTCAGCTTCCTATATTAATCATGGACAATAAATATGAAAAGACACACAAAAAGAAATAGGCAAAAAAGTAATGAAGTTTATGATATATATATATGTGTGTATGTATGTATATATACATACACACACATATATATATAACAGAAAATATATATATAGATATATACACACATATATATATATATTCTAAAAATTATTACAGAGAAAGTCAGTCTTGGGAAAGGAAAAAACATTTTAGTCAACTAAAAACACCAAGGGGAATTTTTGAAAAGAAAACTAAATTTTGAGTAACGTGGAGTGCTGGTTTTCTCCACCATGTGAATAACCTTCTTAAAGAGCAGAACCATTAAGACAAATATTTCAAATCACTATTGAGATGTCCACACCCAGATGTTTTCTAGGCCAACAGAGTGTGTTAGACTTCAATAATTGTCTCTCATATTTGCTTTTTTCCACCCAGTACTTCATCTTTTGCCTTTGACTTTTTAACCTCCTCGTATCTCATTACATCCCCTGCTTCTCATGCTCAATACCCTTCCAGTTAAAAGTTGATGTTATCCAAGCTTCTATTTGTAGTCTGCAAATTTTACAACTTGCAGCCCCAGCCTGGGTCGTCAGCTAGAGTTATTCTCTCCTTCACCACCTGTACTCCTGGGAG
The DNA here is from genome assembly GCF_902729225.1 of Pteropus medius. Lineage (NCBI taxonomy): Eukaryota > Metazoa > Chordata > Mammalia > Chiroptera > Pteropodidae > Pteropus > Pteropus medius. The sequence continues at coordinate 16,436,983 of NW_024354500.1, forward strand.
GAAGAGATCATGACAAATTGAATGCCAGGAAGAAACAGAGAGAATAAACAGTGGTTGCAATCCTGCACTATGTGTTGCATTTTATGTTCTTTTTTTTTTTCAATCTCTGTTTACCTAAATATCTAAGTAGAAATACATCTTACACAGAACTGATCCGTATTTTGTCCGTAGTCCCCATATACAAGCTTTACATAAGACACATAATCGCCCTGCCAGTAATTGATTTATGTTCAAAGAGTACTGATGCCCTTCCTGACTTTGAGTTCTCTTTCACTCTTTTTTTTATTAACTTGATATTAGAATGTACTGTGCCCCAATCGTAATTCCTTTTTCTGCCTATGCCCACTATGGAGAGATAGGGCACAAACTTTTTTCTTAAATGATTAGCTGGAAGTGGTACCTTTAAAGTTATGCGATTCCTCACCCTTCCACCCCCTGCTCAGTTTCTTACATGATGACAGTCTGCATTGGAGGTCATACTGAAAGAAATGACAGAGGATGCTCTGATTCTTTCTCTTTCCTGATCTTGGTAACGCCAGCTACAGCAGTGACATGGAGCTGTGGTAGTGGACTCAAAAGAAAGTCTCTTTTAATTCTTTCTCTTATTGATCTCAATTACTTCCTCTATACAAAGATCCTAGTGCCTGAAGAATGAAAGTTTATTCTTTTTTGGTTATGGAATGTTTTACTGTGCTCTTATCTTGAAATATCACCACCCCTCAAAATAAATAATTTATTAGGATTTTGTAAACACAACTGCTTAATTTTTCTTTTCCCAGATACCATGGAAATTTAATGTAAAATATAAATAACAGAAAACATTATAATGAGTTTTATTTCCTTTATATTTTATTTTGCAAGTTTTCTACTTTCATAATCAGAAAAAAAGTTATCTTAAAACAAAAACATGAGTTTTAAAATCATAATAAAGTGAAAAAATGGTTGCAATCAATTTGATAGACAATATACTCATATTCTCAATAAGCAAAATATTATAACAAATAAATAATGTGGGTACCTTATGTAAAAAAATGTGCATACAAATGAAGACTTCATTTAAGAAAGAACAATTATGGAGACATTTACAACCTCAGTTACAATAAAAGTGCTAACTAAAGCTAAATAATATATTTTTTATTTTTCAAAAATAATAAATATTTTAATATTTAATATCCAGTGTTGTGAGTTTGCATTGAATAATACTCAAACAGAAGTACAAGTGGATCAAAGGTTTGAGAAGGGAAACGACAAACTATCAAGAGTCTTAAAAAAGTTCATAAATATTGATCCAACAGATCAAATTCTAAGTGCTTATTCCAAAGTGGTAATTAGAAAAGCTTGTAAGATTGAACCTCGACAAATTATTTATAGTTACTATAAAATGTAACAACTTTCTTGGTTATTAATATATGAATGATTAAATAAAATGTGACAACCTTTTGATTGAGTAATTTATATATTCAAAATCTTTTTTTAAAGAATATATAATGCTATGAAAATAGTCACAATACGTTACAATATAAAAAAAATGCAAAAATAAACATTCCCATATGTGGATTCCTTTATCATATTTATAAACAGAGAGAACAAATAGACTGAAATGCTAAATGTGGTTTCATATAGGTGACGGTATAAAATTTTGGAACCTCAGAAATATTTCTATCACAGAAATTTTAAGAAAAAGAAAAACTCTATTAGGGTTTTTCAGTACACACCCCAAGGAGATATTGTTCATCTCTGGATGAAAATGAACCAGGATAAAGCTCCATAACTCTTTCATAATCTAAGCTGTACAATGTCACATCAAAGACTATTTTATTTGAACTTCAATACAAAAGCACATCCCAAATTGAATTAAATATTTCAACATTTTGCATAATCTAGCATTGTTCGTTGTCAGTTCAGTTAGTTAAAGCATAGGGAAAATATGTAGAATGTTTAAAATCAAGTTCTTTAATCACTCTTTAAAGCAAAACCCCTACAGTGAAGGCCCTGCATTGCCTTTTTGATCCCTCTAATACAGCTCTGTGATGCATTTGTGGCCTCGCCCTCCAGAATTTGTGCAGTGAGGCCCTTAAACATTCTCCTGGCAGGTTACATATTCCTCTCCCATGGCACTCTTGCTCTGGCCCCTCTCGGAACGTTTGCTTTTCTCTGGATTGATTTCTTGCAACTTTGACAAGTTTCCAGTACAAATTCTACCTTCAACTTGACGGATTCCTTGACCACTCTTGTTCACAAGCTTTTCAAAATATGACAGAACCCATTTTATATGATAGTATCAAAAAATTGTCATTTGACAATCTCATTTTTGTTATATAACTTTTATATTAGTGTTAAACTTTGCATGTTCACAAAATTTTCTGTAGAGAGTAAAATTCAGTGAATTTAAATTCTTTGTATTCCTTTCATTGTCAAGAGGAGTACAAAGAAAGTGTACGCTGAAAAGAGTAAACAAAGAAAGTGAATGAAGGGGATGACCTTAATTTATTGTGTAGCTCTAAGATGTTGTTTTCTTTGGATAAAACCAGATGTGAATCTCAATGACAAGAGGAAAGAGGTTTGTCTATTGATGCTGGGTACACAGAATGCTTGTGCTTGAAAGGATAGCTAATTAAATACTATGAATAATATGTAGTAGACATTGTGTTTCTTAATGGATTAAAACTAGTCATATGTCCAGAAGTCTTGCCCAAAAATGCACTTTTACAAATTGGAAAATAATTTAAAATAACATTTCTTTTATAAGGACAGGTCGGATGAGAAAGAAAAAAATAGAGCTGTCACAAGTTGTTATTTGAGATGTTGAATTCAACATACACTTTAATTGGTAGACACTATCTTCATTCTTTTTCCCCTTTAGAAATAAACATAAATGACTATTTCTATAACTGAATTTTGAAGGACAAGGAAGTTATTGAGAAAATAATTTTATATTGAGAGATGGATGTTTGCCAGTTTAGGGGAGGGGCTTTTCATATTTAGTTCACTTTATTTGCTTGTTTATTTTGTTTGCTTATTTTAACTGAAATAGTGTATAGACATATAAGCACGCATTCAAAAAAAAAAAGACAAAATTGAGGTGACTACAGGAAAAAAGACAAACCATAAAGAGAAATCATTTGTGATTTTTGAAATATTTTGTTTTGTAGTTTTTTAATATTTATAATAATAAGACAGACAAAACATAATAAAGAAAAAAATTATAGTATTGAGAGAGAGAAATATAAACTGACCTTACTTCTGCAGGCCTTCCCTTACAACCATAGTTCCACTCAGATTTTGAGTCCAAAGCCATTATGTCCTTGAGAGCCATATTTTGCCAAGAAAGGCTTCTTTCTTATCTCTTCTATTTTTCATGTAGACCTTGTATAGCTATATGAGGTTTCTTGTTATGTAGTAAAAAAAATTGAAATAAATACATTAACATTTTATGGGAAACTGTGACTTTCTTCAATAATTTTTGTGTTTCACAGAGAAGGCCTTACTGCATTTTGTGTCATGGCTGCTAACTTTGTGAAAGTCTTATATTTCTCAAACTGGGGTTAGCAAACATATATGCAGGATTTTCAGGCTATATACAATAAATTTTTTAAATATGAAATTTTTATTTCAATAATAACTTAAAAAGAAAAATAAATATAAGTACAGCCTGAAAATAAGCTGGAGTGTTTTACAATCCACTTTCAGTTGGGTGTTGCATTTACCATAACACAGATAGCAACCAAAAAAATCTAAAATACATTTCATTTTTTATTGACATGTCTAAAGGGCATCAAAACCAATCTAATTTATAATCCAAAATAACGCTCCATGGAAATTCTCTCTCCTTTTCTAGCTTGCAATACTGCTTACCCCATTCTCTCTAAATTTTTCTCTCAGCTTCTCTCTCTAAAACTAAACTCATCCTACTAACTAACTCTCCTCTAAGCTCCTTCCTATATAATGATTCTTTTCTTTCTTCCCCTTTCCTTTCATCCTTTTCTTCCTTTCTCCCCACCCCCCTCTCCCCCACCGTCAGGTAACTGAATATTCTTTTTCCTCTTTCAGTATCTCTTGTTCATACTTCCCAAAACCAAAGATTATTTTAATATGATTAAGAAAACCTTTTAATTTGTCTAAGAACTGAGGACAGGAAAAGGAAAATGCTTAGCTGGTGAATCATATAGAAAGACTCTTAAGAAAGAGAAGAAACTGCGGATAATTGTATACTAATAATTTTGTGACTGTTAAATAAGCATATTCTGACCTTGTTTTGGACGGCTAATCAATGTCTATTCTGTATTCGAATCACAGTCTCATTTGTGTTATATGGCCACATAAATTAAGAGTATTTGTGTTTAAAATCACATTTAAAAATTTTTTTCAAACTAGGAACTGAAGCTCCTGAGAGGCCCATGGTAATTTTCTCAATAGCTCTCAAATTTTTACATTTGTGAATGAGCATTCTGAATTGAATGTGGTATGAAGTCTCTAAAGTGAGGTTATAATTGGATAGACTTCACAGTATGTTTGAAATGGAAAGCATGTGAGAATAGCAAATGGAAAAATGAAAAATTTCAGGTGTCATTGGGCAGAAGTAGAAAGGAAAGTGTCAAGTATGTCCTGTGGGAGGAAGGAATAATTTCTATAGCCATCTAAGCTGGCCTGCTTGGACAAAGAGAAAATGGATATTCATTCTGTTAAGGGAGCCAATTTAATTAACATTCTTTTAATAACTTATACCCATTTATCCTTCAATAATATTTATATTAAAAGTATGTAAAGATTTTATTGGAATAAAATGCAAGCAGAAAAGCACCTTAAATGGCAGCTTGATAAATTGTCACAAAATGAGCACAGCCATGTAAACATAGACAGATCAAAAAACCAGTTGAGACACCATATCCCACACACTAGGATGGCTATAATACATACATACATACATACATACATACACACACACACACATACATACATACATACATAAATAGATAAATAGATAAATAAATAACAAATGTAGTCAAGGATGTAGAGAAACCGGTACCCTCATACATTGCTGGTAGGAATGTAAAATGGTACAGTCATTATAGAAAATAGCTTGGAGTTTCTTCAAAAAGTTAAACATTGAATTACCATATGAGGTAGAATATTTACTCCTACATCTATATCTCCCCAGAACTGAAAACAGATTTTCAAACAAATACTTGTACACAAGTGTTCATAGCAGCACTATTCACAATAGTCAAAAGGTAGAAAATACTCAATTGTTCATCAAAGGGCCAATGGGTAAATGAACTGAGGTATATACATAAAATGGAATATTAATCAGCCGTAAAAAGGAGTGAAGTACTGATACATGCTACAACACGGATGAATCTCATAAATGTTATATTAAGTGTAAGAAGCCAGACGCAAAAGGTTTTATATGATTCCATTTATAGGAAATGTCCAGAATAGGTAAATCCATAGAGACAGAAAGCAGAGCAGTGGTTGCCAGGGCCTGGGAAAAGGGGAGAATATGGACTGATTTCTTAATTGGGATGGGATTTTCTTTGGGGATGATAAAAATATTTGAAACTTGATAGAGGTGGTGGTTTTACATTGTGAATGCACTAAATTTCAATAGATTATACACTTTAAAATGTTTCATTTTATGTTATATAAATTTCACTTATTTTAAAAGAAAGGTATTTTTTAAAACTATACTGGGTCATTTTTAACTTACCACATTAGAAAAATGCAAACATTTGATAATGCACAAAGACAACTAAATTTTGAGGAAAGTCACTCTTAAACGCTGGTGTTAGAAATTCAAATTAGCACAAACTTTGAGGAAGGTAATGCCTTTTAATATAAAAATTCCAATTTTATATAATCACATCATGTATAATAAGAAGATAAGGCATAATTCAAATGGTTATATTAAGTATGAGACAGTCATACAATGGTATGCTGCATTGTCTTCATAAAAAGAACAAAGAATTCTGTATAAACTGATATGGAAAATTTCTGAGATATGCTGCTAAGCAAAAAAATCAAGATTCTGGTTCATTTTGTGTAAAAAAATGGATTGCATATTAATGTATATTTGTGTAGGCACATAGAATCTTTGGCAGAAAAGAAAACAATAACAAAAAGGATTTTACATATCGGTCTTCACTTTTCTCCTTTCCTAATCCCACTAGCCCATTCCAACTTGGATTCTGTTATTCCATAACACATCATTGAATATGATGGTCAAAGACACCTCTATTCCACCCAAAGCCTCACATACTTCTTTGTCTGCATCCTTCGGGAGCTCCACCTCAGCAACTCTTGACCAGATAGAAGCATTTTCTCTCTTAAAACTCTTCTCATTACTCAGCCTCGAGGACGCCACACCATTCGTTCCTGTGCTTCTGATTGCTCCTTTTTAGTTCTGTTTATTGGTTTGTTTTGGTTTTTCCTCTTTGTCCCAACCTATAAATATTGAATGCCTCAAGACTTAGTGCTAAATTCTTGATTCTTTCTATATAGAATCTTAGTCCCTAGGAAATCTCATCCACCCACATGGGTGCTATTTAATTATCATCATTCCCTGTGGATGTCCTGCATGTTCAATATAATTCCAGAATTATATTCCAACCAAGCATTCAACATCTATTTTTTTTTTAACTTTTTTTGTGTGAGAGAACATTTAAGTTATACTCTCTTAGCAGATTTCAATTATACAATACAGTGTTATCTATCATCTACAGTCATCATGTTATACATTAGATTCTCAGACTTTATTCCTTATAACTGAAAGTTTGTACCCTTTTACATACTTCTCTTTACTTTTCCCACCCCGCCCCCTCTAGCCCCTAACAACCACTTTTCTACTCTCTGTTTTTACTGACATCTACTCTTGGCTATCATATAAATATCTCAAATTAACATGTCAAAATGGAACTCTTGATTTTTCCCTGTGCATTCTTCCCTCAATCTTTCCCACACTAGTAAAGGAACTACATTTATCTTGGAGCAGCAGTCAAAAACATAGAAATCTTCTTCCTCCATAATTCATTCTCAAGTCCTTCGTAATATATCTCCAAAATAGATCTGGGTTCTCCTTTTGCCATTTCCACCCCTCCACTCAATTCACCCTCGTCTCTCTCCCTAGGCGAGCACTAAAGTCCTGTAACTCTTCTCATTACGTTCCCTCTTGCCTCTTCCAAACCACTCTTTACTAAGCAGCCAGAATATTTAAGGAGCATAAATCATATCATACCACCCTCTCACTTAAAAGTTTTAATTAATTGGTTTCTATTTGCATTTAGAATAAAACTCGCTTTTCCTCATCTTACTAAGCATGACATGATCTGACCATGGTGTCCTGTACCTTGATAAACTTGTTTACAGCCACACTGGCTTCTTTCATTTCTTGGAAGCATCAATCTTGCCTTGGCTTCTTCCCTTTCACTCTAGGATTAGAATATGTATGCTTCTGTTTCTTTGCATGGCTGGCTCCTTCTCCTGCTTCGTCTCTCAGCTTCAAGATCTCCTTCCCAGAGACGTTCCTCTCACCATGCTATCTCTGAAATATGCACTCTCCCTCCCGCATTACTCTGAATACACTGACCCTGAATGCTTCATTTATAACAATTCCAAATTTTACATTTGTTTGTCCATTCTTATTTTCTGCCTCCAATATTGGACATTAAGTTCCAAAAAGACAAGATTTTTACCTGTCTTTTCCATCATGCCTCTTAGCCACTCCTCAAGAAACACCAATAGATAGATGTAGGGGAATGGGAGTCAGAAAAATAGAGGAAAAGTCAGAGTATCCCATGTAACATTATTCCTGCTACATATCATTTTCTGATATTTTCAGTTGAAAGAATCATTTATTATTGATCTAGTACATACCTGGCATTCTGCTAACAGCTAGAGAATTAACAGCAAACAACAGTTTACAGTCTTATGCAGAATACTGATAAGTAAAAAGACAATTTAAATCATGTGTGCTCCAGTAGGGGAGAGTGTACATTGATATATGGAATTTATTTCTTTACTCCCTTGAAACTAGGTGGGCCCTAAATCCAATTTGAGGCATGGCCCTTACCTGGTCTGGCAGCTGCTGCTCTCTGCCTCCTTTCAGAACTCAGCTACTATGCAGTGAGACACCTAAGCTTCATGGAGAGCCCACATTTAAATGTTCTAGTCCACTGCCAGCATGTGAGTAAACTATCTTAGATATCCTGGCTGAGCCAAGCTTTCAGATGACTCAGACCCCAGCCATCACCTACCTGACTACGACTACAGAAGACAGCCTAACCAACTCAAAGATATGAAGAAATAACAAGCTGTTATTGTAAGCCACTGTTTTGAGATAGTTTGCTAAGAAGTAACGGATAACTGAAACACTACTTTTTTTAAAAATATAGTATTGATAGGTTTTGTTTGTTGATATTGTGACAAGAACAGAAAAACAAAAAGAGTGCAATTGTTTAGCTGAGGGCAACTGAGGCTAAAGAAAACATTCCTATCAGTTTTACATTGCTTCGTGGAAACTCGGGTTCATTTAATGCCTCTGAAGGCACCTTTCCATACTTCACTCTACCCATGTTCTCATATGTGTATTCTCCCAACCATCCAACCATTCATCTATCCACCATTGCCCCACCAATTCACTCATTTAATATTTGGAGCTCCTACTTTGAGGCAAGCCCTCTGCTAGACAATAAGAATGCAAAACTGAATGAAAGAAGATTTTTGTTCTCAAAGAGAATCTCTGCGATTGGGAAAACTTACCCTTAAAAAACTGCAGATAGGCTGTGAGAATTATAAAAATAGCATTTAAAAATAGCATTTTTGTTTGTTTTCCGTTTGGTAATTTTGAAAACAACTTTCCCCTACATTCCCCGAAATCTCAAACACATTTCTCTGTTCACATGTACTGGAAGAAAAACATCTTGACTAATAATAGAAAATATGGGAATCTACCGAGGAAGATGGATTTCTGTGGGGGCTGATTCTGGAAACAGAAAAGACAGAGTAGCTGAAAAGGAGGGTTTGTGCATCATCCCCTTTAGTCACTGACTTCCAAGAAATAACAGCAGATGCAGGAGTACAGGAGTCAGAGAAATAAGGAAACAATTGTCTGGTTGCCTTTAGAAACATCAGGTACCCTATTAACATCAATTATAATTTCTAAGTCTTTATCAACATTTATCATTCACTTCACTTTATATGTACAGTTTATATCTACGTGGTTTCAAATATTAAGGCAGGTGAGTTATTTGGCAACATTCTGTCCACTTCATCAATGTACACTGTACAATATAGTTGGTAATAATTTGAGGGCCATTTTCAATTTTCTACAGTTTTATTATCCGGGCAATTCTTCATTTCCAATACATATTTATTATGTGCGTACCTGCTACAGTGACACTGAGAGTAAACTGAAATGTTTTCACCTGATGATAAATATTTCCGCTTTTTATTTTTTGTGTCCATTCTATCTGCCTCGTCGTATTTTTATAAGTATGTTTATCTTTGGTAGTCAGACCATGCTGCATGCAGTTAACCATAAAAAATTCATGTTTCTCCAGTTCGCTTCAAAAGCACAACCTGATCTGTCAAAACACATTTTTAAATATCAAAATGCCTTTCCACTAGGGCCTTATTTGGTGCTGCGGTGCTTTATAACCCCATGCTACAGAGGGAAAAAAGGTGAAAAGATACATAGATACTCTCAGCTGCTAAAGGACAACCAGCAATGCATTGACTTTTAGCAGGACAACCATAAACCAGCAATGACTTAATAATTCATGTTTGTAAATTCCATAAATGCACATTCAGACCTTGGGGAAAAACATGTTTTCAAAAACAAATAAAATTAATCACTATGATTTTTAAGTTGTTTAAGATACAGCTAGCAAGGTTAGCCCCTTACTGTTAGCACTCTTAATTTTAAGGTGTATGTTAATTAGTAAAAGTTCTCTAGGCAACTAGTTGTGAAGGTACTGAAAGTTTCAGTCTTCATGTGTACTTTCATATGCAACCCAGATTTGGGGTATTAAACAGGCTTATTGACAGTTATATCTTCCCCTATCTCTATAATCCTGTGCCCCAAACACTAGTTAGGGTTGCCTATTCTTTAGAAAATTTAAATTGCATGAATTTTAGTCCCTATCTTACCCTCTAGAGGAAGTCCAACGACTTTCTCAAGATTTCTGTGACACAGAGGTGCTGAAGCTCACCCAGTCCCTTCTGGCTCTGCATAGCCACCTTTGTTGAACTCTTGATTTCACTCATTTTTCAACTCCTACTGCTGTTTATTTTGTCTTTTACATGTTCATCCGAAATTTCTATGCTTGCTCTTTTTCTTTCATTTTCCCCAAGATGACTTCATTTGTATTCATTTGAATGTACAGATTTAATGAAAAGTTTTGAAGAGATGAGCTTTAAAAATATTTTTAAATATTAGGCTTTAAGATTTTGACCATCTTTCTCTTAAAGTTATGGTTGCCCATTTCTGCCAGATAGGGTAACAAAATTTCTGGTGCAAATGTCAATGTCCTTCACATTTATTATGCAAAACATTCGGCTCCCTCTTCCCGGCTCACTGCTGTGTGCTGAAATGAAGGACCATCTACTCTAGACCTCAGTCTTCTAGCACAGAAGACCTGCTCAAAGTTTTGGTTTTTTCTTAATCCTTTATTAATCAATCTCTGATATAGAATAGATGAGACTAGTATTCCAAGGTGAGTTACAGGGATTGAAGGAAATGGTGGAAATTAATATGTCAATTTATATGTTAATCAAATGTATGTTCATTTTATGTGTTAATTTATGTTAATAAAATAATAAATTAATTTTCACTAATATGAATTATGCTGCTCTCAAATCAGAGACGGTGGTGACTAAATCCACATTGGGTTTTAAATAATTTTTCACTTTATTACAAAACCTTGCTTTGAATCTAAGTTAGGTACCTCCTTCTCATTTCCACAGAATTCATCAGGACACAGATTACACTGTATTGTCATTATCTAATTGTCTGTATCTCCCATTAGGCTGAGATTTCCATGAGCAGAAAATACTCTGTATATTTTTGCACCATCTCTTTTAAAACCTAGCATTGTCCGGAAGTAGCTACTCAACAAATATTTGTTACATGAATGAATGAATAGCATCAGATCCCTGACAATGATAGGACCTGGATGTTTGACAGTATAGCAGATATTACAATAAATGATCATAATAAAAACTATGAAGAAAACCACAAAAAGGTGCTCCTGTCTAGATTATTCATTCCCAAACTGAGGACATTGTGGCCAGAGAAAAGAAGTAATTTAGCTTAATCTCACACTGTAAGGACTACACTGGGGCTAGAAATCAGACTCCCTTTCTTTCTGGATCCTGCATCTTTCTGTTACACTGCAGTTGCGTCTGGGGAGTCGGGCATCCTGCCTCTCTGAACAGTGGATGAAGCTAGTGGACAGCTTTACAGAGGCAAACATTGATTGCTTTTGCATCTCTTTACAAGTAGTGTGGGATATGAAACAGCCTCCCCACTCCGGGTAGCCTGAGATGTCTTTTCAAGTTTAGAAAAATAACCTGAGGGAGCACCATTCTTGGCAAAAGTATGACGACTTTCCAAGGGCCTTTAGAGTTTTCAAAAACTGTCCTTGGACACTGGGAAGCTTTAGTTCCATGAAGGTGATTTAGGCTCTTTCTTGTGGGCATGAAAGGATTAAGATTTAAGAATCATAGGTGAAATTCATTTAAGAATAATAAGAATTAACCACCAAATACTGCTTGCTTGTTTATTTGTTCCACAGATATACCTTCCAGGAAGTATTTTCATTGCACATAACAGATGAGAATTGTTGGAAAATAATTTATAATCCACAAGATTAGAAAAATCTCCTTGAGAGTAACCACCAGATATTTAATTTCCACTGTGTCTTTCCTATCCCTTAAACTTTGTCTGCCTCCTGTCTCTTTCTTTAGCCTCATTCACAACCTCTCTTTCATTCAAACCCTGCATGCAAGCTACAGATAAGCAGCTGGAGTGTATCATGAGAGAGGCAATATATCAGAAATTACCTCCGTTTAAATTCCTGCTCCATCACCTTCCAGCCGTGTGATCTTTCTAGCTGTGTTGACTTTGCTGTTATTCCTCCATTTGAAAAACAGGTAGAATGATAAGCAGAACTAATTGAGTTATTACATGTAAGACACTTGCCTAGCACATAATAATTGCTCAATAACTGTTACCTAAGATTGACATCACCTTATCTGCAATTCCAAAACAAGTTTGAACTCTTAAGTAGTTCTTTCATAAAAAAGCCTGACCTGAGCTGAACTCTTTTGATAGCAAAGCCCAAATTGAATTAATGTGAGACTGTATCTAGTCTCCATTTATTCCTCTTGGTACAAATATACATTTGTTTTATTGAAGAAATTAGTTTGATTACAGTATGCTGTGCCAGACCCCACTGGATATTATAGAGTATATTATAACTCTATACTGCGTTTCTCAAAACTAAAAAGATCTGAATTGTGAAAGACATTGGGACCCAAGAGTTATGTATAAGACAGTTTGGGCTTGTATTAAAATTATTTTAATACTTGCTAAACATACCACTGCCTCCTTGACATAGTATTTACATTACTCTCATCCTACCCTTGTCATATTTATTCAGTGAGACCCAGATCCCGTGTGCACAGCTCTGTAGAACTTCCTTTACTATTCCTAACAGTTGGCGTTTTCTCCTTTGTGTTCCTCCACAGTTCTTAACGTTGCACTCCATTCAATTTTCTTTGCTATATTTTGTAAATTGTATCCTGAGAAAATTAAGCAGCACTTCAGTTAACATAAAATTGCCCCCAATGAATATTTTCTGCTGACTACTTTCTTAATAAAAGTAAACATGAAATTTTTAAAAATCTGTTTTTAAACTGACTTCAGTGTCAGTTTATATATTTTTAATGACAAAATTAACTATGTAACTAATAAACATGCTTTCTTCTTTGTGGTTTGAAAAAATAATTATGTTACTTTTATGAAATGTGTCCTGACAAGTACATGCATATAATTTCGTGAAAACACCATCACCAACAAAACAGCAGGCTTCCCACCGCCAAAGGAAAAACTATCCCCATTGAGTACTGAACAATCACAGATGTTCCCATGATATACTACTTGAGATACATATGAGAATAATTCCAACAAGATATCAGAGGGCATTTTGAAGCTTTATGGATCTAAAAAGTCATTATGCAATATAATCTTTAAGATTCTCTGTCAACATGTTTTGAGAATTTGTTCTTTTATTGTCTTTTTACAGCATTTATTTTTCTTATTATAAAAACAACGTCTGTTGTAGAAAAATTACAAAATACCTATAAGCAAAAGAAAATAGAAGTTGTTAATAATCTCACTATTCAGAAACGTTACATATTCATTGTATCATTTGCCTATATATGAATATGTAAATAATGTATGTGTAAGTATGCATGTGTGTGCTTGTATATCATGGACCTCCTGTGTTTTAGTTATAGTGGAATGGTTATATTATACTACAAAGGGAGCAACTATACTGTAGAGCCTCTAAATGTAATTAGATATAGTCTTGGAAAAAAAAGGGATTGGTGGGCTGGATGAAAAAAAGTGAAGAGATTAAAAAATACAAATTGGTAGTTACGAAATAGTCACAGGGATGTGAAGTACAGCATAGAGAACACAGCCAAAAATATTGTAATAACTAAGTATAGTGCCAGGTAAATACTAGATTAATTGGGGTGATCACTTCATAAATTACATACATGTTAACCATTACACCTGAAACTAATATAAAATAATATTGAATGTCAACTATAATTGAAAAATAAAAAAAAATATAAAAATAAATAAATAAGTTGCAAACATATAAATATATAATTGCAAGTTGTGATTTTCCAGGAAGGAAATAAACAGAGGATTGAAATATAGGAAAACAGTGACAAGTGATAAAATTGTTAGGGGAGGAATGTCTGAATAGGCAATTTTTAAAAAGCAGTGGGTCTAGAAGACTGGGCAAAGTAGAGAATGAAACAAGATAATGATGGAGATATTGATAGAGACCAGACCATAGAGCATCTTGCAGTCCCTTGTAGGGATATCAATTTGCTTTTAGGAACAATGAGAAAACAGAAAGCTTGCTGAAGAAAGACTGATGTGATTTGACTAAATCTGGGTTATTCAACCTCAGCACTATTGACAAATTGTCTCAGATAAGTCTTTGTTTTAAAAGGCTGTCCTTTGTATTGTAGGAGGTTTAGTAGCACCTCTGACCTCTATCCAACAGATGCCAGTAACATCCCCCTCTGCCCTTATCTATGACAACCAAAAAGTCCCTAAAATCAAAACAGTTCTGCTTAAAAACAACTAGTTTAAATGATTAAAAATTATTCTAGCTACTAGGTGAAAGACAAATTCATTTTTTCTCTTATAGGAGCATACTTCCTGATCACAAAAGACAGTCATCTTGTCACCATGAGGGAAATCAGCCTTAAAATGACACTAATCAGTGGATTTTAAAGCTGCACGATGCATCAATGAGCTGCTGAACCAACTGACCTGAATCTGGCACACAAGAAAGCAAGTCAAAGCACAACATCAAAGACCAGTGAGTTCCTGTGTGGAGGTAGCTAGTGGTCCATGTAGAGAGAGTAGTATGTTGGACCATGAAGAAATGTCTTGCAGTTATGACCATGGAGAAGTTGTAATGGTCAAGATTCTTTTCGAAGCCAGAATAGAAATGACTTGAATTTATACCTCAATCCAGCTAGCATCCCATTCTTCCGCTCCATTTCCCAGCAAAACTTCTCACAGAAGTTGTCCATGTTCCAGATAAAGAAAAAACTATATACAGTTTGTGTATTATCTTGGTATGTTACCAAGGTTAAATCAGGCAGCACAAAATGGACTGTTCAATAAATGCTGGACAGATGGCATTCTGAATAATTTTTAAAAAATAGATTTCCTATTCCACAAAATTGGGAATAAAAAATAAAATCTAGATTAATAAAAATAAAATCTAGATTAATAAAAGACATTAATTTGAAAAGCAAGACTTTTAAAACTATGAAAAATAGTTTAGAGGAACTCTTCTATAATATTGGGATAGAAAGAGATATTTAGGGATCATATAAAAGGAAATCTCATAAAAGAAAAAAATATTGAAATGTATGACTAAAAAGACAAGAATTTTGCTGTCTCATGCAAGATTCCATAAACCGAGTATAAAGATGCAGTCTTAAAAAATATTTTTATAATACATCTAACAGACACAGGATTTACATATAGAATATATAATCTCTTCAGATTCAAAAGACAAAGACAGGCCAATTGAGATACATGTTAAATAATTCCAAATAGAGGTATCACTAATCCCCCCCACCAAATATGAGTAGCTCTCCAACTTCACTATTAATTAAAGAAAACACAAGTCAAAGCAAAAACTGTCAACTTTATTCAAAAAATATATTTGGAAATTATATTATACTTACAAAAGTAATCCTGACAATTCCCAATTTTGTCAAGCATGTGGGAATCAAGAATTCTTACAATTTCTACTGAGAACAAATTAGAATAACTAATTTGCAGAGTGATTTATAAATATCTGGTAACAGTTAAAATATGTCGATTCTAAAAACATCAAGCAATTTGGTTTTTCAGTATATGTGTACCTTAGAGAAATTCTGTGCAAAAGTATCATGAGACATTGCAATATTATTTGCAACAAAAAGAAAATTTTAATATTCGCCCAATGTAAAGGTCTATAGCAGTTAAAATAACTGAACTATATTTATATACAAACAGACTAGAATCAAAAAAATATAATGTTGGTTACTCTAAATAATATTCTATTGACCATTCTGTGCATTTTTGGGTGCTCATTAATATGCATTTCTGTTGGATACTCACAGAAGGTATTATATGTTTTACTTTAGTAGATTAGATTACTAGATTTAGTAGATGATATTGGTTTCAAAAGTTTTCAAAGTGGTTATGCCAATTTACATACTCTCCAGTAGTGAAAGAACTAGAAATAACCCAAATATCATCAACAATAAAATATATCAATAAAGTGCAGTACATTCATAAAATAAAATGCTATTGAGCAATGATAGTGAAAAAACTACTGCTTCACACATATAATGCTGCGTGAAAGAAGCCTGAACATAAGAGTTTATATTTTATGATTCCATTTATTTAGAGCTAAAACAATAACAAATCTAATACATAGCAATAAAAGTCAGAATAGTGATTATTTAGAGGAGTTATGACTGGATGTGGTCTCTGATACAGCTTTCCCGTACCGATAATGTCCCCTACCTCACATGATCTGCCCGAAGGTTCTAAGGGTTTACTCAGTTGCAGCAAAATTCAACCAAGTTCACACTTAATATCTGTGCACTTTATATACATGTTAATTTAATAAAAATTTTAAAATTATAATGTTATTTTTAAAAAGTAAAGTACGTAATACATAATTGATAGACTAGACCAACAAATATGTAAAATTTCAAAAGTTAACAAAGCAGAACTATGTTTTATGGCTCTCTAGAGAGAGAGAGAGAGAGAGAGCCATAAAACGTAGTTCTGCTTTGTTAACTTTTGAAATATATATATATATAGAGAGAGAGAGAGAGAGAGAGAGAGAGAAGATTATGCCAATATACATACTCATCAGTAGTGGAAAACTATAAATAAATATATATATGTTTAATTTTTAAATTTTTTTCTCCCCTAGGGAGGGAGGTCAGAGAATGAGCTTGGGAATTTGAAAATAAATGCCTTCATTTATTTGTAGGGACAATGATAACACCTATTTTTCAGGAATGCTGTGAGAATGAATTAATTAACAAATATAAAACATGTAGAGCACGTTTGGGCACATAGTGGGCACTAGCTGATATATACCATCATTCTTGGTTCTGTCATGAAAGGGTAGTATTTCAGCAAGAAGTAGGATTAGGTCTTTGACGATAGAACTTCGGAATTGTCACCTACTTTGTCACCACATGACTGAGTTCAGTAAATTGACAGTTTCTACTCTCTTCATATACACATTTAATGTGTATGTTCTCTGTGTAAATGTGTTTATAGAGATATATATTCTCCATATATACGTGTATATATTCTCTAAACTGCATCAGTTGTTGCAGATGTGAATATAATTAAAGAAATGTGCCTATATTCAGTAACCTCAAAATGTAATGAAAAATGCTTTAAGTTAAAGTTTAAAGTTTAACCATTCTGTACAACATCGTTACCCTTTCTCCAAAGAAAAATTCTGTTATAGTGGAAGATTTAAATGTTCAACTTTATTTGTTAATTATGTTTCAGAATTCATATCTTTTATTTCATAAATCGCAAGTGAGATAATCAGCATAGAGAACAAGTTTAGATTAGTTACGACATATAAATGTTACCGAACTGCTTATTTACCAATGTGTTTAATTGATATGTTTACTCAAAGCATGGTGTGGTATGCTTTTTTAGCCTCACAAGTAAAAAGATGAAACGAAAGAAAAGAGGCACATGGTAAAAAGATATAACATGTATGATCGGCATCCCAGAAAGAGAGGAGAAAATAAATAGGGCATAATTAAAGAGATGTGGCAAACAATTTTCCAAAACTAAGCAAAGACATTAACCTACAGATTTGAGACACCTATTCTGCACATATCATAATAAAAGTTCAGAAAATTAAAGACAAAGACAAAATAATAAAAGGTCATCAGAAAAAAAAAATTACAGACTATGAGAAGTAACTTATAAGAAGTGACTTATGAGAAGTAACTTCTATATAAACAATGGAAACCAAAGACAGTAGAATGACATAGTCCTAATGCTGAAAGAAAATGACTACCAAAATAAAATATCATACTAGTGAAAATACATTTCAATAAATAAAGTGAAATATAGATATTTTTTGTCCAAAAACTCAGAAAAAAAAATATACGTAGCAGACACTTCACTAAGAAAAATATTATAAAAAAGGATATTCTTCGTCTAGAAGAAAACATAAAGGTCATGGTAGGTTGTAGATGCAGGAGAGAATGAACAGAAATAAAACCAGTAAATCTGTGATGACATAAAAATAAATACTGATCAGATAAAAAAATAATAATGTATAATAGCACATTAATCATAAATAGTAGTATATTCATAAATAATATTAAAAATCATAGGAAATCATAAAAGTAGTAAATAGAACTAAAACATTTTAAGATTTTAGTGTTGTCTAGAAAGAAAGATTGATAATTAACATTAGATTTTAATTTACTAAGGGCATGCAACACAGAAAAGCCCAGAAGAAGATGGCCTCACTGCTGTATTCTACCAAACATTTAAAAAAGAATTAGTGCCAATCCTTCTCAAACTCTTCTCAAAAGTTTAAGAACACTCCCATACTCATTTTACAAGGCCAGACAAGAACCTTATAAGAAAAGACTACTCCAGGCAGATAAATATAGAAGTAAAAATCTCAACAAAATTCCAGCAAAACAAATTTAACAGCAAATTAAAAGGATCATGCACCATGATAAAGTGGAATGTATTCCAGGAATAGAAGAATGGTTCATACACAAATCAATACATGTGATAAACCACATTAACAGAATGAAGGATTTAAATCATAATCATCTCAATAGATGCAGAAAAAGCATTTCGTAAATTGAATAACCTTTCATGATGAAAACAGTAAACAAACTAGGTTTAGAAGTAAACTACCTAAACATAATAAAAGGACATATATGAAATGTCCACAGCTAACATCATACTCAGTAGTAAAAAACTGAAAGCTTTTCTGCTAACATCAGGCATGCCCACCTTCATTATTTCTATTCAACATGGTACTGAAGTTCTAGCTAGAGAAATAAGACAAGACAAAGGAATAAAAGGTATACAAATTGAAAAGAAAGAAAAAAAAATTATCTCTTCACAGGTGATATAATCTTATATGTAGAAAAACCTAAAGATTCCACACACACATTTAAGAAAATTGTAAGATCTAATAAGTGAATTCTATAAAATGGCAGGATAGAAAGTTAACACACAAAAATTAGTTGTGTTTCTATACACTAATAATGAAAAATCTGAAAGAAAAATAGAAAATCTGCAATAGAATCAAAAAGAATAAAACACTTAGGAATAAACTGAACTATAGTAGTGAAAGAGTTGTAAACTGAAAACTAAAAAAACATTGTTGAAAGAAATTTAAAGGAGACACAAATAAATGGTAAGGCATCTAGTGTTCATAAATTGGAAGACTTTATATTGTTAAAATGTCCAGATGACCCAAAGCGATCTACAGACAAAATGCAATCTTTATCAAAATCCCAATGGAATTTGTTGTAGAAATACAAAAGCAATTCTAAAATTAATATGGAACCACAAGATAGTCAAAAACAATCTTGAGAAAGATGAACAAAGAAGCATTACATTTCCTGGATTCAAAATATTACAAAGCTACAGTAATCAAAATTGTATGATACTAGCATAAAGACAGACAGAAAATCAATGGACTAAAATAGAGAGCCTGGAAATAAACCCATGCATCTATGGTCAAATTATTTTTAACAAGAGTACCAAGTCTATACAATGAGGAAATGATACTTTCCTCAACAAACGGTGTTAGGAAAACTGGATAATCACATGCAAAAGAAGGAAATCGGATGCTTATTTTACATTATACACAAAAATAAACTCAGTATGGACTACGAATTAAATGTAATACCTGAAACTGTTACACTTCTAGAAGAAAACATTGGGGGAAAGCATTATATCATTGGTCTTGGCAATGATTTTCTAGATATGACACCAAAAACACAGTCCATAAAATCAAACATAGACAAATAAAAACTTGTGTATATTAAAGGACAAAATCAACAGAGTGAAAGGCAGCCTACGGAATGGTAGAAAATATTTGCAAATTATATATTTGATAAAGGGCTAATATCCAAAATATATAAAGAGTTTCTAGAGCTCAACAAAATATAAACAAATAGCCTGATTTAAAAATGGACAGAAGATTTGAATAGACATTTCTTTAAAGAAGACATACAATAGTCAACAGGTATAAGAAAAGATGTTCGAAATCACTAATAATGAGAAAAATGAAAAATCAAAACCATAATGAGATATCACTTCAAATCAGTTGGGATGGCTACATTAAAAAAATAGCAAATGTTGAACAGAATGTGGAGAAATTGGAATCCTTCTACACTGTTGGAGAGAAAATGAAATGGTGCAGCTTCTGTGGAAAATAGTTGGGAGGCTCCTCAAAAACTTAAAAATAGAACTACCATAAGATCCAACAATCTCACTTCTGGGTATTGTATCAAAAGAATTAAAATAAGGATCTCAAAGAGATATCTGCTCTCCCATGTCATTATAGCACTATTCATAACAGACAAGTTATAGAAACAATCTAAATGTCCATGAGCAGATAAAGAAAATATGACATATACACACAATGAAATATTTTTAAGTCACATAAAAAAACCTCATCTTGTCATATGCTACAACATGGATGGTAAGTGAAATAAGCCAATCAAAAATAATCTAAAGACTGTATAATTTCATTATTTGAGGCATTGAAAGTAGTTAAATTCACAGAAGCAAAAAATAGACTGTTTGCCAGGGGCTGGTGGTGGGAGAATGGAGAGTTGCTATTCAATGGGTATACAGTTTCAGTCATTCAAAATGAAAAAGTTTTAGAGAACTGCATTACATAAATATACAAGAAAAGAAGATATACAGATGGCGAAAAGGTACATTAAAAGATGCTCAACATCACTAATCATCAAGGAAACATAAATGAAAATTACAGTAAGATATCACTTCACACCTATTAGAATGGTTATTATCGAAGAGAAAAAATGACAAGTATTGGTGAATATGTGGAGAAAAAAGACTCTTGTGCTAAACAGTATAAAGTTTCCTAAAAAAAACTTAAAAATAGAATAACTGTATGATCCAGTATTTATACTTCTGGGTATTTATTTGAAGAAAACAAAAAACACTAACTTAAAATGATATATGCACCTTGCACTCATTGCAGCATTATTTACAACAGCCAAGATACGGAAACAAACCAGTGTCCATCAGTGGATGAATGGATAAAAAAGTGGACATTGTGTTTATATATATCACATTTTTTATGCATTCAGCCATGAAAAGAAAAAAATCTTGCTATTTGTGACAACATGAATGGACCTTCGGTAAAATAAGTCAGAGAAAGACAAATACCGCATGATTTCACTTACATGTGTAAAAAACAAAAACAAAAACAAAAACAAAAACAATCTGTTCTTTGTATAGATACAAAGAACAGATTGGTAGTTTCCAGAAGTGGGGGGTGGGGTGGGGTGTCTGGAGAGAAGGAACGAAATGAATAAAGGGAGTCAAAAGGTACAAACTTTCTGATATAAAATTAAATAAATCATGGGGATGTAATGTACAGCAGAGGGATTACAGTATTAGTTAATACTGTATTGCATATTTGAAAATTGCTAAGAGTAAATCTTAAAAATCTCATCACAAGAAAAACAAATGTAACTATGGTGGTGGATGTTAGCTAGACTTACTGTGATCATTTTGCAATATATGCAAATTTCAAATCATGTTCAATTGAAACTATGTTATACGCCAATTATTTATATCTCAATAAAAACAATAATGTGAATGTAGTTAACATTACTGTACACTTACAAATTTTTTAATAGGATAGATTTTATTTTATGTGTTTCTTTTACCATGAAAAAGGAAAAGAAGGAAGAAAAGAAGGAAGAGAGGGAGGGAAGAAGAAAGGAAGAGATAGAGAAGTTTGCAAATTAATGACATTATTTATCTCAAGAAGTTTAATAAAAAGACAAATTAAGTATAAAAGAGAAGAAAACAATAAAGTGAAAAAGATAAAGAATAGAAAACAAAACAAATATACAGTAGAGAATCAATATAGCAAAGGATACTTCTTTGAAAGGTAAAAAAATGGTAAAATTATTGTTTTTTTTAAAGAAAATATATACATGTAATATCGATGTTAGAAATTAAAAAGAAAATATCACTAAAGAACCTGCAGATGTTAAAATGATCACAAAATTATATTATAAACAACTTTACCCTAATAAATTTGAACAAAATTAAATAATATGTATACTTATTAGGAAAACACACTAGAACTGATATATGAAGCTAGAAAAATTTAACTTGTTCTTTAATTTTCTTAGTAATTTAAAAAGTTAAAGAATCTTCAATTTCTTTCTACCATGGAAACTCCAGGTCCAAGGGGCTTCAGTATTAATACTACTATTATAGAAAATACCACTATTTACTACTAGTGCATTATTTAGGAAAGAAATAACCCAGTAATGGAAAAATTATTCCAAATATAGAAAAAAAGGGGACATTATCAGTTTTTTATGAGGACAAGATAACCTTGATTCCAATAAATGAAAAGACATATAAGAAATAAAAACTGAACCGATCTCACTCATGATCATAGATGAAATATCCTAAACAAAATATTTGCAAATTCAACACTATATAAGACAATTATATGAGAAGGTTGAAAACTCTTCCTCCCAAAATGTAGTGTTGGTTTAACATTAAAAAATATCAATGAATGTATTTCATCACATTAATATAAGAGAAAAAATATAATCCCTGAATATATGCATTTTAGAATTTTCTAAAATGCAACAGTTGTTACTATTTTAAAACTTACAAATTAGTAATATATGGGACATTTTATTCTAATACAAAAATTTCTAAACAAATCTAACATTTTGAAAATTTTCTTTGAACATTGGGAACAAGGCATGAATCACCATTTCCTATTTAATGTTTCATTATTTTTCCTAGTTATTGCATAATGCAAGAAAAAAATGTTTGAAAAAATATAAAACTCTTATTACATCTTTCTGTATTAGAAAGTCCAAGGGAATCTACAGATAAACTATTAAAATAATGCTAATAGTTTGAACTGTTAAAAGATCAACAGAAGTATATTAAAATTTTGATTTTTTTTTTTTGAGCCAACAAGATTTGAATATCACAGCACCAAACAAAAGTGATGGGAGCACTCCACCAACAGAAACTAAGATTTTTTAGGGAAAACATTGAAGGAAAGCATATTTGATTGGCTATAACTTAAGCAATTGCCTTATTTGAGAAAGCCTAATTGACTGTGTATGATTGATTGTTCTTAAGTTCATTTGACTCAAGTTTAGGTTTTGGTTTGTTTACTGAGACAACCAAGGCATTAGACCCATCCCAGTCCAATGGCTTCCTTGTCAACTACTTCAACAGAATAATTTTAAGAATTAACGCTAGATATAAAGTCACAATAAAACATAAATGTTTTCTATATTTCAGCATCAAAGATTTAGAAATTAATAGTTTAAAAATATTTTTAAAATAACATACAAATTGTGTATTTAAAAAATACCAGAAAATTGAACATAACTCTACATTAAAGAAAATTAACCTTTTCTGACAGAAATTAAAGAACACAAATAAATGGTGACATATACCATATGTATAGATTTGAAGTCTCAATATTATAAAGATATTACAGTAATCTCATCTGAAATCTGGACAAATTTTATTTTTTTCATTTTATTTTCTTTGACTTTTTTCCCTGGAACTTGGCATATTGATTCTGAAGTTTATATGAAAATATATACAATAATTCAAAAATTGAAACTGTCTTTAAGAATATCAAGTAGAATACTCCCTCTGTCATATACCAACACTTGTAGTAATTAAGTATATCTATGTACTCAAGGATAAGCAGAATCCAGTAAGCAAAAATCCAGTAAGAACAGCCATATATATGTAAGGATTCATGATTTACAGCAAATGCTGCCCAACAGAGCCATGAAGAAAACACAAGGACAATCTTTTCAAAATATCATGCTTGAACACTAAGACATTCATATAGAAAAAAAATTAATTTGAACCCTACTTCATATCATGACACAAAAATAAACTCCAGGTACTTCACAGAACTATATGAGAGGCATAAGATAATAAAAACTTTAGAAAACAATGTAAACAGATATGTTTCTTACTGTTAATAAAGTTGAGGAGCACATAACCCATGTAGTCTCTTGAAGATCAATTTAAGATTTAATTTTCAGACTCCACTTTTGAGCAGACTGAGTGTATTACTGCTTTAGCAGGTCACTGGACAGAATTTCCTGAGCTGTGATATCGACATACCCTTTGCAAACATCCTAAAGGAAAAGTTGAATCCTTCCCTTTGAGCTGTTTAAACTATCTTTTCCTACTTTATTATTTTTTCAATTAAGTAAATTTATATTGTAAACTAGAAATAATCTGTTTTGACTGATTATTATACCTCCATATTATTATGAATATTCTTGACAAGCTGAAAATAACAATATAAATGAGATGATATATGAATGAAGTTGCAAATGCATATTCATCCATCATACTTGTTGCATGATTTTATTCATGCTGTTCTGTACAGTCTTCTCAAATTAATCAATGTGATCTATTTATAAAATGGCACATTTAGCTAATACAAAGAAGCATTGGTTTTTCAATGGAGTATAGAAAGACTGTTTTAACAGAGGTGACCAAACATGACATACAAATGCTTCTTAATTATTTAAGTATATAAAAACAACTTGAACGTAAAATTGAGCCTATCCATAAAAATACTTGATACTTAAAGAACACACAATGCATTGGTCATTTTCTGTTCCAATGTGATATATATACAATAAAAATAACCCATAAAATAACAGCTATGTTATTCACTATGCAAATTTAAGTACCACTCCCTCAAATATAGAAAACTAAGCCCCTCAAATTAGTAATTTGACCAAGTCATGTTTCTCACACAGTATGTCACACAGTATTATACAAATAATTCTTCAAAATATAGATTATATATGATATAAACTAAATATATACCTAAATCTTTCTATATTTAGTACATAAATGTTTCCTTCTGTGAAAAATAAAAATTTAATTTATTTAAAAATCAAAATGATTTTTCTATTTATAATTTCTCATCCAAATGCAAACTTTCTTTTAAGCAAAAATTGTTATACTTACATGTCACAGAGGAATAATTCTACAAAATTAAAAACATTTTATTCTGATTACAGTTATTAAACATACATTTATTTGGTAAATGTTCTCTACTAGTAAGGATATTTCCTAATTGTGTCTGCACAATACAGTGTGGGAGGTCATTTTTTGAGGATTGTGTCACTGCAGGAATCTGTTTATAGAATAAAACTTAGCTGATTACTGTTTCATTAACTTAAATTTATAATTCTGTTTTCAATAAATGCTAGTTTTATCTCTTTTGCTTCAATTGTTTAAATGCTGAAGTAAAGTTTTCACTTCATGTGCATTGCTTAGAATCTCTATGGTTACATGAAGTTATATTTATCAATATATTTCCAGTAATGTGCCTAGCTGAGAGCATGCCTGTAGCTAACGTATCTGTGAGTTATTTCCTTTCTGTCAGAAAACAGCAACTCCTTGTATTGCCCTTCAGTGGCTAAAGTAGGGGCAGCTTGTGTTATAGAAGAGTGACACCATGATACAATTTTTAATCCCACATTTCATTTGTTTGCTCTTATTCTGTAAGCGACTATCACAGTTAACTAACCTCTGACCTCAGCTATTCTGTAGTCATTTTCCCAGGGAAGAATTTAAGCTTTTTCTGACATTATGAGCATTTCTTGACATTATGAGTATTTCTAACAATGTAAAAAAAAAGATGAGGAAAGTATCGTCAAAGATGTAATATGGAAAAGACTAAATGTCAAACTAAATAATGATAATTTGATTACTTAATATTTCTATAAATATTCCATTAAGATCTCTTAATTAAACCTCCACCTATACTCTTTGTTTAAAACAAAGGGCAGCCAACATCATTTAGAGAAACAAAATATTACAGAGTGGAAATTTTCATCTGACCTTGGTATACAAAAATGTCTTCTGGATTTTTCCATCTTGATTTACAAGGTCTATGTTTAGAAATCTGGCTGTGGGATGACATTGCAAAATAGCACACTAAAAAACACATAGTCAGTGCTTGGGCAACTCACACTGGTTCTTATCTAGGACAAGTGCTTAAGTATTCTTTTTTTTCTTAATTCAAAGTCGTTATTCCAGCTTGAAAGCACTCTTTAGTCTCCATAGTAATCTTTTGACTATACAATAACATGATCCTAAATATCTTCGTATTTGTTCTGAAATAAAAGATACTACTGTCTTTCTTATTTCTTGAACACTTGGAAAGAAAAGATGAAAATGGTCCAGAATAATTCCATGACTTTATAACTAAAGGATGGAAGTTTTTCAACAAAAGTTCCTGTTTCTCACCTGTCAGAGCTCTGGAAAAAGAAGAAATCTGGGAACAAGTTCTCATAAATATCACAGCCCCTGTTCTCAAAATAGTTTAACATCCAAAGAAAGATTTAGATAACACATGTACTTAATATACAAATATAATTTACATATATACACATACTTTATATTCGTTCATATATTTATTCATATATATGATATACATACCTTATATTCAGAATATGTAACCACAGAATATGAACAGTATGTAACCACAGTATATAAAACATTTTGCAATTATATTGAGGACTAGGCAGGATGAACAAAGGTGGAGAAGTTTACTAAGATAAATTGAGATAAATAGAGAGGTAAAGATTTATTTTGTAAACTCTTTCTAAGATCGAGATATTGATACCTGCTATACCTAATAAAAACAAGTGCCTTGTGTATTTGTGTTAGACTTAAAACTTACTTGAAGTCAGAGATATGCATAATAGATATCTTAAATTATAAAAAGACTAGATTGTCTTCAGTGAATGATGAAGAGGAAACCAGGTGACAGCAATCAGGGAGTAGCAAGATGATTAATTATAATGGTGTTAGCCTCAGAGTATCAGTAGACTTTTATTACAAAAGGAAAATAAAGTAATAGTTTTCAAAAAAAGGGGCTTACAAAGAGGCAACCGACCAAAGCTATTACTTGAAAATATTTTATTTTGAGAATGCAGAGTATTCATGAGACAGCTAGGTACAGCTAAAACTAGAAGGTAGAAGGGGTATTTGGAAAAGAGGCTGAGGATACAGTGCTGATCACCTAGCCACAATTCTAGGAACACAATGGAAAGATTTGGGTAGCACCAGAGGAATGCACAGATCAGAGCTACACAAAGGCAAGAGTTCCACTGATAACAGGTGACTGTAGAACCTCAGAAATCTCCCAGTGCCTAAGTTAAATGTGCATGGAGCATTATGGGGTTCATTCTCATAGTTTCTTAGAGGAGAGTGGGTGCTCATTCTAATGCTGGCATAAAGTTGCATTGGCAAGATGACTTTCTAGAAGCTCTTCTCTCAAACAGTATGTCTGGCAATGACTGATGATTTCAAAAGGAAACAGAACAAGAGATGAGTCAACAAATGAACTGATGGTTGCAGATAGATAAGTTTAGGAGGAGCATGATAATAAAGACAGCACTACTAACAAATAAACCTGAAACTTCTAGAGACTCCAAATAGTTAAGTGTGATTTAAGTGAAAAGTAGTAACTTCTGAGAGAGATTAGAGAGAGGACAAGAGAGAGACAGAAGTACCTAAACCATGAAAGGCCTTGGTCTATTAAGGTAATTTTTCTGAGTGGTCTAAAAGCCACCTATATCTAAAACACCTTGTTAAATTTGCACATATTCAAATTCCTCTCCAGTCCTAATAAATAAGACTCTGAGCAAGAGGGCCTGAGAATCAGTCCTTTAAGAAGGATACAAGGGATGACAAAGGCCAAAGTTTGAATAACACTGCTTTAGTATTTAATTTTGTAGGCAAAAAAAGGAAAAATATGAAAAGTATTCAGGAGAGGAATATCACCATAATTGTCATTGTTGTCATCATTTTTACATCTAGTGTCCTATATAGTGTACATAAAAATTATCACTGATTTAATGTACTTTATAAGTTTGAGCTAACATAAAATTTAGGCATAGATGTTTTATTTTGATGACTTTTTGCTTTTACCAGCTATTTCAATTAACTCATCCACCCTGAATATGTCAGATAAGAGGGGTTCTAATATATCTAAAAATATTAACAGTGGCTGGTGTGAAGTTGGTATTATTAGTGATCTCTTTTTTTTTTATTATATGTTTGGTGTTTTCTCAATTTTATTAAAAAATTATTTTATTAAAAAATTATTTTATTAAAAAATTACTTTATTTAATAATCAAAATAAATAATTTATGTACAATAAAAATTAAAGAAGAGGCAAAATATCATCAATCTAACACAAACGAAGAAATGCTAAAATAGCAATATCCAAATTAGGCTGAGATATTAAAAAATAAAAATTATTAAATGAGAAAGAAAAGTTATTTCACGGAGATAAAACTAAAATCTGCATCTTTTATGGGACATCAAATCACATTATATAAAGAAAAAAATTAGAAAGTTACAGAAATACATTTGTTGTAGGTAATGCTTTAATATAATTCTCTTTAGAGATTACAAAAATAAAAAATTTAAATGAGACAAAATTTAATTATATGAAAGAATTTATACAACAAACTCTGTACTGTATAAATAGAGATTATCTATTCTCTTAGGCCACCAGGATATTAAAATTTCTTTGCTAACTCTCTCATTTAAAATCTTGGCAGGAAACAAATTGCACACAAAAAGTGGCTAATTTAAGATGAGTTTTAAAAAGAAACCATTTACAAGAAGAAGTCAAAGTGTGGGGAAACCACAAGGGATAGTGCAACATCCAGGAGGTAATCCTAGATTTCTAAGAGTGAAGAGAGGAATCTGTAAAACCCTGAGCAAAGTAGATAGTTGTATGGAGAGATGGACTCCAAAAAAGCTGTAATCTTCAGAAAAGGGAAGAAGCTGAGGGAATAAATACTTAAATCACCCTCTCTTCTCTCTCTCTGATCGAGGGGCTCACTCTCTGCCCTTTAGTGGCTGAAGACAATTAGTAGCCAGTGGACATGGGAGGCCACTGATTCAGACCACACTGTCACCCTCCTGGACCACAATCAGGGTAGAGAAATATGGAGATTTCATCTATCGAGTCGAATAAAAGATATCCAGCACCATCACAGAGAAAAACTCCAATGTAAGAATAAAATGAATGTCTTCTTTTCTGATCATAATTATTTCAGTTTACTCCAAATTTAGCTAAAATATTAAAGTTAGATCAAGCCATTATATTGCTCTTTCCTAATGTATTCACATGGGCTAATCATATAAAAAACTCCTCTTTCCATTGATATATTTACTTTTATAGCTTACCAATTAGAAATAGAAGCTAACTTTTATTAGCTAAATTATTTTATCTTGCTTAATTGGACAAAACTCAGAAGTATTAAAATATTACTAGAATGAGTATTTTGTGATTAGTACATAGAATTTTCCCTTTTATCATACTGCTTATAAACAAATTTGAAGGTTGTTCTCTGTTCATGAACAAGTTTAAAATTTGTTCTCTTTTCCTCTATATAGGAGATTATTATGAATCTAAATACGAGATCATCACAAACAGAATTGTATTTCCTATAATAAGAGTTAAAAGATCAATTATTTGCATAGGGTGGGAGAAATTGGCCAGGTAAAAAAAAATAGGTGCTGAATTTCTAGAGTTATAACCATCTTCAAACCTACATAGTTATATTCCATTTTAAAGACTGTTCAGTCATAACAAAATTCCTAAACAAAAGACATCTACAGACAGAATGCAGCCCTAATGTCACCAGTTCAAGAAACCCATCACAACAGAATAATTTAAATATGTAATAATGAAAGTTCACACAAGTAAGCTAAATTACTTAAAAAGTAAACTTTTCCTATAGAATACTAGGTCAAAAGGTAAATAAAATAATAGCAGATAATTTATAAAATTATGAAAATAATGCCACCTACGAAAATGTTATAAAATCAAGTTCCCACATAAATATAAAATTATTGTATATATTATTAAACAAAAACCATTCAAAATAAATTATTATAAAGAGTAGAATATAAAAGTTAAATGAATCTAGAAAAAGCAAATAGAAAGAAAGGAAATAGAAATTAGTGAAATTGGTATATGGTTTCAAAAATCAGAATGGTCATTATAAAGAATGAGAAAATTATTATATTTACAGA
Organism: Pteropus medius; assembly: GCF_902729225.1. Lineage (NCBI taxonomy): Eukaryota > Metazoa > Chordata > Mammalia > Chiroptera > Pteropodidae > Pteropus > Pteropus medius. The sequence continues at coordinate 16,467,179 of NW_024354500.1, forward strand.
TGATATTTGTTTTCTGAGAACACAAGAGAAATATCTGCAAAAAATCTGTTAGAAAAATCAATACAATTAGCTGCCTAGTTACAAAGCAAATATTCACAAATTAAACTACTTAAGAATTAGAAAATCTCAGGAAATTTAATGGGAATAAAATATTGTCTTTTAAAATCCTACCAAATTATTTAAAATAATTTTTTACCACTTTGACAAGAAATATAAGAATACACACAAATAATTCTAAAATCTTTACTGAGAGCTCTTAAAAGAAGACATATAAAGTAGGGAACAAATGCTTATTTTCTTTCTTTTTTTTTATTTTCTTAAAAATCAAACCATGATATTGTAAAATTTCTTTCCAATAAACATTTATAAATATTTAAGGCACTTGCAAGAAACATGCCCATAGATTTAAAAAAAAAAAAAAATTAAGTTCATCATGATGGAATAAACAGGAGCAAATAGTTATTTTTCTCCTGAAACTAGAGAGTGAAACAATTTCTGTAGAATATTAAAATGTAATTTAAAGACAAACTAATTAAGTTTCTGGTTATAGGTATTAGATTAAACACATGCATTTTCTTTTGCTCTTTCCTGAACCCCCTGAAGTAGCAATAAAAAGTGTTTTGTTTTCTTCAGTCACAAAAGGAATGAAGATTCTTGGAGAGGAGATAATAGAAACAAAATTTGAGAAGCTTAAAAACAAAAGATGGGTGGTAAATGACAGCATAATCCAGAAAATTGAATATAATGCAGGCAGAGGAGTGAGTCCATTTGCACTATAGAACCTCCTGAAGCCTGAAAAATGGATAGCATCACACACCTCTGGAAGTGGGGATGAAAGTGGACAAACAAAAGGATTAGTTAACAGTGCAATTAAAAATAAATTAGGCCCCTAAATCACCTCCATGATTCCACAAAGAGGGCTCCCTTTTACTCATCTCTTTTATAATAGACTAAGGATTTTCTCTGGTGAAGATAATAGAATTCTGGCCTAGGAACCACTAGTATAGTTGAGGGTGTGAGTCCAGCCCTTTCTATAAACAGGGGCCTCAGTGAACCTTTACTCACTGAAATATTGACACATCTAGTATGCTTTCCCCACTCGGCTCCCAGAATGTTGGCATTTTATACTCTGCAGATAGCTGACTGAAAAAATTCTTTTCTGGGGAATCTGACTAGCCCGAGAAAAAAGTTCTAAAGATATACTGAGGCCAAAGTGCCCTTTTCCAAACTAAATTCCATGAGAGAATTAAGCCCTAATTTGTTAGGGCTTCCATCATACACAAAAAATTAACCTATCTCCTCTGAATCTGGAATGATACTAGCTAAATAACTCCCTTGGGAAAAATGAGAAAATAGTCATTCAGATAATATTCTGCAGCACTTATCTCTCCCAGAACCCTGCTGAAAAAGGCCAGGCCAATTATAGTCAAAAGTCTACAAAATCTATCCATGCATGGAAGATATTAATCAGCTTCTTTGTGTTCTTCTCTTATGTATGAAAAAATAGGCAAGGAGAATGTCTGAGGAAATACTTTAACATAAGAAATAAAAGCCACAACAAGTAAACAAGCAAACTAAAAAGGAGCGGGGGGGACAGAAAAAGACTAAGCAAAATTTCTAAAATATTTTATTCTTGAAACAACAACGTACATTGATAAATGAATATATAAGTAGAAAAGACTTTGGAAATCATAAATGTGTTAATAGAAATGAAATAAACTTAATAAAATGATCGAAATATAAAATTAACACAATCTCCTAAGAAGCAGATCAACAATAGAAAAATGAATGTCTACAGCCATGCCACCCTGAACAAGCCCGATCCTGTCTGATCTCAGAAGCTAAGGTGGGGCCTGGTTAGTACTTGGATGGGAGACCACCTAGGAAGACTAGATGCTGTAGGTGTAAAAAATAAATAAAAAACAAGGGATTGTAAGCTGACAAAGTCCTTGCAATCTGTAAGGTCAACCAAGGGTTGCCTCGCCTAAAAATAAGAAAAAAGAAAAAAGAAAAATGAAGAAAAGTAGTGAAAAGATTTTTTAAAAAGAATACGTTCAGTCTAGAAGTTACAATATGTGAATTAGAGTTCTAGAAAGAGAAAATTAGAAAAGAGAATCATTGGAAAAATTTCCCAGAAGTAGAATCATAAATTTCATTTTGAAATAACCCAATGAGTATTCAACACAATGGGAAAAATAGACTTATACTAAAGGTACGTTCTTATAAAATTTTAAAATTAATATATATTAATTTACATATTTTATATAATATATATAATTTATATATATTATATATATTAATAATATATATTTTTTTCTCTCTATATATATTTTTTCTCTCTATATATATTTTTCTATATATATTTTTTTTCTCTCTATATATATTTTTTCTCTATATATATATTTTTCTATATGACTATATATATATATGAATATATATATATATATATATATGAATGAAAGAGTGGCCAGGGCTTGCCCTTTGCACCTATATGCATTATACTGATCCTTATTCTACGTGTTCTAGTGTCTTCTGCCAGAGTTTGGACTGATGGAGTTATTCTTGATTCTCCAATCCTTTCATACATTGACCCCTACTCAATTTTCAGCTCTCGCTCAACTGTCACTTCATCAGAAAAGTTTTCTGAACATTCAAAAATTCCAAACTAGTTCAGATTAACCTATTTTGTCTTGCATGGCATTGTAAACTCTTTGTAAATTGCACCATAGTTCCAATTGTACTTTACACTGTGAGATCCAGGAGTTCGGGGAGCACATTAGTTTTGTAATCCACTGTACTCTTAGTGCCTAGCAAGAGTACTGACTGCAGCAAAGTGAATTCTTTGTGAATTAAGTATTTATGGAATAACTGAATTAAATACAACTAATTAGTTAAGTGGCACAAAAACTCAAATGATAAGCCAACTGTAAATATTATGAAATTTAAAATCCAAAATCACATATTTGCAAATAAAATTCAGTCATACATTAAAGATTTAATTTACCATAACTTAGCAACATTTTCTCTGAAGTGCATTTATTAAGATGATGTATCTAATTAACATGACACATAAAAAGATGATTATCTTCAATATCATAGTGTCTAGAAATAGTTCCCATTATTAAAGAAATTACATTTTTTCAAACAGAAACATAATAACTAAGATATCGAGTCATTCTACTTGCTTATAAAACCCTAGTTATTCCCTTTAATGTAAGGAACAAGAAAAACGTGGTTATTTTTTCAACCATCATTTAACATTGTTTTTTGTGTTGTAGACTGCAATTGAAAAACTAAAGTAAAAGACAAAAACTACTAGAAAATCTTTTAATAGGGTCATAATTTTTTAGTACCTGTCTACAGGAACCAGTTGGAAAAATACAATGGAAAAGTGGGAAAAGATCCTACTAATAATAATGAAAACAAATATAAAGAAGCTAGGAGTAAACTCATGTAAATGAGTAGTCAGAGATATTGAAGGAAAACCAGTAGTGAGGCATCATTATATCAAAGAGAAAAGAATGTTTTAATAAGAAGAGAATTTAGAAAAGTGTCAAAGCTAGTTAGAGTTCTAGTAAAATGTGGACTTAAATATAAATATTAGCTATCAAATGAAGTGGTCATTGGATCCTTAGTGAAACTCCTATTTGAAGAAAAACCACAAAATTTTACCAAAGAACATATAATACTTAGCCAGTAAGAAGGTATGCTCTATTTCATGATAAGAGTTTTAATTATCTAAGACTAATATTTTAAATTGATACAATCTCATTCAGCATCATAACTATTTTAAAAACTCAGTAATAAAGGCATAGATTTTTTTTTCAACATGTTCATGTCTATCTCTATTAGCCCAAATTCTAACATTATCCTTAATGGAGAAACACCAGAAGATATTCTAATTAAATAAAGGAAGAGAAAAGAATACTGCTATTGTCTGACATTTTATTGGAAGTAAAATGAAAGAAATTAAAGCTATAAAAATTGAACGAGAGATAAAATTATCACTATGTGCAGATAATGTGACAGACTATAAAGGAATTCAGTAAGGTAGCAAAACATAAAATTAATATACAGAGATCAATGTCATTTATATAATCATAATCTAATGTGAAAAACGACTCAATTTCTAAGTGACAAAAAATATAAATTACCAAAAAAGAAACTTAATTATACTTATGAAGAAAATTTTTATATACTACTAAAGGACACAGGCGAAGACTTGAACAAGTAGAAATACATAATATGTTCTTATCTGAAAATTCAAAAATCAATATTATGTTTCTAATTTTTTAAAGAAGAGGATTTCTTTGAAAGTAGACAACTGATAACAAAATAAGTATTAAAAAATAAGCAAAAAAGAAGAGTCAGAAAAGTCTCTGAAAAAAAAAAAATGGGCACACTACCAGATGTTCAAATGCATTATAAAATTTCAGTAGTTAAACAGTGGAAAATGTACATGAATAGACAGACCAATGGAACTAAGGGGGGAAAGGCCAGAAACAAACTCTAATATGAGCTGAAATTCAATATGTGATAAAGGTGGCATATCAAATCAGTGGGAAAATGGGGTTGGGACAATTTCATAACTAATTAGACAGAAAAAAAAGTCAGGTCTATATCTCATTATACAGCAGGATAATTCCAAAAAAATCAAGAACTTATATTTTAAAATAAAATAATAAAAATATAAGAAAAGTCTTGCTAGGACTCAAACTTCAAAAGCCATAAAAAAAGATTGTATACTTTAACCACATTGTTTTTAATATGAAAAAAAAAAAGCCAAGTTCAAAAGACAAATAACAAATTGGGGAGAAATATTTTTAGTTTGTATCACAAAGCATTTGTTTCTTCCTTATTTATAAAGATCTCCTAGAAAAAAAATTCCATTAAAAAAATTGAAGAACCATATGGAAAAATGGCCTGTTTAGTATCACTCATACAAGAAAAATGTAAATGTGACACCATTTTTCACTCAGAGTAGCAAAAATTCAGAAATTAGATAATACACAATATAGATAACGTAGGGAGAAAACCCATACTCACATATATTGCTAAGAAGAGTATAAGTTTGACTCCATACAAAAGAGAATTTGGTAAGATCTATCAAAATTATAAATGCTTTTGTTTTTTGAACCAACAATTCTATTTCTGATGTTATTCTACTGATAAAGAATAACTGATACAGTTATTCTTGCGCTAATTTGGGTATGTACACGTTTACTCACCCTAGTATTATTTGTAATGGCAAAAGATCAGCAAAACATGAATGTCCATCAATAAGGAATTTGTTATATACAGTATGGTGCGTTCACAAAATACAATCAATTTATAAAAAAGGAATAAGGATGTTGCCCATATACTAAAATGAAGATATCTCTAAGGTATATTAAGTGATAAAAGTGTATTGTTAAGGAGAACTTGCTTTCAAAAGAAGGAAATTAAGAATCTATAATTGCTTTAACGTGCATAAAGAAACTCTGGAAGGATACATATGAAACAAATGTTAGTGCTTACTGGTTTATGGAAGGTGGGTGGCATGGGAGCCAGGGAGATGGCAAACAAGGAGGAGAGGAAGTATTTTCATTGTAAAACTTTTAATACTTTGTGGCTTTTGAATACTACAAATGTTAAAAACATTTATTCTCATATTGGCAGTAATTTTGAAATTTACTAGAAAGAATAAATTATTAGGAATAGACAAAATTGTGAAAAAAGGTGCCTTCCCCTACTGGATATTAAAATGCATTCTAAAAATGCAGCTGAGTTAAAAATAAAACTGTATTATATTGGCCCTATATAAGTATTTTGGCAATGACAAAGAACATAGAAACACACCTAAATATGTGCATGATACAGTATATGAGAAATATGATAAATGTCTGGAGAAAGAATAGATTATTCAATAAATGGTAATGCAATTAACAAGCAATAATTAAAAAAAAATAAATTCAGATCCTTACTTCATATCATGTTGTAAATGAATTCTAAGAGAACAAAAGAGAAAAATAAGATACTTTTAATAATGGACTTAGTACTAAGAGAATTCTTTATATTGGTTATGAAGGTATATTTGAAATCCATGTCCAAAAACCACTTAAAATGTTCTGTGAACAGGCCGAATTAGAACTCCCTCAGAGAAGAACGCTTTCAGAACTATCTCAGTCTCAATGACCCATAAAAAAGAAGTTATTTCAAATCAGTTCTTCACAGACAGTTAAATAGAAACTTCTGATGCTTATGCTGCAACCTATTTTCCTCACTAAAAGTTCACAGCTGTTCTCTGTTTGTTTGAACTATCCAGCTATAGTTTTGATTATTCTTTTTAGGTTTCATCCTACAGCAGGCACCTAAGTGGTTCTGGTAATTGGCCCATCTTTTAGGTTGTTCTGCTGATATCTGGGTATTTTCCCATAAGGGCTCTTGATTTGCACCAGAACTCTAAATCTAGATTCTCGGTGTGAAATTGTCTCTCTTTAACTCTTTTTCTTCAGTTAGTTTTCTGCATGAATTTATATTTTACTGCTAACGGCACTGCCATTAAGTCTAACACTTTACCTCGTAAGTTGGACAAATGACCACAAAATTAAAACTTTTATCTTAAGATTTCTTTTCCCTTTTTTTCTCTGCTCTCCTTAACTATCAAGGGCTTTATTCATTAACCCTCACATCTCTCAATTATCTTGAAAGAGAAATATTTGCAAACAAATAAGGTATCTGGATACACCAGAAGTATTTCTCCTACTTTTCTTGTTTGTTTATTTAGTTGGTTGGTTGATTTGCTTGTTTGTTTTAATAAAATAGAGCTAGGGAGTATAGGTGGAGTCAAAATGCATCTGAGTTCAATTCTCATATTTGCCTGTTCTATGTGAAATCACAGACATAGTCTTTAAACGTGTTGAGATTCAGATTCCTCAACTAAAAACCAGGGATATGATTGCTGTGAGGATTAAGTAATATGATTTCACTGTAACACTAGGTATGTTGGTGCTAAGAATAAATTTTTGTTATTTATTTTACCTTCTATATACCTAAAAATTTTGGCAATTATGAATACTGATATTGTTTTCTCTGAAAGGATGATGTATAAAGTGAGTCAGTGGCCTCAGCAATCTAACGGCCTGTGTGCGAACACCTGTCTATTATTATACAGCTCTTGTTATCATCCTTCTGATGTATGTCATGTAAATTTATTCTAGGCCCTAAGAAAGTAATGTTTTTCCCAAGCTGTGATTCCACGGGGGTACTTTCAGACAAGGAAGCTGAGTTCTTTGGAACTATCCTTCCATGCCAGAAACCACAAAGGCCCGTTTACAGCTGCACATAGAGATATCTACTCCTGCACAGGGCGAGACATCACCTCTGTGGAGTCAACCTGAGGTGATAGGTTAGAGAGTCAGTCAGGAAGATTAGGGAATGAATCATGAGTAACAAGGGCATTCTACCATTGAACTTTGGTTCAGAAACCCACCTAGAGGCCCTGAGTGGGACAAGGGCCAAGTGCGCAGAGCAGCACTGCAGGCTCCCATTGAAAATGGTAACTGATGTATTGCTTCACAAGAAGGAATTTGCTTTAGGAGGCCAAACCAGGTGAGAATAGGCTTCTCTTATGAGTCCTAAGTAATAAGCAAGGCCCTTAGAGCTGGACCTGGATGTCTTTGATAAAGTAGAGTCAGTATAGATACATCGATATTCTTCCTCAGATTTTGGCTATGAGAGTTAGATAGGGCTATATACAGATCTGAGATACTACAGAAAATAGGAGGGAATTTCTTTAAGGAAAATAATACAGTTTATCTTCTTCTAAATTCAATTTTTCTATATCTTCTGCAAGGCTCCATAGCCAAGAAAAACCTTATAGAGTTGAAAGATAGGGAGAGAAATTGCCCTCCCTGATGTCTTATCTGTGTCTGTGTGGACATGGTGATATATCTTACTATCCTTAAACATGCTATCTTGAAGCATTTTATGAAACAAAACCAAGAGTAATATCAATGGATATCCACGTGGCATAGCAAAGTGATAGACTCTTAGAGATTTTACTTTTTTCTTGAGGTAAAATTATATCTGACCGAAGTCTTTAGGAAATCTACTTGAAGAAATACAAAAAAGATACATTAAAGGCAGAGAACACAATGTCTATCACTTCCTTGACCTCATCTTCTAAAATAAATTTTGTATAATAGATTTACAAATTTAGATTTACAAAAAAACTTACAAAGATAGTATAGAGTTCCAATATACCCTGTACATAGTTTCAACTACTGTTAACATCTCACTTTGCTACAGCACATTTGTCACAGTTCCTGAACCAAAAATACTACATTATTATTCACTAAATTCCACATTTCCATTAGTTTTACCTAATGTTCTTATTCTGTTCTAGGATTTCACCCAGAACACCACATTATATTCAGCCATCATGACTTCTTAGGCTTTTCTTGACTACGACAGTGTCTCAGATTATTGTTTTTGCTGAGCTTGACAGTTTTGTGGCGCCTCAGATGGAGTTTGTCTGATGTTTCTCTAATAATTAGACTGAGGTTCTGAGTTTTTTATAGAAAGAAAAAAAGAGAACTGCCCTTCTCATCATACTACATCAAGAGTGCACACTATCCACTGAACTTATCACTGATTATGTTAATCTTCATTACCTGGCTAACTCAACATTTGTCAGGTTTCTCCACTGTGAAGTTGTCCTTCTTTACCCTTTTCTATATCGTACTCTGGAAACAAATCACTAAATATAACCCACGCATAAATTATTTAGAATTTTTTTATACAAGAGATTTGTCTCATCTATTTTTATTATTACATCATTTATTTGTATTACTATGGATTCATGAATATTTACTTTGGGTTATAATTCAATACTAACTTTCTGTTATTGCTCAAGTTGATCTAGGTTTGGACATTAGGAGCTCTTAGAGTTGGCTCCCATGTTCCTTTGACAAACACTCATCATTTTGTTCTCAGAGCTCATCACTACTTTCTGGACTACAATATGCCCTGCAGTCATCTCGTATATTCCTATTCCCTGGCCCAGCAGAAACTTTGGTTTTTAGCCTACCATGTTATTCTAAGATTTACATGATATATTTTCATATACAGAATTAAACCTTGAGTTCAGAGAAACTATGTCTTTGCAGACTAGTTCTCAATAAATCTAGTCAAAGTAAAACAATGTCCTTCAGTATATTCAACAAATTAGAACATTATATCCCAAACATTTTACTAATTTTCCTTTTACATGGGATATGTCTGGGAGACATCTTCAAACTCTCCTGACCTTGTGGGGAAAAAAGATATTATTCGAGGTCCCTGGAATATCCAGAAATATTTTACCAAAAAAAAAAAAAAAAAAAGACAAAAGAAAACTAAGACCACACACACACACACACACACACACACACACACACATGCACAAAGAAAAGAAAAAAAAAATAAAGACAACACAAACAAAAAAGAAAAAGTTAGCCAACAAAATGGGTGAAGCTGTAATATAAAAAATGTTCAGAGGGGCTGACAAAATCTAGGTGGTGTGGGGAAGGGTAAAGCTAGGTATGGGGTCAGAGGATCTATAGATATAAAAGCAAAGGGTGAAATCAGCAACAGGTAGAGCCATTAAGCAGATTTCTGGAATAGAAGTTGTCTGCTGCGGCGATCTTAGAACTTTTGTAAAGTAATAATGTCAACTAGAGAGAGCATTAATTTTAGAGGTCAATTTTTAAATCTTGGATTTTACTCCTATAAAAGAGAAACTTTCTTAGTGCCCTTACATAAACTGTATATCCAAAGTTTTAGTACTTGACTAAAAAAAAATTTGCTGCACAAGTATTTCCTAGCTACCTATTCCTGTGGTGGGATCCATTCTAGGTACTGTGAATATAGCAGTGAAAGAAACAAAATACCTGCATTTGGGAAACATATTCTAATGGAGAAAGATAAGCAAAATAATAGCAATGATGATGATGATAACCATGATAATTAAAAAGAAGAAAAGGAAGTAGTTTGGTAGTGGTTATAATACTAAAAAAAAAAATCAGAAATGAAAATAAAGTGATGGAAGAGAGGATGCGAGTTCTATTTTAAATACAGTGGACAGAGAATACCTCTCTGACAAGTATTGGAATAGAAACCTAAGGAAGTGATAAAGTAAGATATATGGATAAGTAAGATAAAAGCATTATGGGCAGAGAAAAATCAAATGCAAAAGCTGTGTAGTGGGCAGCTTTACTTGTTAAGGAATACCAAGACGACCAGGAAGGTAAGGTCAGAGAAGTAGCAGAGAAAGGAGGAGTCTTACAGGACCTAGTAGAAATGGGAAGCTTTTGGAAGATTTTAAAAATAGAAATGACATGATCTGACATATTTTTAAATGCTCATCTGGCTGATCTATATAGATTAGACTGCAGGGTGGAGGGGAGGGATGGCTTTCAAGGATGTTTTTAAAATGTAGGTTTTATTATGATTTGTGTATGGTGAGGCCAACAGATCAGGAGACTGACATTGAAAAGATAGATTGTTACAGTTTTCAAGAGGAAGGGGCCTGGCATGACATGTAGGGGACATGCAGGAGAAGCACTGGGGTTGGTCAGGAGGAGAGGGAGCTAAAGAAAAAAATGGGTAAGAGTCTTGATTGTTGTTTCTGTAGGGAGGGTAAGACAATGCAGGCTATGCAGGTTTAGGGTTGGCTAGTTTAAATAATTTCACCAGGTCCTATAGGGGCTGACTCTAGTTGTCTGGTAGCTGGTCCTAGGATGATTAGGGCAGGAAGGTAGTAGTCTGGAGTGTCAGAGCTCTATAAAGGAAGCAGTTGTAAGGAAAGGGGCTTGGATTTTTTGGTTCGTATATGAAAAGAGCACTTCCAGGCAATATTATCTCTATCTCTAGAAATTGGCTAGCCTTGGTAAGAGAAATCTCTCTAGAGTCAGCAAAGTCTCAGAAGTAAAAACATTAGAAATGTATGGTTAATAGACAATGGAAGCAGAGGAAATATTTAGGATTCAATAACCCAAGCACATGATTTAGATGATTTAGGTGTAGTATGTGAGAGAAAGAGGGAGTCAACAATGACTCCAAGATTTTGAGTCCAATTTACTGGAAGAATGAAGTTTCCATTGACTATGCTGGAGAAACTACAAGAAGAATAAAATCAAGAGTTTGGTTTTAAACTTGTTAATTTTATGAATCCCAGTAGATAATTAGATATCAGGTAGGCAATTGGATAGATGGATCTAGAGTGCAGAAGATGGTCTTGGCTGGAGACACAAATTAGAGTCACTAGCATACAGAGTGCATATAAAATTATAAAAAATAATTCAGAACTCAATTTGTTTTTGATAGACAAGAGGTCCAACGACAGAGTCATGGGTTACTCGAATATATGCACCTCAGGAACATAAAAAGAATCCAGAAAACAAACAAACAAAAAACAAAAACCAAAAGGAGCTGCCAAACAGAAGGGAAGAATACAAAGAGTAGTCTTCATTGCTGGAGGATCTAAACCTTGGTTTTCCTACTATTTTGGGTTTCTGTAGTCTTCTATCAACTTTACTACTAGATGTGGTAGTATTGGAAGATACCCAAAGAATTCTCTGAGATCTAGACATATTTTCCTTCCTCATTACATAGTAGCAATCATAATAATTTATAATAAAATACAATCATCCTAGCTAAAATAGCCTTTTAGGGTTCCAACTGTTACTGTGGTGTTCCAATTCCCAGTTCAGCAAGACGATTGTGACTCAACCTTTAAACCAGCAGGGTTCAGGGTCAAAAGAAGAGGAAGCAAATAATTTTGCAAATGGGTCATCAGGTATAAAATGGAAAAATGCACTAACTTTTTTATATTTTCTGAGTACCATATATTTGCCACAAGTTCAAAGAATATGTTGAATATTGTGGGGCATCATTCTAATCTTGTAATGTATTATCTCCAAGTTAATGCCATAACTGAGTGTTCAACCATCTACTTCTCTATATTATGAAACCAGCTGCTTCTAAATAGATTTAAACTTAGTAATTCTCCTGAGAGCCAACTTGTTACCTCACTTCGGTTACTGTAAAGTAAATTCCTTGATCAGAAGCAATAATATGTGGGATACATGACACTGAATAAGTCATTCAGTAAAGCCACAAGATGATGTTCCCTATAGAAGTATGATGGGCAAAGAAAGCAAATTAATATTCAATACAAATATTCATCAGATGAGGGAAAATTATTCCCCCCCAACACACACACGATAGAAGAAATCCTACATAATCAGTCACTACCAGGTAGCTGACTAATCTCTTCATATTCTATATTGATAGCTCAGCATTGTCCTCTCCCATTGGCAGGTGGGTCCACAGCAGTGACAGTAGCCAGATAAGCCTTGCATAGAGGACCATGTTATAAAACTCATTCATTGCTTGCATCCCTACCGCCATAGCCACTTTTGTTCAAGAGCCATTGAGCACACATGAGAATTGTAAAAAGGCTGACAAAGTAAATTATTTGTCCATGTGATTATTTAAAGCCATTTCTGTGGTGGATGCCATTAATAAAGCATTTTTAGGAAAAAAAACAAATATCTTACCCCTCTGAGACATCCATCCACATAGCTCTTCCCTCTTGCCCATACCTTGTCATCATTAATGCTCCAAACTTATTCTTCCAATCCCCCTGACCACTTGGCCATACCATTAACCAGATGGCATCAATCCAAATCTCAGTCATATGAATTCCTGGGCAAAATGAATAACCAATTCTACCCATTGGATGATTTATCTGCCTTTTATAGTCACTCTTTAATGGAATGCACTTATTGCAGGTGCCAGCATATCATGTACAACCACCCATAAACCAGAAACTAAAATTTTCTTCCTTACTCAAGTGGCGTAGGAGATGCCCTACATGGCTAGGGGGGAGTTAAATTGGAAAGTGAAAGTGCAGCAGGAGAAGGTGCACTGCAAGTAAGGACCGACCACTAATATAATGTACATGTACCAGTTCAGTCTTGGGTGTACCACCGTCATTTGATCATGGTATGCGACTTAAAACACCCAATATATTTTGGTGAATCAGATAATATCCAATTGTGATAGGCATCTCAGGTCACCTGATTATGTTGCATCTCATCATTAGACATTTAATCTTAATCAGGGTTCATTTTCAAACCAGGAATTATTCATCAAAAGAAGAGTTGTTTATAGAAAACTGCATAGCTCTGCGGGAAAGACCGAGGGACAATACTATGGTTCCCTTATAAGGGATTTTCACAGACTTCATTCAGCATCCTGTTCTGTCATGGATGCTTAGAACACCATTAAATATACTCTGTCATAAGAACCAAATGACAGAGCCTCTTGTACATAAGCCAGAATCAGCTGAAGAGACTTATCTTGTTCTGCGGTTCACACAAAGCCTTAGGGATTACTAAATAAAAAGGTAACACATACACTAATCTGTATTGTATATGTATATACCTTCTATAATCCAAAGATTCCAACAAAGCTTGCTCTCTTAGTTACGATGACTTAAAAAGTAGCATCTTCTTTTCACTTTAGACAGGATATAACAACACACCACAAAACCGCCGTATCCAAGAAACTTTACTGAGATGTCAGCCCCTGAAATGTTTGTGGGATTTTATTTCCCATCTTCTAAAACGAATATATTCAAAGGCATTTATGTTACTTCTTTCTTGCTGTTATTGACATCCTATCAGTATGACATCAACATTACAGAAGACTTGTTTTACTGTGGGTTGGTATGAAGACCAAACTAAGGCAAAATGTCCCATTTTTACTGTACTATGATGAGTCTAACATTTTAGATTCTGGGAACCTGAAAAATGAAGCTATTAACTTTCTTGACTCCAGTTTTCCAGGAAGTTTCCTGAGAAGGAGATTAAACAGATGTTGAGTGAGCTAATTCACTATGTTATTACAGTATAGCATTATTAAAATAATATTAGTGCATTTTGTCACCAGATTACAATTATTACCTGAGTACTACAGGTAGGATGAGACTTCAACCTCCTTTTTAAAACATTATAGGCCTATGACCAATTGCATGAGACTGCTCTGGTACCTTGTTAAAAATACATATGTTTAGTCTCCACTCTAAACAAACTCAATCATTTTCCTCACTCTTTTTGCAAATTACTTTTTGGACTAATTACAGACATATATATTTATAACAAATTTAAACTGAGATCAAGTAGGATCATTTTTTTAAGTGGCTGTTGGTTCTGGTATTATGCCTCTAATTATCATGCCATGCCTTCATTTAATCATTGAAAAAAAAAAAAAAAAAAAAGAGAAAAGGTTTCCTATGATACAGTGCTGAGAGCCAAGCTTTGTATATCTTTCAGCTGTGCTTTATACCAACTCATTTATAGTGACACTTTGTGTAGAATTTCGAGATCTGTTAGGTGTCCTCCTAATGATGCTATCTCCGTCTTATAAACATATCACAAGATATTGTAAAATGCCTTTCTGAAATGATTCTATGATGTTTATAGGATTACCTGGCATATCAACCTAGAGACATTATTTATTTAATATCAGATTTATTCCTTATTGTTCTCTTTTATAAATGCTAATTCAGTACAAAACATTTACCTCGCCAAAACACACCTACTACTTTCTTGTATCATGCATTCTTTCAGTGCTTTTATTGAGACATATTTAACATATTGTATAGTTCATCTATTTAAAATGTACGATTCAATGTTTTTTAGTATAGTCAGAGAGGTATACAAACATCATTACAATCTAATATTTGGAACATTTTCATCACTCCTAAAAGAAACACCATCCTTATTAGCAGTCACTCCCCATTGCCCTCCATCCTACCCAGCCCCAGACAATCACTAATTTACATTCCTATGGATTTTCCAATTCTGGAAGGGTCATAAAATGGAACCATACAATGTTTAGCTTCTTTCCTTTAGTATAATAGTTTCGAGGTTTATCCATGTTGTAACACATATCAGAACTTCAATCCTTTGCTCCCAAGCAGAACTTCCTCTTTCTTACCAACATATGTGCTCTGTGAGCAATTCTCTACATGGAGATGATAGCTCTTGGTCTTCCAGGCTTGCCTTTCCTGGCATGGAACCACTTCCCTGCAAGACAGTTGGAGCACAGGTGTTTGAGTCTCAGGATTCTTAGGCTGCACCTGGAGGGCAGCTTCTGTCCTATGTGTAGGAGCTATGTGTAGGAAAGGAGCCACACTGGCCTAGAACTGGGCTTCAACAATATGGAGCTGGGGAGATGAGATATACTGGGAGACTGTACCTCAGAGGGTGAAACTATAGTCCTAGATTGGGAGCTAGGGGTAAAGGAAGCCTTTTAGTCTTAGCTACATCTGCTTGGAGTAGAGCTTTTATCACACCGAGTTCAGAGGATGGAGGTGATTAGGTCATGGCTCAAATGCCACAGACTCTCACTGCTCTTAAAAAGATTTACTAGATTTTTTTTGAAGAAATATTTTTTCATTTGCTAAATGTTCTTGGCACAATTTCTGGAAACTTTAAATGGCTGGCTTTCATAATTTTTAGTTACATCATTGTTCTTCTGGGTAGAGGTTTTCCTGAGCTCCTTACATTGGTATTTCAGGTTTTGAACTCCATGCATTCATTTATTATTGTTATTACTATTTTATTGAGTTATAAATCACATACCATAAATTTTATCCATTTACAATGTACAATTCAGTGGGCTCAAATATATTCACAAAGCTTTGCAACCATCACATTATCTAATATCAGAAGATTTTCATCATTTCAAAGAGAAACCTTATGCTCATCAATAGTCACTCATTCCGCCCTATCCCCAACATCTGGAAACCTCTAATCTACTTTCTATATCTATGAATTTTACTATTCTAGACATTTCATGTAAATGAATTCACATAATATGTGGTCTTTTGTGTCTAGTTTATATCACTTAGTGTAATGATTTCAAGGCCCATCTGTGTTATAATATGTATCAGTACTTCATTCATTTTTATGGGCTGAATAATATTCCATTGTTTAGATATATCATATTTAGTTTATCCACTCATCATTTGATGGACATATAAATTATTTTCACTACACGTATATTATGAATAATAATGCTATAAACATTCATGAACAATTTCTTGTGTGAACATGTTTATGACTCTCTCGAGCATATATAACTGCACCATTTTACACACCCACCAGTAATATATAAAGGTTCTAATTTCCCCAAAATCCATGTCAACACTTGTTATTATCTATCTTTTTTATTAAAATATCCTAGTCCATTTTAATTGGTATCTCATTGTGATTTATACTTGCATTTCCCTAATAACTAATGATGTTGAGCATCGTTGAATATACTAATTGGCTGTTTGTATATCTTCTTTGAAGTTATGTCCATCAAAATCCTTTGCACATTTATAATTGGTTTATATGTCTTTTTATAGTTTAGTTGTATGCATTAGTTATATATTTTAAAAACTAGATTTTTACTAGTTATAATTTGCAAATATTTTCTTCTATGAATTCTCATTGCTTTCTTGATAGTGTCTTTTGATACACAAAAACTTTTAATTTTGATAAAAAAAAACAATTCCCTATTTTCTTCCTTTGACTTCCTGTGCCATTGGTATCATATTTAAGAAACCATTGACTTAATCAATGATTTATGCTTATTTCCTTCTAAGAGTTTTAATAGTTTTGGCTCCACTGGTAAAGTTTTCTATCCATTTTGAGTTAATTGTTTAATATGCTATGATGTATAGACACTGACTTTTCAGCTTGGTTGGCATACTGGTCAGCTAAGGATCGAACAAAGGTTTCTTTAATGTCTGGAACATTAAGCCTCTTAGTCTTTGCCAAGGGATCTAGCATGTGTGGTTGTGCTCATCTTGAACACTCGGCCCATTGTTTACAACTTTACCTTATTAGTCTTATTTCCTAGTTGCAAAGAACCTCAAGGTTTGCCAGAGATGAGAGCTTAGGACTTTCTCGGGTCTTTTCACAGCATGCACACATCTGTAGGCATACATAGAGCTATACACATATGCATGGCCTTCTAGGTTGCCAGAAATATGTCAGAGCTTTCTAAGCCCATTGTGGACTTCTTATTCTCAAATTTTTTCTTTTAAGCTTTTTAGTTTGCCTATTTTTTTCTGCAAATGTTAATCACTGCCTCAGGAAGCCATAATGTTAAACTGTCGCCACTGACTGATTTTGACCAACATTCCTGAGGAAAAAGCTTTCCACACTGAGAAAGCTCTGACTTAGGTCAAATAAGGACAATCTTGTCCCAAATCCTTGAGAACAAAGCTTTGAATAATCTCCAACATCATCTGCCTCCTCCAGTGGCTCCCAGACTTCCGGTTGTTACCATGATTGTGGGTGGTGGTTTTTAAACCTACTGTAGAGCTAGGGATGAAGGGATGATATAGGGTAAATTAAACACCACAAAGCTCACTATTCTTACCTAAATTCAGCCACTTTTCTTACATAAACACTCCTTGGGTTGCTGTAATTCTTTCATTAATTTCTAGAGTTTTGAAAAGTTCTGACCATTTTTTGATTCTGACCATTTTTGCTAATGTTTTCATTTCTTTTATGTAGAAAAGAATTTCTGGAGGTCCTTACTCTGCCATTATTCCCATGCATTCATTTTTAATATTCTACTTATTTAAATTTCTCTGCTGTCATCTTTAGTGAAATATCCACAAAATTCATTTCTAATTCCACCTCCTCAAGATAATCTTGCTTTAAACAGAAGATATTCTTTTATTCTCTGAATTTTCCTATAATAGTTATTATATTTATAATTGATTTTAATAAAATGGCATCTCTTCTAGTGATAATCTTAACTGTTATTTGAAATTAATGTTGTTTAGCTGTTGATATGTGTATTTATAATTTCTTCAGCTAGATTGTAATTATTTTAAAAACAAGAATATTATCTGATCCATATTTGATACCCCACAATTTCTGAAATAGTTCTAAGTACATAACTTGAATTCAATGAACCACTTGTTTAGGTCAGTTATATAATAGGTTATGAAAATTATCAAAATTTATATACTTATATGTATATTTACAAAACAAAGACTATATATATATATGTATATATATATATATATATATATATATATCTCGTATTTCCAGAGCTGGAAATATGTTTTTAGACCAGACTATCTAATTACATTGGCAGAATATTACTTCAGACCATTTTTGAGGCATTTTCCATGTGACAAGCTTTATACCTTTTCATCAATTTCCTGGGGGGTTGGCCTAGATCTTCACAGGAATTTAAATATTTAGCATGCCCTAAATTTTCATTACCACAAAAATCTCGCATATCTTTTCTTTTTACTATAGGCACTGCATTCATATTTCACTAAATAGAATACCAATGACATATTTAGTTATATTTCTTTATAGTTAAATTGCTACACTTTTCTCATCTAAATTCATGTTAGATTTTTGGGAACTTAATACATTGAAAAGTTACTTAGTATGAATGAATGTTTATCACTTATAAAATGTAATTGTAGTAAAAAAAGCTGAAGAGAATATTCTATAGGCATTTTCAGCCTTTCAACTGGGGAAACCATAAAAGATGATATACACCATACTGTTGAAGTAATTTCAAACAATTCACATGCACACACACACACACACACACACACACACGATGATGTAATTTTTGTCCTTCACTTAAATGCCAGGTAAGGCTGCCTTTCCTTGAGCTTCACTGAAACTTTAAAATATTCATGGCGAATGCAGCCATGCCTCTTCTGATCTAAGTATTGTGAACAAGAGTAGTTATTTATAAGTTGACAATAGCTTCTTCTGTTTTCCTTCAAGTGTATTTGGGTTTTGCTCAAATTAAAAGAATAAGATCCATTTTCTTTCTTTTCTTCATTCTTTCTTTTTTCATAGGGAAAGGGAGCAAGCACACAAAATAAAATCACTCTCTGTTTAAGCAGAGACTAGAAGCCACTCTATGTAGTATATTTCTCATTTGTGCCACTGCACCAGAATTAAAAATGAATGTTCTCTGTATACTCTCTCTCCTGCCACCACATCCCTATACACAGAAATCATTTTCCTTCTACTCAGCTTGAAGGGATGTAAATGAAAAGGCACAATGTAAACTTGACCCAATCAGAAGGCTTTTGTTTTTTTCTCGGGAAAATTCTCCTCAGCACCAACAGAAAAATCATTTGGAAACAATGAATGGAAATAAAGAACATAAATGATTTCCATGTCAAAATGCTAATGTACCTGTTAATTCCCTGACATAGTCATTTTTTAAGTCAACATTTAAAAATAAGTTCTATCCCAGTGATTCATTAAATCTGCCATAATAGATTTAACTAGAAACAATACTTATTTACTACCTTGTAGAAGTAATCAGCCAAAACCAAGTTATTATTTTTGAGACCAACAATGTGAGTTGTGATGTTCAAAAACTAATGAAAATAAACTTTATCAAAGTCTATAAATTTCACTTGCACAAGAAAATATGTTCACATTCTATGTGTTCCACTACTGCACTAAGATTCTGATCAAAGGTTGAAGACAAATTAAAATTTACTTTTATTACTTAGAAATTAATTTTGCTATAATTTTTATCAGGGTTGTTATATGGTCTGATTTCTTTCATATCTGAGAATATGTCTACTGCCTTCAAATTGAAGGGCAACTAAGTTATATATAAAAAGCTAAGGTCATAAGTTTTCTTTTCTCTTTGAATTCTGAAGAAGTTTCCCAATACTCTTAGAGTTTTAGTATTGAGAAGTCTGAGGCCAGTCTGATTTTCCTGTTTTGTTGCTTAGTCTGAATTCTGGTCACAGTCTTTATAAATAACATAAAGACACTTACAAAAATACTTTACAGTAGTATTACTCCGTTAGCTTCCCTTATACTCAGAGGACCCTTAGAATATGCAGGTTCAGATCTTGATGCTATTCAATAGTGGTTTTATTTTCTCTGAACTATGTTTGTATATTTCCATTTTCTTCATTATCCGCCCTCTTTCTCAACATTTCCTCACAAAATTTGTGGGACTTACTGAGGTTCTGCTAGGCCGTCCTCTACTAGTCCAGTGATAATGACATCTATTAGGAGGGAGTTGCAAATTGACTCAGTGTATCTTTATTATCCTATCTCGTATACAAATTATCAAAGTATTAGTAGATATAAGGTATTCATTTCTCTATCGTCACTAGAAATGATGTGGGTTTTCTTTAATTTGTGTCTTCTATTGGTCATTGCAATGAGAATCTGGAATCAGGGATAAGAGGGCCCCAGTGGGGCTTGTTTTACTCTCTTTTCTGTAAATACAACTTACACTTTTTAACCAGCTTTTGTTTCACATTAAAATAATACATGAAGTATTAAATAGAAAGTTTGTGGAAAGCTTAAAAGGCATTTGGTTGACATATCTGATGCCATTATTTAAATTTTCAAAATTATTCATCATAATCACTTTTGTCAAAATAGAGAAATTAGAATTAGAATAAAAAGCTATTTTGTACTGATCTCCAGAGTGAAACATCACTGAGGTTCTCAAATCCAACTGTTATTCAAACTGGTGTACTAGATACATAAAAAAGTTTTAATCTGATGAAAATGAAGAAGTATTACATTCAACTTTTAATCCACGAAACGATATTTAAAGGTAGTGATCCTCTGACATGTTGGTAGCAGTCCATATTTATTTGTATTTTTAAAAATAAAATATCTAGGTTTCTAGTAATTGCTGAGATGGAGTAAGCCAACTACAGTCTACCTCTCCCACTGATTACAACTAAAAACTCAGACAGACTATCAAAAGCAACTCCCTGAAGACTGAAAAGTAAACAGTTGCAGGAGGATTGAGGACAGAAGTGAAAACTTTAAAGTGACTCATAGTGGGTAAGAAGTTTCATGTTTCCTTTCTTTCTTTGTTTCTTATCTTGAGTCTACCTGAGCGTCTCCAATGAAAATCACTGGACTGTGATTCCGGTCCCCCAGCTCCATGACGGTGTTAACATCTCTGCTTAGCTTTTTAGCTTCTTAGCATCTGCTTCTCATTTCTAATTAGCACAGCATAGGATTTAGCAAATGTCATGTTCACTTCTCTGTGGTTTCCTTTTTTCTAGGGCCTTGGCCTAACTTTTTATTCTTCGATTATAATTTTTGTCAGGAAACTTCTAAAAGCTCTTGGTCTCTGCTTTCATCTTGGCCTCTGTGTCAGACTTAGGAAACACAGAGGGCAAGAAGGTTGCTCTCTCTTCTCTCTGTGACCTTGGCCTCACAGGTCCTAATTTTCTTTTTTTGTTTTGTTTTTCAATCTAGCTTTTCTTTGTTGTCTCAGTGCAATAATTATTTGACAACTATTTCTTAATTGTCTCAGTGCATCGGATGCCAGCTACTCTGATATAGCTGGAAATGGAAGTCTTAAAAATTTATGGTTTGATAAGTTGTTAATTATTAGTTTTATTGTACACTTTCCAAAAACGTTTTAGAAATTAATAATCCTTAAGTATTTGATATTTATAATATGTTCTGTGACTTTCCTCCGCCTAGGCAGAACTCACAGTGGACTAGTTGACATATTTAGCTGGCACCCAGTTATTTGCTATAGAACCAATGCAGTCTTCTCCTCCTTTTTTTAAAAGTAAACTAGACATATAGGTCCCCTTTCATGTGAAAATACATGTATGCTTAAGAAAGTATTTTCTGATCCCTTATAAATATCCACAAATTATTTTTAAGAAAGCTTTCAATACATTGAAGTAATTACAAGCAATTGAGTGTAAATGAGTATATCTTTACTTGGGGATTTAGGTGAGTATTGGGTCATAGACTTCTCAAATCCTATGTAATCGAATGTGAAAATCTCTATGTTGTATAAAATGGATTTAAATTTAAAACTGCCTTCCAAAAATCTATTAAAATTGATTAAACATGCCTTCAAACATACCTACAGAAATTTTAAAGTCAACTACACTAATAATCTCTGTAAAGGATATAGAACAATAATTTGATAAACTGCATTATGCCAGAAAAATCCAGTTCTGCTACTGCAGCAACTGTAAATCTAATCTGATTTAAAAACTGGATGGGTAACATTTTTAAAACTACAAGATCTGAAATACTAGTTATCAATGAAGATTCTTTATGGAACCACTATTCTCACCAAACAAAAAGGCTTCTTCGAAGTATTTTATACATTATGTGATCTCGATGTCTGAATAGTTACTGACATAAAGCATTAAATTATTTTAAGTTATAAGTGTCAGCTTTCTATTGGCTCTCAGCTCAGTAAAGTAAAAAAGTCACCTTTTAAGAAATATGTCATACTTTGATTTACAAATTCTTAACTGAAATAAACAAGAAAGGTAGGGGTAAGAGAATTTGATTGGCAAGGCACAATGAAAAATTTACCTAGTGTTTTTCACATGCTAAAGTTTCACTGAGAGAGACAGCTTCAGTCACATAAGTTCCTACCAAATTCTGAGAAGTAAGCTACAGAGTCCAATCGCCAGCTTTATAATGTATTATTTTTCTGGTCTGTCTTCTCTAGTTACTTAGACCTTGAAAGCCTCTAGGACATTCCGGCTTTTATCAGAAAGAAGTCTGAACTTTTCCTTCATAGTTTAAGTAGTGACTATAACCCCACAAACCAATGACTTCCAATCAAGGTACTCCCTTGGGGTGATAATCACTATATAATCCTCCTCCTATCTGTAGATGAGAGCACTCAGAACTATATGTTGTCAAAGGGTACAAAGTTTCAGTATGTAGGACAAATAAGTCTAGAGATCTAATATATAGCATGATGACTATAGTTACTAATATTTATTGTATACTGGAAATTTGCTAAGAGAGTAAATTTCAGATGCTTTCGTTAAACACAAAAAAATTGTAACTATATCGAGATGGATATATTCACTAGCTTAACTGTAGTAATCACTTTACTATGCATATGTATATCAAAACATCACGTTGTATACCTTAAACACATACAATTATTATTCATAAATTTTTTGAAAACTATATTTTATATGTCATTACACAAAAGAAGCCTGGTCTGGATTTACCAAAGCTTCATCGGCACTCAGTCAAATCACAGGAAGACTGACCTCATATCATTTACTTACCCTAACCTAAGTGCCACAATTGTCTAGATTACACCCAACCATACTAGAGTTTATTGTCATCCAGCATATGTAGCGCATATAAAAACAGCCAGTTAATTTACCACCAATGTTTCCAAGTGAAGCAATGCCTCATGGAAAGTATGTTCAGAGAATTGCTCTACTTCTATGATAATTTATAAAGTGGGGAGCTAAGAACCAACTCTAAATAAGACAGTTACTGCCTAGATGGCATAAACATAAATGCAAGTCACAGTTTGTGTTTCATTCTTGTAGAATGAAGATAAAATTATCAAACAGTTTTAAATACTCTCGATAATGCAGTATTTCATTCTCAAGTATTGCTGAGGTATTATGTAACCTTGGCTGCCATGCTCCATAAAATTTAACTTCTTTCAGTTTATGTTAAGCTTTTATGTATTTTTTTCTTTTACCAATTGATCTCAGTGGTATAGTGTAATGTACTCATACACAAACATTTGGAAAAGATGATGGCTATAGAAAGTAAAAATGAATAGTTTGTGGGCACAAGAATAGAATATTCTAGAATATATATAAGGACATGTTTTGAAGACATGTTTGATCAAAGAAATGTCAGTGGGAACTTGAAGTAGCTGTTTCTGTACTGAAGATTAGAAATTATTCAAATGAGATCTCATAATTACACTGTGAAGTTCACTTTAAACATCAGCTTGTTCTTTTTATTTAATATCAACTTTGCTCCTTTTCATTAAAAAAATAACTATTATCACTAAATTTGCTTTTTCTGAAATAGAAATACACATGTCTCTTAATAGTAATGTATAAAAATTCTAAAATTGATAACAAATATTAAAATTGATAACAAATATTTCATCATCTGCTATGGATTTATTTTCCTCAAATTTAAATCTTCAGTGTCTTCTAAGAGTCTTATTTTCCAGTAACACTGAGAAAGTGTTTCCAGATAGTCACATATTTTTTGATGTTTTCTATGTAAATATCTTTAATTGTTATCATCTTGATTTGTGCTCCACTATTCTAATGAATTTATTTTTTTAGCTATAACTACAACTCCTTAGCCATGACTATAGCTCCCTTTCTCAGGAAAAAAATTTTTTTTTTCCTCCTTGCTGTGAATTTGTGTTTTTAATAGAGATGGCCCTTAGACTTTGTTGAGTGGCCTAGGAGTGAACTCCTATCCCATGCTGTACCCATACCTGTGATCGGATATAATTAGTTCAGAAATATGCATCTGACCCAACCTGGGCCTATAAGGACCCTGCTCTGGTCTAAACGTTTGTGCCTTCCCTCCCCTCGCCCCAATTTATATGTTGAAATCCTAATATCCAATGTGATGGTATGAGAAGGTGGGGCTTTTGGGAGGTGTTTAGGTCATGAGCATGGAGCCTTCATGAATGGAATTAGTGCTCTTATAGAATAGACCCACAGAGCTTCCTAGCTCTTTCCACCATGTGAAGATACAAGAAGTCTAAGATCTGGAAAATGACCCTCGCCCAACCATGCTGGCACTCTGATCTCAGATTTCCTGAAATCCGAGGAATAAATGTGAGGAATAAATGTCTGTTGTTTACAAGCCACCTAGTTTGTGGTATTTTTTTTATTGCAACCCAAACAGACTAAGGCTTCCTTATTTCTTTTTTAATTTAAGAATGAGAATGGTTAATCTTAATCACTTTTTGGTGAAGAAGTTGAGAGCTACCAACAGCCCTTCTTCCATCCTCATGGAAGGAATGTATATGAAATAACATAGGTGAGATAAAGAGAGAGATTCACAAAGAAGATGAAAAAAGAGAGCTTTACCAGAGTTGGAGGTCTTGGTGTGGCTTTCCTGAGGCCTAGTTGCATCTCTATTTTTCTCAAGGGTTAATTAGGTAAATAAATAAATTAACCTCCTTAACTAAGCTGATCAAGTTAGATTTCTGTCACCTAAAAACAACAAATTCCTGATTCATCTCCTGTTTAA
Source organism: Pteropus medius (assembly GCF_902729225.1). NCBI lineage: Eukaryota > Metazoa > Chordata > Mammalia > Chiroptera > Pteropodidae > Pteropus > Pteropus medius. Next base: position 16,492,279 of record NW_024354500.1, read on the forward strand.
CACACATTTTACTGTCTCCATTCCTAACAATTTCATAAAGATTGACATATTAGATTTCCTAGATATTACCTACATTTTTCTCGTCATAGAACTTTTGTCTTGAACATGTTTTGAATTTTGTCTTTATTTTTTTTCTTTATTTTTTCTTCTCACCTTCAGATATTTCCCTTTCCAAAATTAAGAAGGCTAAACAAGTGAGTGGTTCAATTACTAAGACATACTCATTGATTTAATGATTGAACATTAGCGATGATATTTTTTAGCTAAAATATGCTCACTATTTATAATATTTGAATTACTTTTGTCAGTTTATTCCAAAAGCCATAAAAAGAAAGTACTTTTTTACAACACATATGCTAGTTTTTGAAAATTACTACCTGTGTTTTAATGTTTAACTTACCACCAAACTTCAAAAATAAAATGAAATTTTGTCTGTAATAATAACAAAATCTTAGGGGACTAATTTTATATTTTATTGTACTGACAATGTAATGGTCAAGGATTTAAAATTTTAATCAATCAAGAGAAAAATCAACAGGAAAATCATATACAAGAAATAATAACAGGTACTTGTATAATACTGGAAGATATAGATTTAGTAGATTTAAATTTTTTCTAACTTAGAAATAAATTTTAAAATTCTGTAAGGTAAACTCTAGGGGTTGTTTTGATGGCCAATAAGTTGTAATAAAGTAGGTTAAACTTCTGAAGTAAGAGAGCAATGAAACAAAAATCTCCTAATGTTACTACTCAGGAACAATAAAGTGTTAATCACTGCAGTAAACCAAAAACATGACAAATTATGTCTCTAAAAATCTTGGCATGGATTCAAAGAGACTAGATATTGTAGGGGGGGAGAAGAAGGGGGGAAGTAGATGGGGGAAAAATTTAAATAATTTCTTCAATTAAAAAATAAATAAATAAACAAAGAGACTACCTGCTAAATAAAATTAGTGTTTAAAGGAAATTGTTATTTAAGTGTTTTCTAAAAAGTAATAGAGGTTCTTCATGATAATTTTTACTTTCTTCATGCTCTATCTATAACTCCATTTTTGTTTCCATGGCAACATCCTGACCTAAACACCTGTGATATGTTAATCATTTAAGTGCACTCTTTTCTATCTTTCACATAACTTGCATTGACATTGTAATACAAAATAAACTAGGTTATGAGTAAAGATTTGCCAGTAGAGTGAAAACAAGATACATTCCAATTTATCCAATATGAGGTAATTTAAAATTTGTACATATACCAACAAATAATCTACAGTTTTCTTTGCAGTCTAATCTATACCAACTTTTTCTTTTAATCTTTTAAAATATTGGTGCTTTACCTCTAATTAAACTTAATTAGCTCATTCAAAATTTACAGATCATACTCTGGAGTTCTTTCTTGTTGTGAATAATATAAAGGATCCTCAAAATGTAAAATAATTACATTTGCTTAAAACATTTAGCTAAGACTTTGATGGTAATTCAATTTAGGTATAAAACTGGACCTTAGCATCTCTTCAAAGTCACCCCATTAGGAGACAGAGAATAGAGGTCATCAAATGGCAGCAGTCAAGAATAGAACATCTCAGAGGTGGATTAATCCATCAAATTTTTAAATATTTGAAACAATATATCCTTTTCAAAATTTAAAAGACAACAATTCACATTTAAATTAATAGAGATATTACATCAGAAGTTGGCATTCCCATTTTCTGTTCACTTCTTCTTTTGGCATTGAGAATTCACAATTTTCCAAATAATAGTTCTATCAAGTCCCCAATGAGGCATCTAAAAGTATACTTCCAAATACATACAGTGTTTTTGACCTGGACTCATTCTTTTTATTATCAAATATATATATTTCAAATGTTTATTTTCACATGGAAATTGAGAAATTTTATTGTGTATATTAAAGGCTCATTGTGGGATTTTAATATTTATGTGAGAAACTGAAATTATATTTAATTCCTAGGTTTATAATCCTAGAACTGTGGTTCTCAATTGTGGGGAGATGGAATAGTATTTGATATCAGAACTTGGATGAGGAAGGAGGGTCAGAAATGATTCTATTAGCCACAGGCTACCTACCTAGCTCCCCCTCTGACATCCTTAGCTAGGAAAATTACTCTCCTAATACATAAATTCAATTTATATTAAAACTTGTTCATTTTCTTAATTGTTCTTTGGAGAGCTTTGAAATCTGATGAACAGGCTTAATTCGTTATTGGTGGTATTTTCTTTCTCCATTCCTACAAGACTATACTGATAAAAGACAGAGACCAAATCCAATTTAACGTGACACTTTTCAAACTACATTTGGTAGTAATTAAAATAGCTGCTATAAGAATAACAGCAGCAGCAAAGAGATGGCTTAATATAACAAAAGTTTTTCTTTCATCTAACAAGCCAATGAAGAGGTTACTGGTTAGCAGACAGTTTTCCTAAATGTCATTTTTTTCTTCCACCTAATGACTTCATCATTTCCTGTGTACTGGAGAGACCTCTATATTCAGGTGAGAAGAGAAATAGAGTGGGTAGATAAGGCATACCTGCATTTTTATTATCTTGGCCGCAAATCCTTAGAAATCTGTTTACATTTAAAAATGAAATACACTAAAATAGATGGTCTTTCTGCTTCTGAAGGACTTGTTAACTTGAATGTATCAAAGGAGAGTAATTGGGTTATGGCCACTTTTTCATTAGTGACTTACAAACATAAGTATCTCAAAGTTTATTCTCTAGCATAGATCAGAGAGGAATTATTCACTCTTCAACCCAACAGGCAGGTTAGAGATTTTACTGGCATTTGAGGAATGAGCCGCATGGACTTTCACTATGCACATTTTCACTAATTCCTCCGATGTCCCACTGTGCCTCAATCTTACTCTGTTATCCTGGTGTCACTGAGTCCAGAGCTTCCCTGGTAAAATTTCTCTAGAAATGTATTTTCCTAAATCTAGTATCCAAGTGGGCCAGGAAGGTAGAGTGACGCAGGTTAAGAGAGGAAGAATGGATGTCCAATCACAGCATACAAACTTTTAAATCATCCCTCAGCTCCAGCTACACACCTAATTTCTGTGGCTTCTGGTGCTTCTCAGGGTTCTGCAAGTAAGCATGCTCACTACTCAACAAAAGACCTTCCGCATGGACAACAGATTATAACTCACTCCATGTTAAGGCAATTATCACTCCTTCATTTATTTTCTCTTTCAAAAACTCATCAAAATATCTTTTCCATATGTTTCATCTCCCATTCTCTTTGTACCTGTGTTTACAAAGTTTGTTTTATTTATGTACTGTAATTTCAATAGCATTTCATAAAGTGAAGATAAGAATGTGTTCAATTTAGCAACTTAAACTGGAGCCCTTAATCATTTTTCATAGCTATATAGCACTTGGTCTGTTAGAATGAATCAGTACTGATCATACCAATTTCAACTTTAGAAACCTGGATTTATTATTTTATATTCACCATTGTAAATAATATTTCATATATACATCCTCATATAATAATTCCCTAAGAAAAAATTCTATAGCAGAACTGCAAGGTCAGATTATATGTATTGTTAAAACGTTGATGTACCTACATATTTCTCATTTTTGAGAAAATCTCTATTGGTTACCATTAAGCATGAAGTTGGCTATTGATATGACAGGATAAGTATGTTCTTTGCAATCACTCTTTAAGAAATTTCTTTAAACCAGGAACAGATGTTGAATTTTATCAAACATCTACCATTTTATATTGATAAAATGTTTTATTTTCTTTGTAATATGAATAATTATTTAAAAGATTTATTGATGTGCTATCTTTAAATTCCTGGAGAAAATCTCACTTGATTATGAATTATTATTCATTTAAAATAATTTAATTCCTCGTTGCTATCTTTAAATTTGTAAATGTGCTTAGTCAGAAACTATCTTTTTTTTTAACTCTTTTTTAAAGATTTAGTGCAAGAGTTATTATATTTGCATAGTAGAAAGATTGGGAAGTTTTTCTTTGGCCTAGTCTCTAGCTTTATTAGCATAAAAAGTATTCTGAATCAACTCATAAAATCCTTGATCAAAATGATTGTCTTGAAATTTTATTTAGAAAATAAAGTCTTTAAACTTTGAGTTCAAAATGTAAAATAAAAATTTAAGATCTGTTTGGAATATTAGGAGAAGCTCCATGAGTGGTTCTATTTCAGAGGCAGCCTAATATAATGATAAAATCTCTTCTCTCATAACTAAACAGCCCCATCTTTGAGTTCTGTCTGTACTATGTAGTGACCAGATAATGTATCTGAGCCACATGTAAGATGGAATAATAATAATGATTAAATAAGACAGTATAGGTAAAATAGTGGCAGAATAGTATAATAGCATCTTTAATTATATATGCAGTAAAATTCATAAAAATATCCCCCTCTAAAATAATGCTATGATATTTTAGCAAAAGAATAGAATATAAAAATGTAGTAAAATGTTATGACACAATAGAATCTACCAAGAATTAAATATTGGCTTTTTTTCATCTTAAATGCAAAAAACAGCTAGCAACTATGTTGAGCATCAAAAATGAAAATGTGGACTTCTTGGCAGGTGAAATATAAGTAAATTTGAAGCCCAGGACCCAGATGGAGATTTCTGAGTCAAAAATCATTAATAGAGCCCTCTTTGGACTCAGAGGAGAGCCAGGTGCATCTAAGAATCCATTAGAGTAGTGATTCTCACACTGTATCTTTAAGGAGCCCATCAGAATCGCTTGAAGGGCTCCTTAAAGCACAATGATTCTGATCCAGAAGTCTTGGGTAGGAGAGACAATTTGCATATCTAGCAAGTTCCCGGGTAATGTGATGCTGCTGGTCCAATGACCAGACCTGAAGACTCACTGCTATAAAGAAATTAGTCCTTTTGTCAGTGAAGCCATCCGCTGAGACAAACTATCCATGGTAGTCAAGGCTTACCATAAACTGCATCTCTTTTGGTAATTACAAATCTATAAGGTAGACAAGTAATGGTGTCTCAATTTTTTACACAGGGAAATAACCATGTGCTTTGCCCCAAGCTTATAGCTAATAATAAATAATAATAATAATAATAATAATAATAATAATAATAAAAGTGTTAGAACTTTGGCCTCTGTTGAGAATCTCTCAGGCATCTGAAAATCTTTAAGACTAAAAACTTAACGCACTTCAGTTACCATTTTTAATGATAAAAACCCTAACAGGCAGAGAATTCATCCTTTTAAGAAACACAAATCCCTGAGGGGGTGTGTGTGTGTGTGTGTGTGTGTGTGTGTGTGTGTGTGTGTGTATGTGTGTGTAAATCAAGGAAAACTAAGAAAACTGGAGATTTTTTTAAAAAATAGTATTGTAAGCATCTTGAAAGCAGGAAGATTATTTCCAGATCACTAGCACTTAGTTGCATATCTGGCATAAAATAGAAATTTAATTTAATTTTTTTAAATAAATAGAATGATTCTTTATTTGTTTTGGATTATTTATGTTCCCTTTATTTTTGTGATAGCTCCAGTTCTATAATGAGATATCTCACAGTGAGAACTATTTGGAATGCCAAAGAAACAAATTTAATTTTGGCAAGTCATCTGAGGGAAACCCACAAGCAACTGGGAAATTTGTATTTTAATAATCAAAGAAAGGTCATTTTTATAAAAACAAAACAAAATTATAAATCTAACCAGAAATTTTTAATTCTAAGAACAAATGTATTTAAAAAAACCTGAACTTTTTATTGGTTTCCTCTCCAATTGTGTGCCAAAACAATGAAAAAAATAATTTTAAACAACATTAGTAATGATCTAAAAGGATGTTATGAAAACTCAAATTTTCTAATAACTGATTTAACAAAACATGTTTCCTCCTAAAATATAAATGGAGGATTTATTATAAAATATTTCTCAGAGCATAATTAATAATACAGAATTTTTTAAAAAATACATTTTTATATCAAACTTCTACTGTCATAAAATTTTTTTAAAAACTGCTTAAGACTTAGGAAAAACATTCATCTGTAAAAGCATCAGTCATCCAAAATAAATAATAATATAAGCAGGTCATTTTCTAAGGGACTACCATTTTATATAAGCAGAAAATACAGAGACAATACAATGACTAAAATGCATCAAATGAGTGGAAGGATCATGTTGTACTGTGTATCCTGACAATGCAATGCTCAAGGGACTGCTCACAACTCAACTCCTTCAGGTAGAACAGGTCAACAATACCTCAGATTTATTAGATATGGAGCAGGTTACTGATAAAAGAAAATAAAATAAAATTAAAAAAATTAAAAATAATAAAAATAAAATAAAAAGTAAATTGGCCAAGTTATTAAGGTAATTCACAAATGAAGCTCTCTGTCTATGAAGGTTACTATTTTAGGGGAAATTTATTGCAATTCTACTATATGTTTCAGTATTTATCATTCATATGTTGCATTAATATACCCTTTGAGTTTCCTAAAAGAGAAAAAGCATGCAACACATCACAAACTTACTTGGCAAGTTGTATCAGTATCCTATTGTTTCTATAACAAATTACCACAAATTTAGTGGCTTAGAACAATACAAATTTATTCTCTTACAGTTATGGATTCCGGTATTTGTCAGAAGGGCTGTGTTCCTTCTGGAAACTCTAGGGAGAAATACATTTTATTGCTTTTTCTAGCTGCTGGAGGCCACCTGCATTCCTCAGCTCACAACCCTATCCTCCATCTTCAAAGCCAGTGACATAGCATCTCCTAATCTTTCTCTCTGTCCCTATGCTTCCGCTGTCACATCTCTTACTCTGATCCTCCTGTCTCTTTCTTACAGGAACCTTTTTGATTACATTGGGCCCACTCAAATGATCCAGAATAGTCTCCCCTTTCTTCATCACAGGTGCAAATCCCTTGAGCCATGAAGGTAACATATTCATAGATTCCAGGGATTAGGATGTGGCCATCTTTGGAAAGCCATTATTCACCCAACCAGAGCCATGAAATCCCTTCTTCTTCTTTTTTTTTTTCATAGAACCACAATTACAATATTGTTGAAATAGTGTTCTGTTGAACAAAGTTTGGGAAATTTGTGTCTTTATAAGAAGATGGACAAGGTCTCAGATTCTGGAAGCAGAGATGAGATAATGAAGAATAAGCTGTACAGAAAAGACTGTGGAGAAATCAGAAATTGCTGGAGCCCTGTTGCTTGTGACTCAAACTATGTTTTGTCGACCTGAATAGTCAAATGAGATAAAAAAAAAAGTACTAGGACCCTATCCTGACAAGCCTCTAGATTCTTTAAATGCTATGTTGAATGCTCCTTGATTATGGAATTATGCAAACATATCATAAAGGAACAAAAGATAAATTTGAATACTATGACCTGTTGGATTAAGGGAATTTGTATGTCTAATGAGGATATGCCATGATGCCTGATAATGAAGGGTAATTAGATGGAATTTGGAAGGTTCACAAGATTATATGAAGTTAATATAAGCTGGATATTTTATGTTATGCTAAACAACTTACTTGGCTAAGCTAAAGCAAGAAAAAAAAAAAGAAAGAAAGAAAAGGTAAAATCTAGTTTCAATTAAAAGGCAGCAAGTATAGGATAGGCGTTACCAGCTCATGCTCTAAGGTCAAGTTGCCATGTAGAATTATTTTACCACTTTAACTGCCTTTTTTACCTCTTCATGTCAGTTTCCTCATTTGTAAAATTAGGAATATATCTATGTCATAATATTTGCAAAGATTAATGGTTAATTTAGGTGCATTACATACATGAGCTCAGTACATATTATCTATTGTTTTTACAATTGCTCTGGTTTCCCAGAAGAAAAGTGAACATCAACAACTTCAGGAAAAGATACCTCAGAGCTAAATGTGAGCATGTCTTCAGAGAATATTGTCTCTGCTAAGAAGTGAGTGAATATCTGGCTATATACCTTCTAGAGCAGAGAGATGAAGGAAAAAATTATTCTCTTCTCGCCATCCTATTGGTTATGTGAAATCGCTATTTACCCTACATCCATAATTAACATAAAAATGTCTTGAAAAGGAAAATTCCCTTGTCACATGGTTCATAAACATTGATGCATTTTGGAATCAGTTTGGGACATTAAAGAATACTGGTACCTGTCTCCCACTCCCAGCCATTCTTATTTACTTGTGCTAGAGTGCATTCCTGGCACTAGTATTTATACAAACTCCCTTGATAATTCTAATGTGCAGCAAAGTTTGGGAACCACTGACCTTGCTGATTAAAAAAATTGTTAACTAATGAAGAAGAAACAGAGCAGTGTGCTTCAGGTCTGCACTTTTATTACTTTTGAGTTAATATTAGTGTTTGATCCTTTTGAGTTGCTGTGCATATAGTATATTGTATAATATTAAATTACTGAATATTCAAATGATAATTTCATATGCAGTGATTCTGAGTAGTATTTATGAAGAATAACGCTATCCTAAACAATTTAAATGTCCATCAGTGGGTGGATGGATAAAGAAAATGTGGTATATACATATAATGAAATATTATTCAGTCATATAACAAAAAGAAAATTCTGTCATATGTTACAGCATGAATGAATCTTGAAGATATTATGCTAAGTGAACCACAGAAGGATAAACACAGAATGCTTCCATTTGTATGAGGTATCTAAAGAAGTGAAACTCACAACATCAGAAAGTAGAATGGTGGTTTCCAGGGACTGTGGCAAAAGAGAAATGGGGAGTTGTTACTCAATTAGTACAGAGTTTCAGAGTTGCATGCAAGATGAAAAAGTTCTAGAGAACTGTATGACATTGTGCTTATACTTAAGAATACTGTACACTTAAAGTTTTATTAAGAAGGAAGATCTCATGTTATATGCTCTTTAGGGCAATTAAAAAGTACAACTTAGTGAAAACTAGATTTGCTAGAAAATACAATACTTCTGCCAATTCTTCCACATAGGACGCCTTCTCTCAGAATTCCACCTGTTGAACCGTTATCAAATATTGAAGTCCTAGTTCCAATGCTACATTCTCCATCAGTGCCTTATGCTGCAGCATGTAAGGTGCCTTGCCCATGAAGATAATATCTCAGGGATATGACAGTGACAATAAAAATAATTAATAATAAAGGACATGGGCTTCCTCTAGAAAATCATCAAAGAGTTTAGTAAAAAAAAAATCAGTTTAAAAAACTAATAAGTGAGAAATTGTAGGGAACAGAATGTTGGTGATAATGGGAAGAGGAAATGAGAATAAGAACACTGAGTCCACAAACTGTATAATGACAATATGTGAGGACAGGTATGGTGGGAATGAGAAGTGGAAAGTACAGCCGCAAGCGACACTGCAAAGCATGAGCATCTAATTGATGGCTTTGAGATTAGCTGAAAATAGAATAAGTGCATGTTGGGATAGTCTGATAAAAGTACATTGTTAGAAGAAATTCGACTTTAGAATTAAATGATGCTTACTGCTTTTATATTTATATCCAATTCAATTGTGTGTAATTAAGTAAACTAGTATAAGAGATTGGCATAAGCTCTTTTTATAGCTTCCTTCTTGACTCACTTTATGAAGGAAGCAAGCAGATGGTGAACTAAGGTGATGAAGCACCATTCTCTATTTGAGCCTGATCTCTAGAGGTCTCTGTGTAACCAAAAAAACAAAAACAAAAACAAAAAAAAACAATAAAAGTGTGAGGTTTCACAGCACTCTCAGAAAAAGGAATATTTCATCCAAGAGCAAAATGAGCCGTTTCCATGGACTCCCAGCACCACCAGATTTTAGCCATCCTCTCCGTCACCCAAGCCTTCCCTTTCCTGAATCAGGGAGGAGTGAGGACGTCTCCAGTCCTCATGTCCTCAGTATTCTGGGCTTCAGGGAGCGAAAAAGCCAAATATTTTTATTACTAACCTCGGATGTAGGTGGTGACCCCTTATGCAAACTCTTTTGTATTTTTTTATGATACTCATTGCCAAATTGTAGATGAGCTTCGACTGAGGCATCCCAAGGCATCAACACTACCGGCTATAAAGAAAAGGGGAACTAAGATGATGCCAGGTAAGGGAAAAGCAATCCAGCAACATCACCAGTTCTGAGGGATGGTGAACATTTTAACATGTGGCAATAAAGTAGGAGAGAGCAATGTAGGCTTATACCCATCAAGAGCAGATAATCCAGGAGATTACAACTGCCATTGGGACAAGAAAGAGGTGCAATAGGTGGATATATTCTATATTAAAGTGCTAATTTAATATTTCCAGATGATTAGTATAGGACAAACAGATATTCGAGTATGTGAAAAAGAATCATGTTCCTAGGGAAAACGGTTTCCTAGAGATACTCTGGGCATTAAAAAGGTATTCACGAAGACACAGTAGGAAACAGCAGTACTAGATAAGAAAACGAAGCCAGACTCTCTAGCTGAGGAAGCTGGCGCTTGTGTTTTGAGTACATTTGTGTTCAGAGTGATCAAAAGTACACTGAATTCTGGGTCTAAGCCTGTACCTTCCTACAGGACTTTAGCCAAGAAGATATCAACAACTAAGAGGTTCTAGACGTTCTAGACTATTGAACTAGGAATCAGTAACTAGAGGTGAAAACATTGAAAGCATAGTCAGCCTTGTATAAAAATTACCTTATGTGCTTAACATATTCTTTACACTAGACAGTAAATATCTCAAGGGTATGAATAATGCCTAATTCATATTAAACCGAGGAGAAATGTGCTAATTATAAATATGGAGGATAAAAACCTCAATTATAGACGTTTCTCCATAATAATAGCCAGGGCTTCTTAACAAATCTCAATCTAGTTTTGTTCTTGAATTATAATTGATACATCACTGCCATCTGGCATTCCATACCTTAACAAAGCATCTTCTCCAGAAAGTGAAAGGTCAGTGGTAATAAATAGCAGTGTGTGTCCACTGTGATATAACAGTTTCTGGGCCTAATTCACTGCTCTGGAATGGATAAAGAATAAAATATAAGCATTAAAAAATAATACTTATTGTGATGCATAATGCCAAACAGAGGAATGGGTGTGAGAAATGGGTAGAGTTTATTTGGGGAATGATGAATACTCTAATTTGGCTGGTGGTTAAGTGATTTGTTTGTCAAATCACTTTTCCACCCATGTGATGCTGCTCCTGGAAGCTTTTTGATGCCTCGAATTTGTCTCACCAGCATTGCTGTGAAAATGCTGCCCTTACTTCAGGTTTAGGTCGACTGGCATCTCTTACATGAAACTTCCCCTGATCTTCAGATCCCAGATTCCCCCAGTGGAATCTCATTACCTTTTTTGACCCTCCTTATCATACGTCTACATGTCAGTGGCCCCCGATCTCAGTGTTTGGGCCTCTTCTCTTTCCATGCTACCATTGATAAGTGATCTCATCCAGTCACAAGGGTTTCAATGTCATCCATGATTATTGAGTTTTCCTTTTTTTCTAACCCTGACTTCTCCTTTGATGTAGTTCACTATCTACTTCACACTTACACTTGTATATTAATAGAACTCTCAAATTTGACATGTGAAAAATAAAACTTTCAATGCTGTCCTCCCAAATTATCCTCTCCTACTTTTCTAAAAAAAAAAAAAAAGAATTATTTTTGATTCTTCCCATCTTCCCACACTCCACATTCAATATACTTTAAGCGAGCCTCATCAACTCTATCTTACAAATTCACTAAGAATCAAATGGAGCATTTCTCATCTTTTCACCACCACCTGAGCTTAAGTCACTATTTTTTCTAGCCTGGACCTCTGCCAGAGCATCCTCATGGGTTATCCAGATTTCAATCCTTCTCCAGCTTTTTGCCACAGAACAGTTGGAGTAACTCTTTCAAAATTTAAATTAAATAATTTGATACCCTGCTCAGAACCATCCAATTAAATCTCACCACACTTAGAACAAAAGCCCAAGTCCTTCACTGCAGCCTCACATTCTTTTGTCCCAGGACTGTCTTCTAAACTTGACTTCAAACACCCAACCCTCTTCAGTCCATTTACCTCCCCATGAACTTGCCTCCTTGCTGCACTTTGGACATCCAGGTTAACTACACCTTTAGGTCCTTTCATTTGTTATTCCTCTTCCTGGAATGTTCTTTCCCTATATCCTCCTATGGTAGGCTCGCTCATTTCATTAGATCTCTTTCACATGTCCTGTCTTCTGAGAGGCCATCCTTAACTCCACTTTCTGAAAGAGCTTCCCTGACCTTATTGTGACTTTTATTCCCTCATCTTAATTTATCTCCATGTAACTTATCTCTATCTGGCAACATACTGCATAGTCATTTACTTATTTGTTTACTACCTTTCTCCTTCGGAATGTTAGTTCCTTTAGGGTAAGACTTTTGCCTTGTTTTATCCCCAGCACCCAGAATAGTGATAGGCACAGAATGAGTTTTCAGTAAGTATTTGTTAAATAAATAAATGGAGGGCTTTGCAGTTTCTTTGAAACCTATTTAGAACGTCTTTTTATAGTTATTTCATTATATATTTAATCTTCTCTGGAATACTATAATATTGCTGAGGGCAAGAAAGATGTACATTCACATATCTTGTATAGAATCTAGCATTTAGCTTTGATTCAATGATACATATTTTATTAAATTCATTTAATTAAAGAGCAATAGGGCCAGTGCTTGAAAGTTTAGCATTTTAAGATAAGACGAGTGAAAGAAGTAATCACTGTAGAACAATTTTTATAGGTTCTAGGAGAAAAACATAGCTACTTGATATCTCAACTGAGAAATGCCATCCTCTTAAAAAATGTGATGGATAACTAAAACACTTCAGTAATTACTACTGCATTAAGCCTATGATATAGGAAGAATTGAAGGTGAGGGAAAATTAAAGACGAAAGATCAGTTTAGAGATTATTACAACAGGCTAGGTGAATAGTCATGAAATTCAAACTAGGTAATGCCAATGAGATTAAAACGAGAGAAAAAAGTACGAGAGGCTCTTTAGAGGTTTAGTTGGTAATTATGGGTCACCTCAGTCACAAATTAGAGGTGAAGGTCATGGAAACAAGAGGAATCAAAGAAACTTTAAAGTTTTATACCTAGATAACAGAGGACAATAATGTCAATAAAAATAAGAAAGTAACAAAAAGTCAAGAATTCAAGGAGAAAAATTAATTCAGTTCAGACATTTTGGATTGGAAAAAAGAGGTGGGGTAAAAACATAAAAATAAAAATAGGAAGAAAAACATAAATGATTATTGTGCCAAGGACTATAAATTCACTTTTTAAATCATGAACCATGTTTAAGATGTTGCAAATGGGTTAATATTCACCTCAAGTTCTAAGAGCTGAAAGAGGTGAAAAACAGACACCGTACTGAAAATAATGGAAATGCTTTATGATCGTTATATTGTATCTTGTATAAATAACCTAAGCTAAAAGGTCTCAGAAAAAAGAATAATCTACAACAATGCCATATTCCTTGTGTTGAACTTCAATATACCTGAATATAGCAGGATTGATATCCTGCTGTTAAAAAAGAAACTATGACCTATGTAATATGAAATTCTGAAATGATCTTACGAAAGAATAAAAAAACTGTCCTATGTTATAGAAGGAGATATAAAGAGGACCAAATTAATTTTAAAGTCATTAAAATGAAATCCAGGATACTTGAGTTGCCAGACTTATGTTATAATGTAAAAACACACCTAAAATCAATGTTGAAATTCCCTATGAATGTGCATTTATACAAATAATTGGAAGATGCATAAAAAATTATTTTTCTAAAAATGATAAACCACTTAAATCACTGTTATCATAAAGACTACATGTGTGATGCAGTGTATCTTAGCTTGACAAATGTTACCAAGCTCCCAACTGTCTCTTTGGAGTTCCAGTAAGAGCCTTTTTGATGTAGAGTTAAAAATTTTTGTCTAATATAGCCTCCACCTTAGGGCTCGCTCCTCTAGAATATAATTCTCCAGATGAAGTTAATGTAATTAAAAGCATGTGTCTTTATTTTTGTTAAATCTTAGATAATTTGACAAGTAATAAATTAATTTTATTATTATTTTATTACATATTTTAAATGGTCTTGAATCTCCACACTGTATTCTGAAGTATTCTATTTTCATGTTACCTACTGCTCCTACTTCAGTCTAGAAAATTTGCTCAATACTTATCATTTCTAGGTACATTCTGGACAAAACTCTGGCATAGATAAAATTTTCTTTTCTAATTGTTTGCACATTTTAGTGTCCATCTACTTCCAAGCATATTATTTCTTTATGTTGCATATTACTTGCCTATATATTCACTATTTGAGGATCTTTAAACATGCTTGCCTGAACTCACAAACTGCAAATTAATCTATATTACATGCTTTGAAGAGTGCCATAAATTTCTCTGGTCTCACTCTCTTTTGCCTCTGCTAATAATCTCCTTCCATTTTCCCAGACTCGCCTTCAATGTTAAGAGCTACTTCCCTTATAAGTACAGTCTTACTTAACAAGACTCTTGTCTGAGACTGAGTTTCCAGATATGCTTCTCATTAGTAAACATGCAGAGAAAAAATATGATAGTTTGCAATTGCACCTAGCTATATGTGCCACTGTAGCTAATACACATTACCTACTGTCAGATACCAATAACCCCAAACTAGTTCTTTCTTATAATTCATAAATTCTGAGCACTATGTAATCGTATGATAGATTGCCATGATTTTCCTGGTAATCCTCTCAAATAAGTTATGTCAGGTCATTGCATTATTGAACCTGGAAGATATATTTGAGCATCAAGAGATGGTATGCTTTATAAGAATCAATACAAATAGAGAATTAAAAAGAGATTGACAAAAATTCCATCCTCTTAACTCTACTCCCAACCTTTATACAGGGAAAACTAAAAGGTTAGACAGGTCATTCATTTTTGTACGGATTGTCATTACATGCTGGCATACACAGCATAGTAACATAGTTTCTGCTAATCAATGTTTTCCCCCTGGTAGGTAAATGTGGGAAGTTTACAAGTCTCAAAATATTTTTGCTGATTCATAAGCAAAAAAGTGATCATGAAAATCACCAAATTTATTTTCTTCAGATCCAACACCCAGAAACTGTTTGTAGACTTAAACTAAATATTAAAACTCCCTCAAAATGATTTGAGCAACTGAAAGAGCAGTTGTAATGAAAGTCATCTTTCAACCTTGCACCTCTTACTAACTCCCATGAACACAATAATAAGTGACATCAGTTTACACAGTCAGGTATAAATGTCTCCACTATATAGGCAAGATGAAACTATCCCTGTGACCTAAATATGGCCTCACCTGCATTATACAATCAGGAAACATGCTGACAACAGCAGCAACAGAACAGTTTTTCCTACATTTAACAAATCAACATTGACCAACTTGTTCCTAGGTATTCCTGCTGCCCCCAGAAGCCATATTATAAGTAGATCATCTGTGTCTGAATCATAAACCCTTAATATACAATACCAGAAACTTCTGATCACCTTTTGAAGCTTGATGAAAACACCATCTCAAAAATATTTTCAATTAGTTCTTACATCGATGACAAGTTCAGCTGGGCTTACCTGACAGCAGAAACTAAAATGAAAATTCTCAGGAACAAGATCTCCAGAATATAACTTGATGAAAAGGTTTTAAAGTTTTGTTTTGTTTTTTTCACACACGAAATAAATAAATAAATAAATATGTTAAAATATGATCCCTAGATAAAAGAACAAACACTTTTAAAGTTTAATAATAGCTCTGGGTTGTGAAGTTAAGCACAGTAGAAAATGAGAGTTACACATTTTAAAAGACATTGCACACTCTTTTTTAGGCTTCAGCTGGCGTATTTCTGTGTAGCCTTCAACACTGTTGTGTAACTGCAAACAGCATGAAGGCAAGATGGAAACTCTATGAAATTCAAGTGGGTGCACTACAAGTTTTTTAAAAATGTACATGTCCCTGGAATTTCCTCTTGTTTCATTTCATTAAGAATTATAATGTGAAGATCAACATAAGGTCTCTGATTGAGTGCTAGAAACTCCAGTGCTATGGATCTAGTGATGGTGCTATCTAAATGATGTATTCCATTTACAAAGATTCATTTATCACTTTACAAGTGCCAGGCAATGTCCAAGATGCTAGGAATATAGCGTGAATAAAACAAAATAAAATGCATGTCCTTAAGAAGCGTATATTCTAATTGAGAAAAATAGAAAATAAGTTACATGAGATATCTATACATAAGATAGTAGTAATTACTGTGGAGAATAATAGAACATGAAAGGGGAGAAGGAGTGGTGAGGACAGAAGTAGGCTGTAATTCCGAATAAGGTTTTCAGGGAAGATTCATTGAAATGATGAGCTGAACAAGAATTAAAATCATGTAGCTGTCTGGAAAAGAGCATTCCAGAGAAAGAGAATAGCAAGTGCAAAGCCTTGAGGTAGGACCATGGAAATTTATGGGAATGAGCAAGAGTATGGAGAAAATAAGAGATGAGGGTCCTATGAGCCATTTAGTAAATATTGAATTTTACTTTGAGTGAGAGGATAAGGAGAGACGTGGTTTGATTGATGTTTTTAAGAAACACATTGGTCGCTGGACTAAGAATAGACAGGAAGCAAGGGCAGAAATAAAGAACACTTAGAAGTTTATTGAGATAAGAGAATATGGTAGCTTGTATCATGATCTTGGCAATTGAGGTGTAAGTAGTAGTCATATTCTGAATATATTTTGAATATAGAGGCAAAAAATGTTTTACTGACATTTTGGATGTGGGATGTGAGAGAAAGAGAGGAGTCAAAGATTCTAAGGTTTTTGACCTAGACATCTGGGAGAAAAGAGTTGCCATTCAAAGAGACAGAGTACACTGAAGGAGAGTGAAATTCAGGAGTTTGGATTGGAATATAGTATGCTTACTATAACTATTACATGACTAGTTGTTGATGTTGAATGATGAGATATCCAGGAAAGAGACATAAATCTGGTTATCACAAGAATGAAGATTTTTTTCAAAGCCAGGATCTTGGGTGAAATTGCCAAGATATGCAAGTGAAGGGCTACAAGAAGTGGTCCTAGGACTGAGCCCTGGAGTACATCATATTCAGAGATAAGAGAAAAGAGAAGGCATAAGCAAAAAAAAAAAAAAAACCCTCAACAACAACAGCAACAAAACAAAACAACACAGCCTAAAAAGGGTGATTAGTGAGGTATGAGAAAAAGTGTAAGCATGGATTAAGTCTTTGAAGCCAGAGGAAGAAAATACATCAAGCAGGACATGGAGATCAAATTTGTCTAAAAATGTTGATAGGTCAGTAAGAGGGTCATTGGATTTAACACTATATAAGTCATTGGTGAAATTTACAAGAACAATTTCAATGGAGTTCTGAGAGGGTGAGTTGGTTCAGGAGAAAATTGGCAAAGAGGAACAGGGGTCAGCAAATATATGTAAGTTTTTTAGAAGTTTTGCTATGAGGGCATCAGAGAAATGAGAGTCACTAGAAATAGGTATGTGAGATCAAGAAAAAGTTTTGTTTTAGTAAGAAGAAATAACAGCATGTGTGTATGCTGAAATAAATGATTCGCTTGAAAACATTATTAATAAGTTGGCTAGTAAAAATATCTAATATGTTCTAATTAATGACATACTTTTCTAATAGTAGCCTGGGCCACTAAACCATCAATTGCTAAGAAAGAAGAAAATTTAACATATTTTTATAATATTAAATTAAGGGCATAATTAGCCCATTACTATGCCTTGCCATTTTTCACTGTGTCTATTCTAATATTTATCATTGTTGATCATTTTGGCCAAAAAAATTCCCACTATTTTAATTATCACCATGAGCAACTTGCCTGATAAGTGTACTTCAAATTCTTCCTAAATATTTGATATATTCATAAAGGCGGAGTTCTGATTTAGGAACCTTCTCTAAGATTATAGTTTCTGAGAAAAGGAGCAGTGCCTTTAGTAGATGGATGTTACTGAGGAAACACAGGAATAGGGGCAGGGGTTTCCTTGAGTGAATGAGAATCAAGCCTGGGTGAACAGTAAAATTATTTGAGAAGCTTTTTAACTATCTGGTTGAGCAGAAACCAGAGCACAGAAGTAAGGCATCCCTAGAATGTTTTGACTCTGTGTTTAAATGGCACCCTTAACTTCCTCTTTCCGTCTGCTTTTCCTATGTTACTCTAATTTGTTCTTCACCAACTTTAGCCTATTGTTTTTACCCCTCTCTTGCATTTTTTTCTTTCTGCATTTATTTTTATCTTTCACTGCCTTTCTTTTCATTTTGTGGTGTTTTCTTTCACTTTTCTTCATTATTGTGGGATAGGCAGAACAGAGAGATGGAGGAGAAAACAGAGGCCAGGAATGCAGTATCTTGGAAGGTCCTTATAATCATTTAGAAAGCCTTTCATAAAAAGGGAGGTGTTAAAAAGTATGTATCAAAACAATAAAGGTCAGGAAATAAGTTCCAGTGCTGTTGCACCATCTACTCAAAATGAACAAATAATAAAGTGGAAAATCACATATACCATATATTCACATACATTTTAAATGTACAATTGATTCAGTAGAGAATATTATTGCCTAACTCCTGGAAAAATGATTTACAATGTATTTGCAGTGTAAGTGGGTATATACAGTGCATATAAACAAAATTCTTCAAAAGAAATTATTTGAGACTAAAAACAAAAAAATTATGCATTACCATGTACAGTATGGGACAGCTCTCAGTCCTATGCACATATTAATTTAGAACTTATTTAATATTGGTAAATGAATGAAGCTCTATAATTCTTACAGAATTCAGATAAAAACATTTTTTTAATCCTTTTTACTCTTGTATTATCACATCTCTCTCTATGATAAATCGAGTTTTTCCAAAACCAGTGAGACTTTAGGCAAAAGTATGCTAGAAATCTAGGGTATGATTTAATCCATTAAAATAATTTTTTATTAAACAAGTTGAGATCGCAGACACCAGTTGGTTTAGCATGAATCTAAATATTATAAAAATGATTTTAAAAGATAGGAAAAAAATAGGTAATTTAGTTCCACAAAGAAAATTGTCTTTATGATCTCAATCAAGATAGTCTTTTCGTCCTTTACCAACACTATTTGGAGGTTAAAGTGAAATTGCGAAAAGAAATATTACTAATCAACTGTGAATTACAAAATATTAGTCCATTTTTTTCATTTATAATAACTTGGTCAATATTTTAATAGTAAATGGACTTTCAGAATTTGAGTGTCCCCACATAAAAATACTAAGGATGTTGAAACCATCTGAATTTAAGCCTTAAATGAGATGGCTCATTATCCTACTTTATCAATGTCTAAAACAAAATACCTTAATGTCTAACAACAGTCCTAATCAGACATCAAAAATCAAAAGACATTTCCACAAAGCCAATGCCAGGTTGGAAAATGCAATTTTAAGTTATTAATCTACAGGGCTGTGCAGTCTGTTATCGAGATTAGCTTCTTCCTGCATTAAACTCAGAGGTCCATGGTTTGGCCACCTCTAAACCAGATATTGGTAAATGATCGTGTTGCTGGAGGCCAAAAATTCTTATTATCAAAATGAACTACTAATCTGTCATTAGATGAAGCCATAACTCTTGACCTTAATCTATAGTAAAATGCTCCTCAAATAGTGACTATATATCAACAGATATGACTAGAATTCTATATTTTATGAAATGTTCAGATGCTATTTTTACACATATAATGTAAAATGTGTCCTCAGCAGTTAAAGCATCAGCAATTGTTTTGGACCTCTCATCTTTTTCTCATTGATTTTTAATTGTGGATTATGTATTATGGATATATTATATAATATGTAAAGTTATTATCCTGTGTTAATCATATGCCTTTCAAATAATTTTATCAGTTTGTTATTAGTCTTCGATTTGTTTATGCTTTCTTTTTTCATTAAAACATTTTAAAATAAAAAAAAGGATCCTACCATGGGTATACATTTTGTACACGTTCAATTATTTGTTCTCAATTGTTATTTATTTGTTTAAATATTTTTATCCCTGGAATATTATGAGTTTCTCAAGAACAGAGCTTATTCAAATCTTTATTTCCAGTAACTAGGACAGTGATCATACATAGTAGACATTTGATAAATGTTTGTGTATCCAATTTATTAGTTGCTTAGCACAAAAAGACTATACTGTTTTAAATTTTATTTTATAGATGGAATATTTTTAAAATCCTGTTCATTAATTATTCTCCTCAGTGGTAATCCTAGAGCAGAGTCTCCAACTCTGGTCCACAAGATTTATATAGTCATAGAATGCTTCTGGTTATTTCATTTGACATGAAGTGTGTTTCAAAAAACTGTAATGAGGCAGTGTGCCTGCAGTGGTAGTAATGGAGGAAGCACTGCCTTTGTTGTCTTATTTTAGCACCTCTTTGCACTCTGTTTCACAACATAAATCCTGAGTTTATGAGCCTTACCTCCTGCAATCCAGAGTTTTAGAATTGACAGAGCCACAGTAATTTATCTAGAGAAAGTGTCTGTGATTCTACAAGAATCTGTGGCATATACAATCAGGTTCTGCGTCCATGGATCCGACCAACCACAGATTGAAAATACTCAGGAAAAAAACAGGTTATACTGTTGCTGATATGTACTGTGTAGTTAGGTCTACAAGGGTTGCACCCATATTGAACATATACAGACCTTTTTTCTTGTTATTGTTCCCTAAACAACTACATAGAATTTACATTATATTAGGTATTATAAGTATATTAGGTATTATATTAGGTATTTAAAGTAGGATGCGCATAGGTGATATGCAATACTACACCATTTTATATAGGGGATTTTGGTTTCTATGGTAGGTCCTGGAACCAATCCCTTGTGGATACTGAAGGAAGATTATATTACTTTTGACTAGATCATAGCATTATTGTTTTTATTACCTTGTAACAAATTACCATAAATGTAGTGGCTTAAAGCAAGATACAGTTTGTATGTTTCTGTGAGTCAAGAGTCAAGGCACAGTTAAATAAGGCTCTCAAAAAATTGCAATCTAGGTGTCAGGTGAGCTACATTCTTTTCTGGAGGTCAAGGTTTTCCATCTAGCTTCCATGATTGTTGTCAGAGTTCAGTACCTTGCAGTTGTAGGACTGATGTTTTACTTTCTTGCTGGCTATCAGCCAGCTGTTGCTCTCAGCCCTTTAGAGACCACACCGTTCCTTGCTATATGACCTTCTCAAAGGCCCTCCCATACACAGCACTTTACTTCTTCAAGGCCAGCAAGAAGATCTTTCTCTTCAGGAAGGAACTTTTGCCTGATTAAGTCAAGCTCACCCAGAATAATCTCCCTTTTGATTAACTATGAATCAATTAATTTAGGGCCTTAATTACACCTGCAGAATCCATCACCTTTGCCATATAACCTAACCTAATTATAACTATAACATCCTATCGTATTCAGAAGTATCACCCACACTTAAGAAACGGGGATTATATAGAGGCTAGAAATCTTGGAGATCATCTAGAATTCTACCTACCACAATAATAGATATCTTTCAAATAACCTTGTTTCCTAGAATGCAAAAGTGCATTAACATATATATGTGTACATGCATATTTATGTAGTACACAAAATATATAGCATATATTATATTAGTTTAGTTTAAATATTATATATATTTATATATGCATACATGAGTAGGTATGTTTGAGTGTATATATAAGTATACATATGTAGTATACATGTGTAAGTATTTATACATATACATATATATTTTTACCTTTTATTTCTCTTTCTCCTCTATTTGCCCTTCTCGTCTTTCTCCTTCTCTTCCTTTCCTCTTCCTGTTTTATTTCTTCTTTATCAATTAAATATTAAGTAGTTAATTACCATACATTTCCAAAAAGCAAGAGATTTTATCATGATTTTAAGAAATGAGGCTGAGGTTTTCAATTTCATTCATAAGAAAGCATTACGTGAAATACAACAGTAGACCATGTGTTTGCATGCTATAAATGAGATGAAGTTTACTTTTTACATTGGAGAGCTCTCTAGAAAAAAAAATCAATGTATCTTCTTAATCATGCATGATTATATAAAGAAAGATACACCATCTGTAAACCAATTTCCTAAAGGAAATTAAGGACATTTTTAGAGGATTCACAAATAAAGTGAAATAAAAGTTTTATAGAGCCAATTATCTATTTGTTCAATAAAAATCCCTGTTTTAAGAAAGTGGATTAAAGTGCCTTTGCTCAATGTATTTGTCTAATGGATTTTCTCAAGTTTGTAAAGCTTGAGAAGATAAAATGAGTAAGAAAGTAAACTCTAGAGATTTTCCTATCTAATCAGAGATTTAAAAGTCATTTTATTCATAAGCATTCAGGAGTGTGAATTAAAAGGAAGATTTTGTAGGGTGCTTACTTTGAGATGGTAACAAAAGCAAAAGTACACATCACAAATGGGGCCACTGAGGGATCCAGAAGAAGGAGCACCACTGAGTGAGATGTGACAGAACTATTAAGTCTGTCATTTAAGACAAAATCTCACTTTCTTCATATATGGATTAAGAATAATACTAATTTCTCTATTTCTCAGGGTTATTGTAATTAACCAGTATGGCTCAATGAAAAAAGCATGGAGACACATTTCTGAGAGAATTTTGTCATAGTTTTGGTTTTAGCACTTTCTAGCTATGCAGACCTAGGCACGTTGTTTATCTAGTCTTAACCTTAATTCCCTCCTATGGAAAATAATACCTAATCTCAGAATTATTTTAAGAATTACACAATTTATATAAACTAAATAGATAATCTGTAAATTCTATCTATTATTAGGGTTATTAATTTAAAATGTAAAATGCAATTTTAACCTGGGATTAGAAAGATCCCCAAACTAGAGCAAGGATGACTAGTGGAATTTATTCTGCACATGCAAGAATACAGTGCAGAGAACGCATATTTTCACATTCTCCCACCAACCTATTTCTTTATTTCAGATCCAAATGTATAAAGAAAAAAATTGAGGAATAGTTAGAATTTGTTCTGTAATCTGAGAATATTAAAAATGGTTCTATATATCTTGACTTTGGAATTATGATTTTGTATTATTTCAGAATGTTAATCAATATACTGTATTGATTTTATTATACACAAGTGCTTTGGAAAACCTTTCCTTCAATAAAAAAAAAATAAGTTTTGTGACATTCACTCTTTCTAGATCATTATAATCTTTATGTATAAGGTGATGAAGGTTTATCCAGGCTCTAACATTTTTTATAATATAAACATAAAGAATGCTTTTCATAAAGAAAAAAACATAAAGAATGCTTTTCAGTGAGGATTCTGCCTTTTGTTCAAATTTTACACAAAATATGCTTTAGAAAAATCTTTTAGATAGTTATCAGAATGGTCCTCTGATAGAAAACAGATAACATGTTAACAGGTAACATGGGGAAAGAAAACAAATTCTGAGTCTCGGTGTTTGAACTGAAGAGACAAGACTCTTTCACTTCAAAGGGTTTGGATGTGTTCAGCATGAGAAGTTTTGCTATCAAACCCTCACTGAAATACTCTCCTGACCTTAAGTTGTTGCTGAGGAAGATGAAGAATGTCTACCGTCTTACAATCACACTACCAGGTTTTCAATGAATGCAAATTTCAGATTAAATGCTGCCACATATGTACCATTTGTAAGTCAAATCCTTACTAATAAGCAAGCACATAAACACTCACATGACCTGTTCCTATCAGCTTGATAAAGTCTCAGTGACTTGTTGTTACACATCAAGCAACCACTTTCTGCATAAAATTTTCTCTCACCCAACAATATTTTAGAGACACAATTCAGTTAACCGAATATTTGACACAGCCAAAAAAAAAAAATGCTAACCCATGACTACATTAGAATCATGCCTCGAATGGCATTCTGAGAGGTGAGGAGTAGAAAGCTTCCTTGGCTCTTTTATCCTATAAATACAGGGGTGGGATGTCTAAAATATTTTACTAGTTTATGTATGTTGAATACAATTAAATTCACACATAACTTATACGCACATTCCTTAATGCTCATTAAAAAGCCACTAAATTCACTAGTGAAAATTCCTCTTTTAAATAAAAATTTATTGAGGTAACATTGGTTAATAAAATTATATAGTTTCAAGTTTATTATAATTTATAATACATCTTATATATGTTACATTGTGTGTTTACCACCCAAAGTCAAATCTCCTTCTGACACTATGCTTTTGACATCCCTTTATCTTTTTCTACCTTCTCCCACCCCCCTTTCCACCTGGTAACTGCCATACTATTGTCTGTGTCTGTGAGTTTTTATTTGTTTGTTTGTCTTGTTGCTTTCAGTTTTATATCTTACATATGAATGAAATCATACATGGTTCTTGACATTTTTCCTTCTGACTTATTTCACATAGCATGGTATTCTCGATCCATCCATTATTGTCGCAAATGATGGCATTTCATCTTTTCCTACGGTTGAGTATTATTCCATTAAAAAATAGGCAGAGAACCTGAACAGACACTTCTCCCAGGAAGACATGCAAATGGCCAACAGACATGTGAAAAGATGTTCGGCTTCACTAACTATTAGGGAAATTCAAATCAAAATCACCATGAGAGGAGTGGCTCCATAGTGTAGTGGTTAGCACATCTGCTTTAAATGCAAAAGGTCCTGAGTTCAAGCCGCAGGTGGAGCCAAGGACCACATCCCGGGTGCGCTGTGTCCGAGGGGCGCCAGGCCCCGGGTGCGCCCCTAGTGAGCGTCCCGATCATGTGAGAGGAGACGCCCCACCTTCAGAGATCCAGTTCTTAAGGGGAGACAGCAACATCCATAGGTCAGGGGTGGAAATGGGGTGGGGGGGTTTAAAGAGGGGAGAAAAGAAAACCACAATGAGATACCACCTCACAATGGCTATTATCAACCAGACACGTAATAACAAGTGTTGGAGAGGTTGTGGGGATAAAGGAACCCCGTCATACACTACTGGTGGGAATGTAAATAGGTACAGCCACTATGGAAAACAGTATAGAGTTTCCTCACAAAATTAAGAATAAAATTACAGTATGACTCAGCAATCCCTATTCTGGGTATCTACTTGAAAAATTTGATACATTTATTTGTAAAGATATATGTACTACTATGTTTGATGCAGCATTATGCATGATGGCCAAGATAGGGAAAACACCGAAGTGTCCTTCAACAGATGATTGGATAAATAAGGTGTGGCACATATATACAATGGCATACTACTCAGCCATAAGAAAACATGAAATACTCCTATTTGCGACAACATGGATGGACCCTGAGATTATACTGAATGAAGTCAGACAGAAAAAGTCAAGAACCATATGATTTCACTTATATGTGTGATGTAAAACTGAAGGCAACAAATGAACAAATAAGACAAACAAAAAACTCATAGACACAGACAACGGTACGGTGATTAGCAGAGGGAAAGGGGTGGGGGAGGTACAAAAGGGTAAAGAAGGTCAAATAAATGGTGACAGAAGGAAATTTGACTGGGTAGTAAACACACAATGCAATATACATATGATGTATTACAGAACTATAAACTTGAAACCTATATAATTTTGTTAACCAATGTCATCTCCATAAATTTAAAATATTTAAAAATATACAAATCATATCAGAAAAAAATTATGACAACTATAAGGTAAATGTACTTAAAGAGTTCTGACTTACCTATATTTTAGGAGAAGTAGTAAAATACCAATTTAAAAAGAATTATAATAGGTCAAGGATACACTCCAGAATAGCGGTAAAAGAATAAATAAAAGGCACGACTAACAAATTACAATGTGGGAGAAAGAAATGTAATAATTTTAAAATCTTAAGAAATCTAAAAGAATGTCAGAAAGAAGAAAAATAACATGAATAAGAAAACATAAATTTTAAGATGACTGATTATATGTTTAAATTTAAAGATAAATCATTAAATAATTAAATAAAACATTAAAAAGAAAAAATTGTTCAAATCTAACTATATATTGCTTACATTAAACATTTTAAATATAAAACATGGCTAAAAAATAAACAAATGAAAAATATATGCCATGTAGACACTAATTTTAAAAAGTAAAAAAGCTTATGTGGTTCTACTAACATCGGACAAAGTCATTTTTAAGACAAGAATTTTTGGTCCATTTTCTAATTGGGTTGTTTTCTTCCCATTACCTTCGTAAACTCATTATTACTCTTAATACAAGTCTTTTATCAGATATGTGATTTGCAAACATTTACTCCCAATCTATCTCTATTTTGTATTTTCATTCTTATGAAAGTGTTTTTCACAGACACAGACCAAAAGTCCAATTTATATCTTTTTTAAAAAATATATACTTATAGATAGTTATGATATTGCCATGTCTAAGAACTCTACCTAATACAAGGCAAAAGATTTTTTCTTATGTTCTCTTCTTAAAATTTTATAGTTCGATGTTTTCCAGTTAGATCGAAGATCCATTTTGAGTTAGGGTCGAAGTTTTCAGTAGAAATATACTTGGGCGGTTAATATCTTAATCCCATCCACATGGAAATTAGCAGTTTACAATTGGTTTTATAATAATATAAACTAGTTATGCAGAAAAACACTCTTCATTTCAACCATGTAGTTGCATTCATCTCAACTTTAGGGTTGTCAGTTAACAAAGCATGTTCCCCTTCCTTAAAATTTGAGACATTTCAATGAGCCTTGAAGGTAAACACTCACTCAGTCCATAGTAAATGAGTCTGTCTCCACCATCTTCCTTCCTTAACTTCTCTGTATTATACGAGAGTATGATCTTTTAAGAAGGGCACCATGACTTTTTATTGTTGTTCCCACATTTCTGCACTTTTCACATACTTGGCATTCAACAAAATACATTAAAGAGATATTTGATGCCCGTTCCCCTCCCACTCCCACTATCCTTCCCTCCCTACCCACCACACTTCCTATCTCATGCTATCTTTTAATTCAAAAGTTGAAAAAAAAAAAAAACAAAGACTGCTCTTGGCATAAAATAAAAATATTCTAATGAAATTTCTAATTTCCTTAAAAAAAAACAACAGTTCATTGTAGAACATGTGCAAATTTAGAAATCTAATTAAAAACAAAATATTCTCTCAACCTAGAAATTTGCTCCATAAAGGTAGCAGAGAAATAATAAATACTTTTATTATTTAACAAATATTAAATCATAATGTGATGTGCATCACGGTCAATCTGCTGAGATTGCAAAGACAGAAAGAAACCTCACCCTTTCATATAGCCAAGCAGATACAACCTATTACATATGTTTTCAAGATAAATAATATCTAGTCCTCAAGTAAGAGGACTTGACAACTGCATTTGTCATACATCGTTCATCCTAACTACACCTGGTAATCGGAGTGATCATCTATGTATGTTAGCTAATTAGCCTTAACAGGAGGGAAAACAAACTCTTCATCTCTTTATGACAGGAAGCAGTTTTGCTGTCTTGGAGCAAGGCACCCAAAGTGGTTAGGTTCTTACCTTCCCACTGGAAGATAAAGATGCTAACTCTCTTGATGTTTGCAAAAAGATGGCTCCCAGGTTGAGAACAGCATTTCCAAATGTTAACTATACAAAAGCCCTATCTAGTTTTCAAAAGCATTTACATACACTTCAAAGAAATGAGAAAGTACTTACAGTTACAGGTTTTTTAAGGTAAATACTTTAAGGAAAAAGGGGGGAGGAAATATTCCCCCCCCCCATTTTTTTGACATGGAGAATTAAGCCTCATATTTTTAATTTATACTGTCATTATAATATATAAAATACATCTTCAATTTAATTAATATCACTGCAAAACTTGGTATATTTAGTATATTTCTTTCTAATCATGTTTGCATATTGATATTTCTACATATCCATTTTATTATTTATCATTTATCACTTATTATTATTACTCACGTATTTCTTCACACATTAAAATCTTTGTGTTAATACAAATGTTAATGGTGACTTTCATTTCTGTGAAAGGAATTAGAACCAAAGTAGATTTTCTACAGCCAGACACTCTAACCTCCAGAATTTCAGTGTGATACTTGAGACAACTGAATCTTCTAGTTCGGTACAAATTATATTGTTTGTATTGATTCTTTTAAGAATCTTTTAAGATTAATAGATATGCAAGCAAAGTGCTACAGGGACACAGAGATGAGAATGGTTAAGTGAGCCTGAGCGTTCAGGAAGACTTCACAGAGATTAAAAGCACCGTCTAAGGACAGCAGTCTCTAATCATTTTGGCACTAGAGACGGGTGCTCCTTTGAGAGTCTAATACCTGATGACCTGAGATAACATCTGAGGTGGTGATGCTAGCTCTGGGGAGTGGCTGCAAATACAGATGAAGATTCCCTTGCCCGCCCACCGCTCACCTCCTGCTGTGCAGCCTGGTTCCTAACAGGCCACCTTAGGCCGGGGATTGGAGACCCTGGTCTAGGAAAGGGAAGAAGCATGAGCTAAAGAGAGGATTTATGGAAAGGTCTGGAAAATTTGAGCAATAGATTATAAATTCCAATGGACTTGTAAAAGAATAACCCAGAGAGTTTGTTAAAGATATGGATCCCGAGGCTCTTTAACGGTCAGATTATCTGCAAGGTGGTCCCGGGAATCTTTATGTTAATGTCTACCCATTTGATTCCAAAGTGCACTTAGTTTTAGAGATTGTGCTTGGAGCCCAGAGCAGGTAAAATGTGAGAGAGGCAAGCAGAGGCCAGATAATGAAAAGCTTTTGGGGATGTCCATAAAGAGGCTGCATTTTATCCTGATGGTTTCTGACCAACACTAATCATTAATTTCCAGCCAAGCTGGACATTAAAAGCCCCAGGAGACGGAAGGAAGAAAGAAAACAAGAGGAGGAAAGAGAATGAAGAACTGAGTATTAACTTATGCTCTCCTCCTCCTTCACCAGCGGCAAGCTATTTCTGCTACTTGAACAGCTTTCTGCTCTGGCAAGGACTTAGCACAATTTATTAAGAAAGACTTCTCCAAGGAAAGCATTGTATATCCAGCTGTGAATCCGACTGCTGCTCTTCGAGTAACATAGAAGCCTCTGCTGGTAGATATGGTTGCTGTTCCAAGGAAGAAAAATCTAAAAGACTACATTTTGGAAATTATGGGGTAAGAACATCTTTTTCTCTCAATGTATAGAAAAGATTATGTTAAGTAGAAAAATATGTTGTATAAACGGAGTGTTCAGGAGAGACAAACTCACCTCCTATCATCAATTTTGACAGCATAAGGAATCCATTACATATAAAAGCACAAAATATATTTTAAAATGTACAAAAGGTCTTAGAAAAAAACAGTGACATTCCAACATCAGTTGAGGATGCTGAAGATTTTGTAAAATATATCACGAATTAAAATGACATTAGAAACTGCTAAAGCACTAGCTGTTACACAAGACTGCTTATTGCATGATTTCTCAACCTCAGCCTATTGACATCTGGGGCTGAAGAATTCTTTGTTGTGAGAATTGTCCTGTGTATTGTAGGATGTTTATCAGCATCCCTGGCCTCCACCCACTAGATGCCAGTAGTACCCTTCCCCAGTTGTGACAATTAAAATGGTCTCCAGACGTTGCCAAATGTTCCTTGGGGAAGATAGGGACAAAACCACCCCTGATTGAGAGTAAATGACTTATTGGTAACATTTGAAGGTGAGATACTTCCTGAAAACTTTAGTAATTAAACTCCTAAGTATAGTGTCTCAGTCTAACAGGTCCAAATTAGAGAATTAATGCTCACTAAATTCCACCAAATCCAATATTGATGCATGAATAAGTGATCCGCTCAACAAACAGCCTAGAATAAAGATTAGGGAGTTGAGGCTTGAAGACAGACTTTCATAAAAAGCTTAATGACACATGTGCCAGTGATTTCTTTCCAAGCATTAAATTGTATCTCATTATCTTCAAGAGTTAATACTTTTCAAAACCATCAGTGATATATTCTTTTCTGGGCCCAATGACCTGGTCCATAGTGTAATCCTATGGTCCCCGAGATAGGATAGGGGAATATAAGGCAATAGCATCCTGCATATATAAGTTCTGTACAGACCACAGACTCTCACAAAGCTGATACAGTCAGGATCTCTGAAATCCAAGTGTTGCTGATTTGTGGTGGCTCCTCTAGCTTGTGGCCCTGATCTATCTTTGTAGAATTCGGGATTCATTTTCTCTGAAATGATCATAGTTAGGCCTAAAGGTAAATTTGGCTCCAAAAAAAAAAATCAGGGGACTAACCTTTAACAATTTTTATTTTTGGTTTCTCTTTCATAAAACTCCTAGTGATCCTAATAATCTTTTTTAAATTAAATTTATTGGGGTAACATTGGTTAATGACATTACATAAATTTCAGGTGTACAACGTTATGACAGTTGTATACTCCACTGTGCTCTCACCACTCAAACTCTAGTCTCCTTCCATCACCTTGCAAAAATTCTGAGTCTGACTTCTACAAATCTCATTTCAATTTTTGCCTCTAAAGAGCCTTAAATCTAACATACTTATTTAAATTTGACAGTAAATCTGGCACCTTCCCCAGTGTTTATAATTCCATTCCTAAGTGCATTTTCACTGACATATTGCTTGGGTAAGATTTATGTATTCTATATTTATGGAAACAACTCTCCAACAATAAGGGGATGGTTAAATAAATTATTCTACATCTATATACAGCCATTTAAAAATTGTAGGCGAGGAGAATAATTAATAGCATGTTTATGATATAAAGTGGAAATTACAAAAGCAAAATAGAAAACTAGTTTGATCTTGATTTTGTACATATATACATATGTGAACAAAAAAATTATTTTTACCCATCAAAGTGACAAATATTTCAGTTCACATACTTATTTTAGATTTTTCTCTGCTTGTTCTCAAGGCCTTCATGAAGAAGGAACCGCATGTCCAGAGCAAGATAGACCTGCTGTCCCCTAAACACTTACTTCAGCCTCCCAATTCAGGGTGAATCTCTACACCCTTCTTTCTTGTTATTTTTCAGTTTCGAGAAATGCTGGGCATCCTTCATTTCCAACAGACTCTAATCTCCATCTGACTCTGTCTGTCCTCTTTTGTGACTAATTCCCTGAAACTCATTCATAATTCATTTGAGAACTCAAGCTCAGTCATCAGTAAAAGCCCCCTTATTCTCAGCCACTTCTGTAGACATTCTTTTCACCTTTTTGCTCTAACAGGAATCTGGCTCTCTCCTGTGGATACTGTTCCCAGAAATTCACTCAAGTGGAAATTGAGTTGATCCTTTTCTCCCATATACCTCCCAGCCGGGAGGTGGGCTAGATGTCCTTTTTATTCCACGTTGTCACACACGAACCACTTCTCTCTAAAGACTTACTGCTCCCTTCAAGCGCATGCCTTCCAAGTTTGCTACCCACTCACCATCCCTACTGGGTGGTAGTTATTTACAGTACTCCTGGTCATAAAATTCATAGGTTCCTGGATTTTATACTGGTGTCAATTATTTTGATCATTCTGAGCATAAATCCTTTCTATCATTACCTAGCTTAAAAAACAACTCTAGTTAAATCCAATTCTCATATATAGTTGGAATATTGAATCGAGGTGTGAAACTACTGTATTGGAAGAAGAAAATATATATGTTTTAGTAAAGATTCAAAGTGTTACATCAAGGAATTTAGGGCTAGCATTTTGTATAGTAGTTAAAAGTAGAAAGTCAAATTTTTCAAAAATAAAGGAACTATAAGAAAAACAACAACAAGAAGAAAACAATTTTAGACCATATATTCATTTGGCCACAAACTGAGGTGATACTGGAACACAGTGGTGTGAAACAAATGGTTCAGAGGATGGACATGAGATGGAAAAGCGAGGCCAGCTCTCCTCAGAGCCCTGGTATCAAGCCCTCTCCTCATGTTAATGATTTCATAATGAAAAAAGCCACATGCAAATAATGTGCACTATAACTAAGGGTGGAGTTAGTCGTAACCTAAATAAGTCCACCTTGGAAGGGAGTCCAAGTAGGACTTTGGGGAGGGTTTGAATAGGTGACAAAGGATGATTTTCCAAGAGGATAACCTCAGATGGTAAATAAAAATTGATTTTGTTTACGATCTGACTGAAGTTATTTATTGGGTCCTGCTGACCTATTGAGTCTTTCACTAATATAGTCATGATCAGTGAAAATATACTAAATGCTTATCAATCCACTGTCACCTGCGTTCTGCCAGGTGACAATGAAGACATCTCAGGAGGCTCAGAACTCAAAGACTGTTGAGCTCATCCTCCTTGTGACCTGGTACTAGCTAATTAGGTATTACAAGCAGCTGCATTGCTGTTTCTGCTCCCTTCTGTCACTGAGAAAGAAAAAAATGTTAATTATAAGCAACCCTCCTGAGCTCTTACTGTCAGGCACTGTTTTCAGTGCTTCGCATGCATTTCTTTTAATTCTCTCAACTCAGAGAGGGACTACTGCCTGTAGATGAGAAAACAGACATACAGATATTAAGTAATTTGTCCAGTCACACGTTTAAGAAGTAGAGGTGAGTTGAGATCTGATCCCAGGTAGAAGGGCTCTAGAGCCCCTGCTTTTTACTCAGTAGGTGATATACCAAGTAAGAACAAAACTATGTTAGAGAATGGAAAAAGATAGTCCCAAGTACCACTTTTTTTCCAGCATTTTTAATTTTTTCACAACATGTAAGTATATTTAGGAAAAATTTAATTATTTTATAATTTTATTTTCCTTAATCACAGATGTTTTTCACTTCTGGCATAAAAATGGATTTGAATCTCAGAACTATGAGTGAACTATAGTGTAATGTTTAGGCAGATGCACAGAATAAGGTTAAAAGAGAGACAACATGGTTTCACTAAGTAAAATCAGCCCCAGGTAGGAATGGGAAGAGCACAGGTGGTAAAGGAACCAAACTCTGTGGGGGAGTCCATGTGGAACACGGCGGACTGCTCCATTCTTAATAACTGCTCCATGTAGTACTATGATCTTATCTTGGGCTCTGTGACCTCAGCATTCTCGGTTCATTCATTAGATCCAATGAGAGGCCATTCTTGTCCACCATATTTGTTTCTATATAAAGAAAGATAATCTATGAGATTTTGTTCTAGCTGAGCAGTATCTCCAATTATCAACAATTTGATCTCCCTTTTCAGAAACATAATCAGATACATTAATGAAGGCATGCCTCATTTTTCTACTTAGCTAATCCATCATCTGCAACCACAACCAACCCATACACAAATCACCATTTGCTTATGTGTTCTGCCAACCTAAAAAAAATCTCCTAGTCTCTTCTCCACTATTTTTTTGGTGAACCTTCTCATCAAATAAACTCTAAAATACTCTAAAGTTGATTATGTCTTCCACTACTTTTGCTTCCCATACAAAACATAGCATAGTGTTAATCAAGGATTAAACAAATGCCTATGTATGTTTACACATATGTCTGTTCATAGATATTTTATTTAACTTTGTAAAATAGTGATTTGTGTTTAAGTATTCACCATTGGCACTTCAGAGAGAGGAATAAATCTCTCCATTTTTTTATAATGTAGAGTGATCTGCAGTCACAGGATCATAGTTGACTTTTAACCAAGGAATGTAACACTGGGCGCTAGTTCCAGCCCAAACACCAAGAAGCAGGGTAACTTCGGACCAGCTCCTTAAGCTTCTCTCATGCTCAGTTTCTTCACCTGAAAGTGTTAAACAAAATAAGAAATGATTACTAAAGAACTGTATTTCATATTCGACAAGTAATTATTGAATACCAAGTTGAACCAGGGACTATGCTAAGCACAGTGTCAACATTTTGTAGTGACTTATAGATTTATTTCTTGGTAAATGTCCCCGTGTTTTCTAAGGTTTATTCTCATTATATTTTAAAAGAAAACAGTTCTGACTGATTCTGCCTTGCAATGTCTAAACTTTCCTGATTTCAAGTACTGTTCTTTTAAAGATTTTTAATATTTTTAAAATATTATTATATTATATATTATATAAATAGAAATGTTCCTGGCTTTCAGATATCTGTGAGCTATTTAAAGAAGGATATACATGGCTAGCGGGTTTTGGTGGAGATGTTAAGTAGAAATTTATGAGTGTGTACTCCATTTACGGGGTTCTGTATATATGCCCACTCATTTAGACATTATTATTTTTATTATACAACTGAAAAAAGAAGACAGGATTCAGAGAGAGTAAATAATATTCACAAAGTCACAATGGCAGTGCTAAGAGCCAAGCTTCATACTTTGACCTATCTGACTGCAAAGACTTCAATATATTAGAGTATTGCACTTCTGTGAAAGGGTAGCAATTTATTCTGGTCTTTTTCTTGCATATATAATATTAGGCAAACTTACTAGTAGCCTACTACTGTTTAAATAAAATGCTACATAGCCTAAGGTCAAATGGTCATTTCTTCTGTTAACTTCCTTTTTACCTCACTGTCTTACTGTATTTTACTAGCTATTCTCAAAACTCCTACAACAGCATTCTTGCTGCTAAAGTGCAGCCTGAAGTAGACGTTCATAAATGTTTGGAAGGAAATCAGAAATGCAATAACTGCTTTATTAAGTATAAGAGATTGCAATACACTAAGTTTAATTAAATCTATAGAAGCTGGCACAATAGAGAGACAGATAATCTAGTTCAGACCAGTTTCCACAAATTTTACTCCATTATTCTAGCTCACACTCTGAAAAAAGAATAGAGTCCCCTGGCATCAAATGAAATTTCAAGATCTCACAGATTAACCCTTGTAGGTACATTCTATAAACTAAGAAAGTTTTAGTATCATCAGTGCTAGCTTCAACAGCATTAATGAAATAGTAAATAGCTCTCTTTTCAAATGCTTTTGGAATTAAATAATGCTGGAGCAAGATATATGCTAATATGCATTTTTCATGCATTTTATTCTTCAACAGATACTGTTTTCTAAATTTTTGTTAAAATATGCCCAATCGTAATGAGCTATATGCTGAGATTTCCTCATGACTGATGGCTCTCTAATCTCAGTCAAAATATGTGGAGATTTTGTAGCTAAATATAAAGGAGGCCAGGAAAAAAATTATTGGTGGTCTTCAGATATTTGGTGTCAAATTTGGCATCAAAAGGGTCTCTAGGTGGCAAGATGCAGGAATATTTTTGAAAACTCAAAAACATATATAGAATGAAATCATGTGTCTTTCAGAAATCTTACCACTTGCCCATTGTCAACCACTGCAAGCATCTGTAATAAAATTATTAAGTTAGTAGTCAGTACAGATTGGGGAAGGGGATTAATGTGCTCAAAAAAATAAAAACAAAAACAAAAACAAAAACAAAAACGGTGATTCAAAGAATATATAACAACAACAAAAAGAAGATATAGAATTTAGTGTAAAATGTATAATAATTAATTATAGTGTATTTATTTAGTTAATTATATTATTTGATCTTCATCAAAGCTTGGAATTAACTACCAGATTTAGGCTTTCAGTGGAGTTTCCTGCTCCTCCCCATCCACCTGCTTCTACATGACTTTCTTCCCAGCCGACTGCACACCGTGGGCCCTCAGCTACCCAGTAACTCTACAGGGGACTCCCTCAGAGGTCAATTCTTTTTAATCTCTGGACCACTTTATGCTTATCAAGCTTTCCCTTCACCAAATGTATTTAATTCTTATTCCATCCCTTGGGCTCTATATATTACTGCTGCTGGATGGTTCTATTAATTTGAATGAATACTAATGACTACTCAGGTCTACTCTTCCAGTGTAACTTTAATAAATGTTCAGTGTTTAATTTTAATCCAACAGAGTATGTACTGGTGGGAATTTCCACATCATAGCTTATGGGTGAAAGAGCTGCCAGGAATATAATATATAGTTAAATGTGGCAGAAATAACACTGAAGGTTTGGATAAGAAACATTAGACTCTACTTATGCCTCTACTATTAACCATCTACCTGATCCAAGGAAGCCATTCCCCATTCTCTGGATTCCACTTTTACCATTGTAAAAAGAAGCTTGGAGCCACACAACCTCTAAGGGTTCATCTGAGCTTCTAAGATTCTTGATTTATAGAGCCACACATAGAATATTAAGACATTCATGTATGTACTAACAAAGGGCCAAATTCATAAGTAATGTTGTCTTTAGACCTAACTGGTGAAAATAATCCTAATTATAAAATGCACTTGATTAATTTAACTATCTTCATTGTATTTCACTGTAAGACAGGTTAGATCATGCTGTGTAACAAATAACCCTTAACTCTTATTGTCCAAATACTACTTTGTTCTTACAAAGTCCACTGGAGCTGCAAGCAACTTTCCAGGATAGCAATCTTGTATGTATTAGTTCAATATTTCAGGTTGTTTGGATCTTATGATACCCTGTATCAACATGTGATTCTGTGAACAATGAGGCAGAGGAAAAGCAGTGAAGAGCTAAACACCATCAATGTTCCCTCATTGTTCTGAGAACATATCCACATTTCATTTTCCAAAGAAAATTATGTGGTCACACCTAACTTTAAAGAAACACCCACTACTGCCTACTACAATATGGCATGAGGATTATCAGAAATTCAAAGCAACAGGCATAATGGGTAAGTGTGAACATAATGTCTGTCTGTGTGAAGACAGCAAATACAAAATGCAGTAAGAGGGATACAAAAGCCTGCTGGAAATCTTGTTGTAAAGATGTACTTGGGCCTTTTGATTAATTTATTCATTCATTTAACATTCACTTAACATTTATTATATATTTGCATGCCCATAGTGTGCCAAGTGACTGGAATAAAGTTATTCCTATTTAACAGATTTGATTCATTCCTGAAAACCCTACTGGTAAGTGAAAAGTCATTAAATGAAAAATATATTTCCATTAATTTTAATGGGAACAATTATGGTGCTTTCCATTCCAACTAAAGATGTCCAACAATTTTTGCAAATAGAAAAATCTATCAACTGAACAATGAAAACAAGTTTAAAAGGGTAATAAATAACAATTTGAAAGCAAAAATTTACAGTTTCCATGTAAATGGAGAAAAAGGGGCTTGTCATAATTGTGGAACCAAAATAAGACAGAGCTAGAAAAGGAGATAGAAACTATTATATATAGTAGGTGTGTAAGATGATTATTTAATTTATCACTGGAACGAGAACAGTTCTAAGAACTGAAGTCAGTGCTATCCATAAATACACTGGGACGACAGGAGTAAACCAGAACCATCCTTCGAAAACTGAGAAGTATGGCCACTCTGCTCAAATGAAATGTTGTTTATAAATAATCTGATCTTTTTTTATAAATAAGCTGATCTTTTGGACACCCCACTGACACACATGTATCACAATTTCAGTTTATCTAGCTCAGTACACATTTAACTTTGATGAGAGTAAGAAAGCACAAAGGGAATAGTCAACAGTAGCCTTATTTTGGCCAAGCCCTTCTGATCGTCTATTCCTCAGAAAGACACTAGCCAGCAGATCCAAGGAGCCTACCTGAGGCAGATTTCATTGCAATTCTGAGTGGCATCCACCCCTTGCCACAGGACCTTATTTTCCAGCAGGTAGGTCTCTGCTATAAGAAACCTAGTTGATACTTATCTCAAACTAATCTATATAAATGAAGACATCTGTGTACAAAAATCGCAACTCAACAAGATAAACCTACAGACAAAATTTGTTTATATCCTTTAAGACTACTCTAACGGAACTTGTATTCTTGAATTCCACCTGAATCCCACCCTCCACATAGAGAATCACCGAAGAGTTTGATGCAAGGGAGTGAAATGGTCCTCCCTGGGGTGAATCCCTTTCTTCTCACTGACCATTTATTTGATTGTGAAGAAATTATTTAATCTATATAAGCCTCAGTTTCTTCATCTGTAGAGTAAAATAACAATTCCTATATTTCAAAGTCACTGAAATAATTAAATGAGTCAAGGTATGAAAAGTATCTCGATATTAGTAATCATTTTCCTTCCTTTTTAAAATATAAAAGCACCAATACAAGGATTGAGATGGAGACATAGAAGGCTCTTGAATTTCCCTTCTCTCATGGACACAACGAATGTACATCAACATGTGAAACAACTCCCTCAGAGAAAAATCCAGAAACTAGGTGAGTGACTCCTACACATCAGGAAACTAAGAAAATTTGTTAAACTTTTAGCTAAACTCACTAAGAAAAAAGGACAAAAGACTCAAATTAATAAAATAAGAAAGGGAAGAGAAGACAATACAACTGATAACATGGAAATACTACAGATCATAAGAAATTATTGTGAACAATTATATGCTAACAAATTATATAACCTAGAAGAAACAGATAAATTCCTAGAATCATCCATTTAATACTCTTATTAACTCATGTAGTAAATAGCATTGTTTATACATAAGAAAACTAAGACATGGTGAGGGAGAAAGCCATAACTAAATTGCCAGCATCCCAAAGTGGTAGAGTTGGGATGTACACCCAGGTAGCCTGATTTCAGAGTCTGTAATGTCTCCTTTCCTGGTCCTTGACACTGACTTGTGTTTTATTTATTAATCCCTAGTTATATGCCAACTCCACTGCTTGCCCTACTGCTTTCTTTGGTCTCCCTGATATCACAAAATGGGTTAATTACATAAAGCTCTTATGATCAGGCAACTTTTCACGAAAGTTATAATATTTAAGCTGTAAATCATTCCCTGGTCCAATTTTTGAGCCATCCCAGAACGTCACCTATCACCTGGTATGTGTTTTTAAAATCGCAATGATTTTATCAACATAAAATTTATTTTTAAAAAATAACCAATATTCTTGTTAGAAAAAAAAACTGCAAAATAAAACTGCAAAATAAGTATATATACCTGTTTGAGATGTTGAATAATTTAATCTGAAAGAAGTTCGGCATTTTATTATTATAAACATCCATATCATGGTCCTTGCTCAAAACAAGAGAATAATTGCCAAGCACAGAATTCAGTAGTAATATTGATTTGTTCAAAATCTCCCTATTGGTAAAATGTGGTATATTTTTCATACATCAAGTTATAGAATATGCATTTACTGAGAAATATTTTGTCCCATTATTTTTTTCTCTCCTCTAGACCGTAGCTAATATCTTAATCTGCAGTACTTTCCAGAAAAATGCTCTGAGAAACACAGACAAAAAATCATAATTGAAACTCAATTCAAAACTGGGAATCTGAGAAATGACTTAGCTGATGAGGAAAGAGAAAGAAAAAAGTGGGGGGTGGGGTATATTCTTCCCATATTGAACTATGTAAAATAATTCCCAGTAAGTTGACTACCCAGAAAACGCAATGCCTGCCTCTCTTCTCCAGTGCCTGCTTTCTCACTGCGCTGACCTTAAGCCAATCGATTGACTGGCACAAGACCACAGTTTCTGACAGAAACTTCAGGATGTATAAAATTTCTTGTTGTTGTTGATAACATAAGTTCTAAGCTCTATACAGTAAATCAAATAGGTCTCTAATAACTTAAAATATTAGATCGTATATTTCCGGAAGTCAGAAAATGGAACAAAACTCAATTTATTGGAAAGAAATTGAAACTTTTTATTCTAATGAGTTTAATTATCTTATTTGCTTACTTTAAATTATTTTTATTAGAAGTGGTCCTCTCTATTAGTATTCTACAAGTGGTTGATGCTATGTCACCCAAACCCTCCCTTCAGAAGTAGGGACTTATGATCCCACCTACTGAGAGTACTGCCAATAGACAGCCCTTAGCCAGGACCAACTACATAATTTGTTGAGTCCAATACAAAATGAAAATATGGGGGATGTTGTTCAAATAATATTAAGAATTTCAAGATGGTGGCAGTAGAGAATTAAACCAAGTGTGGGGCCTTTCTGAGCATGGGATCCTATAAATCTGCACAAGGTGCATGCCCATGAAGCTGACTTGCTCTTAGCTGCCAGTCAGCTATAATCATGGTCTCAGTAGAAGAGAGCTGCCTCATCCAAAGTTGTGCCCCTTCCCAGGGTGGGAAAAATTCAGTAACTGGACTGACATAGGGGTACAAAGTCCTGGACCCTTCACTCCAACTTGGGACAAATCTGTGTGGTTATCTCAGCTTCAAAGCTGCCCGTAGGGTCAGCTGAGCACTCCATTGAGACTGCCACACACCTCAGTTTCTCCCTGTACCTGACATTAATTTATGTATTAGTCAGGGTTTGATCCAAGAAGAAGACCTAATAGAAATTATATAAAAATAATGGATTCATTATAGATTGACTTTACAGTATTGGAAGAACTTATTAAAACTTTTTATATATGCCTGTTGCTTCTGCACCTGAGCTACAGTAGAGGCAGGCAGTAGAAAAGGACAGATGGATATAAAGAGTATGATAGGGCAGAGATGAAGAAGGGGAGGAAGAAGCAAGAACAAACAGGAATCTAGGAGAATGAACTGGGAACCTCAAAGGCAATCTGGAACCTTCCTTGGTCTCTCACCTCCTCCAAGCCTCCAACTTGTGGGTGACATGCAGGAGAAGATGGTGTCCTTTATCATGGAGTTAAATGAGATCTGGAGAATGCTGCAGGAACTACAAACTAAGCCGCTGTCTTGCAGTAACAATATGAGCCAGCAGATCCATGACAATGGGTGAGTTGCAACATCACCTAACCATACACCAATCTTCCAAGCACAATCATGACTGCTGCTTCGCTCTCACCTCCCCAATCTCATGTAAATACCTCTTGATACTAAGACTAGCTTAGTACCATATAAAGAAGTGAATTTCATTTTAGATAAGTTGACACAGAACAAAGCCAACAAAGGTGATTTGTTATGTGAAAAAGGATAGCTAAATATATATTATATATTTTTTCGTTTACTTGAATTTCTTGTGAAGAAAAGACAGAGAGGCTATGTTTTGCATTAAATTTGGTGTGGAGCATAAAGAGAGAGCCCATGGTAGATGGAGTGGGCTGGGGGAATGGGAAGCATGTGCACCTGGAGTTGACACATGAAGGTCACTATGAAACTAAAGAATAAGATATCCAGAAAATGGGGAATTCAGTGACTGGCATTCACATGCATGTTCCTAAGGGGAGGAACCCTGGTCTGGTCAGGTGCTATGTTGTGACCCCAACAGAGGATAAATTAGAGAGGTGAGATCACGGAAATAAGTTTGGCCAAAACTTGCTAAACAAATGTTTTCTGCCAAGTGTCTGCAAATAGGGTTGACCTATAAAATGGTCTCCCTGACACTGAAAACCACTAACTCAAGAAGAGCTGTTGACTTTCTGAATCTGAAGCAGGGGAAGAACAAGACACTTTCTCATGAATTTTGGAAGCTCTTTAAATAGGGAATGAGAAACAACACATGCCGGGGAGACAGAGAGGAGCCCTGTGTCAGCTGAAGCTCAGAGAGTAGGAACAGGAATCTCCCTGTCTATCTGTGGTACCGCACAAGACCAGTAAGCACCAACATTTGAGCAAACCCTGAGGCATGTGCAGGGAGCACCAAGCTCCTGGTAGATGCAGAGTTCCCAGGTGACCATGTTCACCAGACTCAGCAGGACAGTACCTGCTGAATGTTTCAGACCAGAGCACAGCACAACAGAAAATAAAGGTATTTGCCCACATTAAGGTTTATATGGTAATCATAAGCCTAGCACCTAACTGGTTATTTGGGAAAATGGGGAGCTAAGAAATACACCTCTGACACGGGCAGTGTCTCTGATAGGAAAGGTGGGAGGTTTGGTGATTAATTGCATTTTTGGCCATTAACAATCAAGAGCAATTATAATGAGCATTCAGGAAAACTAGCTTTCCCAAACTGAGATGTGATTCTTAAAGATATCAAGGTGCTTTTGAAATTCCATTTATATCATGTAAACATTAAACTGAAATCCTATTGCTAATTTATATCTGAGTTTTAGCTTTCTGATTATATAATTCCCAAGGGCTGTTCACATCTTAAATGACTTAGTTGTCTATGATAAGAGAAAAGAATGTTTGTTTAAGTTTTGCGCCTTGGACTCAACTAGAATAGTCATACATTTTTGAAAGTGTAAATATTTTTCTACTTTATTCTATAAAATATGCATAATATTCAGTAATAAATATTATGTCTATATTATGAAAATTACTACTCTAATATCATTTAAATAGTAATTGAATATATTGCTGATTATAAAATTATTATACTGTATTTGAAAAGAGCAGAGAAGCTCTAGGCTGCTAAACTACTGCTGCATAAACATAATGATGGAAAATATGAGGAATATGAAAATTGTGAATTTAGGTCTTCTATAACTACATGAACATCTGCTAATACATTTTTCATGTATTTATGATTTCGAGATATTCTCATTTTTGCATTCTTGAATAATTACCAACATTTAAGTTTTATTTTTTTCAGATGCACACAAAACAAAATTTTGCTCCTCTTGCTTAATCAGCATGAGAATGCACATGTGAAGCAGAGGAAGAAAACAAAAGTACCTACTTGTGATATTTCTCTAAACATAGTTTTGTTTTTTTCTGCCTGAGAAAAATAAAGGTAACTTTCTCTACTGCTGCCACCTTGTGGTTTAATATGTATGAACATATTGGTACAGAATGTTGGACATAATATTGTGAATATTTTCTTTTGGGTTTTTCTTTTTTGTTTTTTAATAGAGAAGATCTTTCTAGGAACTACATGACTAGTTATTTAAAAATAAATAATTCATCAAATATTGATTGTACATGACAATCACATAGACATAAATATCTCATTTCTCACTACCGATGATATGTAGAATACATGTTAAATAGCACAGATTCATAGAAATTTTATCTTGAAGGAATCTTAAAGATAGCTAACAAATTCTTTAATTTTTACAAGTGAGAAAATCAGGAAATAGTGACAAAGTCTTATTTTGTTATCTACTATATCATGATTGGGAAAGAGAAAAGGAAAAATATACAATATGGTTGTTTAAACTGTACAGGACAAATAATTTTAGGAAATAAACTTTCTTAAGTGTTATAAGAATATTTGCAGGTGTTCAAAAGGTACAAATTTCCAGTTATAAAATAAATTAGTCCTGGGGACGTAATGTACACTAGGGTGCCTATAATACTGCATTGTATATTGAAAATTTTTAAGACTAGATCTTAAAAGTTCTCATCACAAGAAACTATGCATAGGGATGTTAACTACTTATTGAGGTGATCATTTCACAAAATATATAAATATCAGATCATTATGTTATACACATGAAACTAATATAGTTATATAAATTATATCTCAATTGCTTTAAAAAATATGTTAAAAAATAGAAATGATAAGATAAAATCAAAGTGAGAAATTAAATTTACATTTTTAGTGCCCAATAAGAATAAAACTATTTTGGAAACAATTTTCTTCTCTCCAATAGTAGAATGCGCACTTTTTAGTTGGTCTCATTCCTCATGGCCACATGACTAAGTCCTGATCAATGGTCTGCACAGGTAAGTGACGTGCAGTTTTCAAGTCACTTCCTTAAAGGACAGATTGTGCCCTTTATTCCTCTTGAAATGTAGACATTAGGTGAACTATTTTTGGATATGTGCATGGGGAAAAAGGAAAATAAGGATGGCAGAGCAAAATTTTAGAAAGAACTTGGGTGCCTCACACCATGCAGTGATCACATCAGCTCTGGACTTACAACCAGATTCTTAATGTGAGAAAATTTACTTTGTGAGAAAAGTAAACTTCCACCTCATCTCTGTTATTTTGGAACTCTATTCCAGCTAAATTTATATCTGAACTTAATAAAATGTGATCATTTTTAATGGGTAGTTGACAATTTCAGATGCTACCGAAAAATGAAAACAAAGAGTGCACATTAGTTTGTAGGGCAGCCATAGACTGAGTGGCTTAAACAATAAAAATTTCTTTTTTCACAATCTGGAGGCTAGAAGTCCAAGTTCAAGATGTCAGCAAAGTAGGTTTTTTCAGAGTTCTTGCTTCTTGGATTTCACATGAGCACTTCTCACTGTGTCGTCATGTGGTCTTCCTGTGTGTGCATGCATGTCTGTGTCCTAATCTTTCTATAAGGGCACTAGTCATCTTGGATTAAGACACACCCTAATGACCTAATTTTAATTTAAGTACCTCTTCAAAGACCTTGTCTCCAAATACAATTACATTCTGAGGTACTAGGGGTTAGGACTTCAATATAGAAATTCTGGGGATACACAATTCATCTCATAACAAAGTGAAAGTATTGGTTAATTTTAAAATGTCACTTAGCAAATTTTTAAGATCAAAACACCAGCAGCCCATGTCAAAATTGGAATATATCGGGTAAGTCTCTCTTAAAGAAAAATATCAAAAGCTCTTTGTGCTTCCCTATTAAAAATTTGTTTACTCTGGCATGACTGCCTATGTCTCCTACATTTCCATTTCTGCTTCCTTTGTAAACCTCAAAAGATTGGCCAACTCTCACTCCCCCTCCCAGGCTTCCAAGGCCCTTCTCACCCCTGAATCTACTTTCTCTAACTTGGTCACCTTGTACAGTCGCATAACTTCTAATATTCCCTGCCTCAGTTTTCCCACATATCTCCAGACTCATGTATTCATAAATTGCCTATTTGACATCGCTACATGGATATATAATAGGTATCTCAAACTTATTGTGCCCCCAAAAAACTCTTGATTTCTTCCCCTAAGCCAATTCCTTCCCAGGCTTTGTTGGCACTGCTATCAAGAACTTTTCTAAAGCCAAAATAATTCCTGAATAATTCCTGAGTCCTCTCATTCATCAACTCTAACTCTCCATCATCCCCACACAATCAACCATAAAGCTGAATCAATTCTTCTGTTAACACATACCTCGATTCCAAACCTTCCAATGTATCTCTACTGTGACAATGGTAGCTCAA
This sequence comes from Pteropus medius, assembly GCF_902729225.1. NCBI lineage: Eukaryota > Metazoa > Chordata > Mammalia > Chiroptera > Pteropodidae > Pteropus > Pteropus medius. The sequence goes on from NW_024354500.1 coordinate 16,537,145, forward strand.
GCATCACAATCTGCCACAGAGACTCCTGCAGTAGCTCCTAGTTGGTCTTTGTGCTTCTACTCCTGCCTCTTACAGCTCATTTTCAACTCAGCAGCTAAAGTCAGCTTTTAAAAACATAAATCAGATTACGTCATGCTCTTGTTTTAAAATCGGTCATGGTTTTCCATTACACATGAAGCAATACCCAAATCCTTCACCATGGCCCATGTGGGGCCCTAGACAATCAGTTCCCTGTCTAGGACTCTTATGATGAGACTTCATCTCATGCTATTCTCCCCTTTGCAAGGTGTGCTCCTCCACACTTTCTTTTTAATGTCTTTTATTTATTGACAATTTGAGCTCTTTACACTTGTTATTTTTTCTGCTTAGAATGCTCTTTTTCCAGAAAGTCATTCGGGTCCAATGTTACGTTTCAGTGAGGTGTTCCCTGACTCTCCACTAGCACTCTTTATCATATCATCCTCCCCACTTTTTTAAAGAATAATTACCACTATCTGAATTTGCTTGGTCAATTTGTTAATTAGGAATTATCTTCTCCACTATAAGATCAACTACCTGGAAATAGGGACCTTATCTACTTTGTTCTGGCAGAAAACACTTTTGAATGAATGGATGCATGAATTCTGTGAGCTGCTTTTTGGAATACGTATTACTATGGTGGTTGGGTAGAAGCTGAGTTGATAGGAGCTTGAAGAAAATAATGCAATGTTGGTAGTCAAGTCACAACTCATAACATTTGTGAAAATTTTCTTTTGAGTCAGACTTCAGATATCTAAGTGTTCTCTTTAAGAGATATTCTTCACACTCATCTATATTATAATAGATCTGAAATCTTTACACTTTGAACTAACCGTTTCTCTGAAGTCCAGACATAATTAACAAATATTTCTTAGACATTATCTGTAAATCTCACTACCACCACAAACTCAGCATGTCTAGAAAGCAGCGCTTTGTTTCTCCCTCTTCCTCAATCTGGAAGTCTAAAACATCTGGAAAATTTTGTTTATAATTCCACTACTGTACATATGACCTTGTGCAATGCATTTTACCTCTTTGGGTCTGCTTCATCTATAAAATAAAAGGGTACATTTAGGTGATCTCTATTGTTTTTTTTACAACTTTATCTTTCTATGATGTAATTATTGAGTGATGTTAAGCCATGTTCCTTCTAAACCACTACATCTGAGTAGTAACAAGAATGACCAAGCAGCCAGCTTTCCTATTGGACCAACCCTGGACATAGTCAAATGAACTCTGACTTAAGATCAGTTGCTGAGAGGGGCCATCATTCCACTTCCTATTGTTCAAGAACATTCTTAAATAGATATACCTCTGAAGATTACACTCTCCGCTTGTTATTTATGTACCAGATAATTCATATTTTGGCCCAAAACAGATCCACATTTCCCTCTTTAACACTTTACTTTCTTAAGTCTTATATATGTTTAAAATTTTAGCTAACATCTTCCTTTTCTTTGAAGAGACCCTAAAATACTGCACCTTCTTCTTATTACCTTTAAGACTCATTTGTCAGTTTATGCCTTTCTTCTGAGTCACCTACATATGTATGTATGTATGTATATGTGTATATATATATATATATACATATGTATATATTCTCTCATATAGTATATTTTCCCCAGACGTCCAGTAGTGTTCCTTGCATATGGTAGGTGATTGATAAGTATCATAGAATAGGGATTGCTATTGTACCAGAAACCTCATCCTTACAAAAAACATCATGAAGATCAATTTGGATGCCATAGATGAAGAAAACTACAGCCCATGTAGTGCCAGCTGGCAACACAGTAACAAAAAATGAAATGTCTCAAGCTCAATTCAAAAGAGAATACTTTCACAAAAATTTTTATGGATTTCTCCTTCACATTTTATATTAACTTCTCCAATTCTAATTCCCCTCCATCAACATAGCAATTAACAACCAGTATAGAATAGTTAAGATTATAATAAAAAACAAACAAACAAACAAAAATAATTTTGATATTTCTCCGTAGGATTAAATCCAGTATTCTTATCTTCTCTATGCAGAATATTGCAATATCACCCTTCTATGCCTGTGAGCCCATCCTGTAAGAACTTCCTATGCTTCCAAGGCCAACAATTCAGTGGCTATAAAAGTATACTTACCATGGAGTCGAAAAGGCCAACTCTTCAAGACCCTGACCTCACATGATCCCCTGTCAAATTGTGAAATATGCATTCATCATTTTGTATTCTTTTTATTAAATTAAGATGCCCAAATCATATAAGCTTTGGACTCTGCAAAACCTGAATCTGCCTTTAGATACCTCGTATGCCACTTAAATCCATGTGTCTTCCCACAATGTCTAGAATTCATCCCTCAAGATACACCAAAATCATTTAAATTCTACAGAAGAAAAAACATAAGTCAGAGAAGCGATTCATAAATTAATTTATTACAAAGGGTCTTTAAAACTCTTTAAATGTTGGAATAAAATGTCAAGCACCTACAAATAGTCTACTTTTTTATTAAGAAAATGTAGTATGTTAAATTTAAAAAAATTATTGATATAGTCACCAAGTATGGTTTACATAATGAAATTCACTTTATAAAAGCTCTTATTAATCAGAAAGTTTTCTTCATAGAAAAAAAAAAATATGTTGGTGTGGTAGGACAAGAAAATGGAGCCAAGGGAAGCTGACCAGGGAAAGTTAAAGGGATTCTCTCTTTTTTCCTTAATTAAATTTATTGGGATAACATTGATTAATACAATTATATAATTTTCAGGTGTACATTATAATTTAACATCTGTATATTCTATTGTGTTTACCACCCAAAGTCCAGTTTCCTTCAGCTACCATATATTTGACTCCCTTTACTCACTTCATCCTCTCCCTATCCCCCTATATTTGACCCCCTTTACCCCATCTACCACCACCCTCCTCCCCCACCCCCTACTCTCTGGTAACCACTAGTCTATAGTTCATGTCCATGAGTTTCTGTTTGTTTGTCCTGTTCCTTTGCTGCTTTTAGGTTTATATCCCTTATTTCATTTAGCATGATTATCTCGAGTTCCATCCGTGTTGTCGCAAATGGTTTTATTTCATCTCTTCTTATGGCTGAGTGATATTCCATTGTGTATATGTACCATAGCTTCTTTAGCCAATCATCTATCGTAGGACACTTTGGTTGTTTCCATGTCCTGGCCACTGTGAATAATGCTGCTATGAACATTGTTGTGCAAATATCTTTATGGATATGATTTGTTAAGTATTTGGAGTAAATACCCAGTAGAGAGATTGCTGGATCAGATGATAGATCAATTCTTCGTTTTCTGAGGAATCTCCATATTGTTTTCCATAGTGGCTGTACCAATTTGCAGTCTTACCAGCAGTGCATGAGGGTTCCTTTTTCTCCACAAGGGATTCTCTTTCTTAAAGTGTCAACTACCCATATGGTGACAAAGGCTACTTTTGGTGGCCTTCCCATGAATGATAATTTTGTGATAGAAGATCAGGATTATATGACTTCTCTGTGGACCAAAAAAAAAAAGTGTTCTATGGAAAGTAACCTCACAGGATGATCTGATCGTAAATTCCTAACTCGGCAGGCTATAGTAGGTAGTCACACCTCGGACATATAACTTTTTAATAAAAAGTTAATCTTTGCCTTAAGCAAGCCCTGTCCTTTGTTTCTGTGCCTCTAGGTTAATATCACTTTGAAATAAGACACTCACAAAATAGAGGAGAAACTTAGAAATACTAAGAGTGTGAACATACAAAACACCTAAACCTGTAGGTAATTTTTACAAGAGTTTGTGTGAACCAAACTGATGACATATGCTGGGGAGCAAAAATCTCAAATGCTCCAGAAAAATAATAATTTTGCAACTTCTTTTATGCATCTGAAATTAAGGAAGGCATGTACATAGAGGTGGAATAAAGCAAGGCAGGGATTGGATTACAGGGTAATTAATAAGATTATGTGCTCTCTTGCAGGTTAATATCCCTTGGGGTGGGGGGAGGAGTATTACCTCTGGCATTTCAAAGGTGTGTTAACCTAGATGCACAAGAACAATGGACAGAGCCGGTTTAAAACCTTTCACTAAATAGGTTACAGGCCTGGGATGTGACTACCCACCCTGACCTGCCCAGTTAGAAACTGATGATCAGATCACCCTGTGAGGTTACTTTCCATAAAACCCCTTTTTCTTCATCCACGAGAGAAACAAATAGAACCTAAAAAAGAATACAGCACTGGCATTGTTGTCCCCACTTAATACACAGTGCGACAGAGAACTAAGAATGCTATGCTGCCAGCAATGAATACGACACACATAAAATAAGTAGCCAGTTTAAATTTAAACTATACTTGCAATACAGAATGAATACAAAGGCCAAAAAAAATGTACTTAATCTATTGGGAGTGTAGGGCTTTTAATTTTTAGAGAAAGAAGCCTACACAAGCATCTTTGGTAGGTAAAAAATAATAATAACAATAAAAATGAGAGGTTAGGTGAATTTGTGAGAAAGAAGAAAAAGAGAATGGCACCAATATTCTTTCTATGTTGAGTAAAGAACAAAAGAATGAAACAGCAATGAGGAAGAAACCTCTCTATGTTATTCTTTTTATAGGATTCAAGAGAGATACCCCGCTGGTACTCATGGGGAGCCTCACTATTCGGAAGAGGCAAACAATCAGATTGAAGGTCAGGAAACTATAAGACAATGATCACTGTATATGGATCTGAAAGTTAAGTTCTCGGGGTAAGAAAAGAGTGGACGACAGCACAGAGAAAAATAGGATTTAGTGTCGAAGTAATCTAAAATTTAATTGTGATAACTTTACGAAATTCAGTCATCTGAATGAATAGAATACTATTCAATGAGAAGTGCTAAAGGACCCAAAAGTTATAAATGAAAATTTCTGTTAGCCATTAAAAGTATTTACTTTATCAGTTTTGTTTTCATTGACAAGGGCAACATGTTTTTCTTTTGTTTTTTCAAATGCTGTGGCAGAAAACTTCCTTAGGACAAATCAGTTTCACAGATAGGATGCATCTATAAACTTAAATCTCTTCTGGTCACTTTAGATCTGCTTGTTTGCTTAAAAGTGGAAAGGGAAGGTGAGCACCTTGAGACTTTACAGGGCAACTCAGGGCAAGGGGTGAGCAAAGGATCATTAATTGCACCATTTTACTAAGATGGCAATCTCAGAATTTGCAAGAAATTATCCCAGCATAATTTATTTCTTGTTAAACTTTGTATTATCGCTTCTTTTATTTGACACTGAAATTTATTGAAAATGCCTGACAAAACTTGTATTATAGTTATTAATTGGTATGTATTAAGTTATAATATGAATAATTAGAAATTGATCAAAGTTGTATTCCATAAAGGAGGGCAGAGTTTAGTTAAGCTACTTCCTCAGCAGTCTCACTTTCTGATATGGTTTAAAGGTAAAAATAAATTAGTAACCCGTCCCCTAACAGGAGTTATGTAACTTGTCAAGCAGACAAACTTCAATTTCTGCTTACTGTCACTTCATTTTATGACAGCTTTTAGTTCCATAAGACATAGGTTTTAAATTGTTAGGATAGATACAACAAAAATAAGTTATCTTAATAATACTCAGTCCCATTTGACTACCATTGTTTACATAAAACCTATTCAAAATTTGATGGGTAGACTGGATCATCTCTAATAATAGAGGCCCATGATGGTTTGCCATTATATCCTGAAAAAGGATAATATAAACAAGAAACTTTTAATAATGCTAGAGGACATACTGAAATACATTCTTAGGTGTTAATGGAAGGTTTACAAATTGTTATGAAAGATTTCTGGAACAATTCAACAAATTCTATCCAAAAAGGCATTACATTTTTATACTTCTTATGAATAATTTTCCTTCCAAGAATATATCCTAAAAGAAAAATAGAAATTCAAAGATTAATTTAAAATTAGAAATGTCACAGTATTATTTGCAATATTGAATTAGAGGGATCAATTTTAAGGATTAACAAGTAAATTGTTTAAGTATTCGATATTCAAATTGAAAAGTATCAAAAATATCCTTAATCATGAAATCTATAAAAATATTAAAGTCAGAAAAAGTACTTACATTATAATATAAATTATAAGGTAGTATATGATTAATTCATCGTAATTTCTACTATAGCTAAAGGTAGAGCTAGATAGAAAAATAAACTGAGGTATAAATAGTAGAAATATCTTGGAATTACAGAAAACTTTTATTTCTCCATTTTCTACAATGACCATGTATCACTAATATAAACATTAACACTGAAAGCGTCACTCTTTCCTCTACTAGAACAAACAGCTCTAGTCCTCATAAATGCTAAAATTTGTATGAAACAGAAGTTAGACACAAACATGTCCTTGGTCAAAATAATTTTCATCAGAGCAATCCTTGGACTTTTAGGAAGGCCTTGTTAAAACCAGGACAGTTGGAAGAGAAAAAAAATGCATGAGTATTGTTAAAGAATTACCATAGGATCTTTAATATGGTGTAGTTTCAGTGATGTCTGAGTGTTAGAGTGGTTTATTTTAAAATTGAAAGACAGGAGAAAGTGAGGAGGAAGAAGGAGGCAGACAGGCAGACAGGCAGAGAGGGAGGAGAGGGGAGAGAGAGGAGGGAGGTGGAAGGAGGAGGAGAGAGGGAGGAAGGAGGGAGGGAGGGAAGGGAGGAGGGAAGAAGGAAAGAAGAAAGGAAGGAAAAGAATAGAAGGGGAAAAATAAAGAGAAAAGAGAAAAAAAGGAAAAGAAAAATCTCTAATTCCAGGAGAAAAAATTCATGAAGCCCTTTCATATACAACCTATGGGGTTGTCTAACACTCCAGATGTAATTGGACCTGATATCAAAGATTTTAGGACAACAAAATCAATCAACAGTATCTTCTTTCTAATATTTCCAAATCTCTGTTGTCCACAGAAATGAGAAAATATTCTGGGATCTAGACTAAATTGGGAACGGTAAGACATGTTTCTCCAGATAACCAAGGCTATTAGATGAGGGGAAGTAGAGTTTGCCACTCCCAAATATTCCTTTTGAGATACTATTTTAAGCTGGTTATTAAGAAGCAAAAGGCCTCAGGCGGGGTGGGGGTGGGGTGGAATGTTGACCTTACCACTAAATGCCTAAAAGGAATTTAGATAGAGGACCTTCCCAGGAAGGGAGATACCATCACAGATAAGTGACCTTGTGTGTGTGACAGGCAGAGAGGAACTTAACAAGACCCATTTGATCAAAGTCTTCTTTGTGTCCCATTGTTAACCAAACACTTGCTTTTCCATCTCCATGTGAATTGCCTTCCTACCTTTAGAAAACTATAGATCAATATCAATAGGTACAGGAAAAGCATTGGACAAAAATCTAACATCCATTCATGATAAAAATCTTCAGTAAACAAAGAAGATAGGGAAACTTTCTCAACTTTCTCAAACCACAAGCCCCCTTTTCCTTAGCTCCAGATGGTACATAAGCCTAAACTGTTCAAAGTGTCCTTGGGTCTCATATTCTTATGGACCCTGTGTGCACATGCATATTAAATTTAAACATTGTCTCCTGTTAATCTACCTCGTGTTAACTTGATTATTAATCCAGCCAAAAGAACTTAGAAAGGTAGAAGGAAAATTAATTTTTACTCTCCCACATAGTGTAGATCAGGACTACAATGATGCTTACAAATAAGACAGGGATACAAAGACTCCCTCTAGAGCTCTCCACATTCCATCTTTCTGCTCAGCAATTGGAACGCATATGACCAAGAACGACTGGATCACAACAGGAGACCCTTTGGCTATTCTATCACACAAGCATTCACGAAAACAGCTAATGAGAAGTACAAAGCTAATGATAACTAGGTATTGACTCTATCTCAATGGGCCATTCGCCAAACAGCCAAAGCCCAGAGTGCTAATGTAAACCAAATGGTGAGTCTAAGATCAGTTGACTATACTTATGGCAGTCTATTTCTGGGCTCTCTATTCTTTTCCATTGATCTATTTATCTATTCTTTCACCAATACCACACTGCCTTGATTAATGTAGCTCTACAGGTAAGCCTTAAAGTCAAGTAGTGTCGGTCTTCCAACTTTGTTCTTCCTCTCCAATATTATTTTGGCTATTCTTGGTCTTTTGCCTCTCACTATAAACGTTAGAATCAGTTTGTCAGTATCCACAAAATAACTTCCTGGGATTTTGACAGAGATTGCATTGAATTTATAAATCAAGTTGGAAGAACTGATATCTCAACAGTATAGAGTCTTCCTATTCATGAACATGGAATTTCTCTCCATTTATTTAGGTCTTCTTTGATATTTTTCATCAGAGTTTTGTAGTTTTCTTCATATCAATCTTACATATATTTTTAGATTTATACCTAAGTATTTCATTTGGGGGGCGTAGTGTTAATGTAAATGATATTGTTTATTAATTTCAAATTCCATTGCTTTCAGTGCTGGTATATAGGAAAGTGATTGATCTTTGTATATTAACCTTGTATCCTACAATCCTGCTATAATCACTTATTAGTTTCAGGAGCTTTTTGTTTTTTGTCAATTATTTTAGAATTTCTACATAAATGAACATGTCATCCATGAACAAAAACAGTTTTATATCTTCCTTCTCTATCTGCATACCTTTTATTTCCTTTTTGTGTTTTACCGCATTAGCTGACTTCCAGCACAATGTTGAAAAATAGTGGCAAAAATTATAAAGGAAAGAACTGTGTCCAATAGCTCTAATGTGAGATTCATATCTAAGAGCTGGTGGAAGAAAAGTGAAAAGAGTTATCCTGCAAGATAGAGAGGAAAATCTGTGAAAGGTATAGCAAAAGGGCAAGCAGCCAGTGGGAGGCGAGGATCAGCCCTGGAGGACAGCAAAATCTATGGATACTCCAGCAGGGGAAGTAAGAGCTTCAGACAGAACCTCACATTTATATATTACATAGTGGTTCAGAGAACCTCTACATTTGGGGTTCTTCTATAAGTATGATAACATTCACACTTTCAGTAGCAAGTGAGGCAAGAGAAACCTGAATTCACAAGTGATACTTTCATATGTCATTTCCCCCTTTTCTTGTATATTTTAGTATAATAAAAAAAAAAAATTCCTGCTCTCCTTAAAATTTTTTTTTTTTAATTAAAAAAGTTTTTTTAAAACAGTGGCAAGAGAGGACATCCTTGTCTTGTCTTTTATTTTAGTGAGAGTCAACCTTCTTACCATTAAGTATGATGTTAGCTGTAGGTTTTCAAAAATATTCCTTATCAAGTTGAGAAAGTTTCCCTATCTTCTTTGTTTACTGAAGATTTTTATCATGAATGGATGTTGGATTTTTGTCCAATGCTTTTCCTGTACCTACTGATATTGGTCTATAGTTTTCTTATAATGTCTTTTTCTGGTTTGGTAATGCTGGGCTCATAGAATAAGTTAGAAAGTATTATCTCTTCTTCTATTTCCCGAAAGAGATTGTAGAGAATTGGTGTAATTCCTTTCTGAAATATTTGGTAGACTTCATCAGTGAACCTATTTGGGCCTGTGTTTTCTGTTTTAGAAAGTTATTAATTGTTGATTCAATTCTTTAATAGTTATAAGCCTATTCAGAACACTTCATTAAATTTTGAAAGTAGGTTAATAGGTGATAGGAAGAGTCTTAGAAAGTTTAATCCTACAGATGGCCCAAATTAAACTAAATGTGGATGTTTACATATATTTGTGTGAGGAGTGATATAAGACTCATTCCTCACTTGCCTAAGAGTCCCACATTATGGATTAGTTTTATCAATCCTCCCAAAACAAGAACTGATAGTAGTTATGACATAAAATTTAAGCCAAACTAAGTAGAGTACAATTTATAACTAAACACCTACAATAAGGGTCAAGTCTAACCTTAAAGGGTTTAAAATCTTCTGGGGAAAGCAATTGCATGAAAATAACTATTTTTAAATATTACAATTTATATTTAATTAAGTATGTTTCACATAATGTAAGAGAGGGAGAGATAATAATAGCTAAGACTTTCTGAGCACTTGCTGTGGGCAAGACAATTTTTCTAAGCACTAAAAGACTTCAATTATGTTATAAAAATAAAAAAAATCAACAATTAGAGAAAATATAAAAGATAGTCTAGGCAAAGAAAAGAACATGAATAAGAAAAGTAGCGGGTAGGAAAACAGAGAATATGGTTGATGGAAGTTAATTGGACATGACTACTGTATAAGAAGGAAGAAAGTAAGAAAGAAATCTGGACACCTAGACAAGAGCCACAGATAGAAATCTTGGATGCCATTTATCTTAATAAGTGTGTTGAACAGAGAAATGACCAGCCATTTCTCTAAAAATTACATTTTAGAAACTATTGGTTTTGGTTCCAAGATAAACAACAGGCCAAGCTTTAAAAATACAAGTGCATGTTTTATAGGGTACCACAAAAACGAACCAGCTCAATCACTACAAATAAATAAATAGATAGACAGACAGATGGACACACAGGTAAGTAGGTACACAGGTAGACAGACAGACTGACTAGACAGCTAACATACCAATTAGGAATTGTGTTCTACTGCCTATAATACTTAAATGATGGCTCAAATAATTACAGAATTTTTATTGTTTATTTGTTTGTTTTTTAATTATTTGCCAGAAATCCAAGGCTGGCATTAGTGACATCTTCAGAGACTCATCCTACCCTTTTTCTGTTCTGCTATCCTTAGAAAGGGCTTTCAATCTCATATTTGCAAACTGGCTCCTGTACCTCCAGTCAAGTATCTGTATCTAAGCAGAATTAGAGAACAAAAACAAAAGGTGAAGAGCAAAAGGTAAACAAACATCTTATGCAAGTAAAGTTTTATTTTTCTTATGCAGAACAGCCAGTCTTCCTCAGAGACTTGGGCTCATATCTCCTTGCCAGAAATGTGTCCTGTGGCTACACACAGCAATAAGAAAGTGGAAATTTACTTTCCAGTTTCTATAATTATGAAGATAGAAAAGAGAACTGCAATGGAAGAGAAAAGGATCTTTCAGTGTCTGCCAAACCAATGGATTCAGTACAGCAAGCATCACAACAGTACTTGGGTCCAGCAGACCCCTTTGTTTACTACTCAAAAGTGATTCTCTCCATCTTCCTTTTACTGATGTTTTCAGAAATCTGGAGCCTTGCATTCAAGGAAGGTGAAAATCACAATTCATCTTAGCCAGTCAAGAAAACCCCAAACTCTTTTGCCAATGGTTAGATTAAGCACGGTCATATGACCCAGTTTTAGCCAATGAGACATAAAGAAAAGTCTACCTGAAGCTTATTGAATAAGGTTTTCTCACCGATAGAAAGAGAAACCAGAGGAATTTCTCTAAGTTACTGAATCAGCCCCAGAACCACTTTCTCCTGGATATGTTATTATTTGAGATAATAAATGCTTAAGTTAACTTCAGAGCTTGTGCAGCCTCAAGTATATTAACTGCCATAGTATGAGTGCAATATCCAAATCAAGATTCTAGGAATCTGGTGGAGAAATCAGGGGGCCAATTCAAGTCACAGATGATGGTCAAGGACTTAAATTCAGCTATTCTTTGATGACAGTGGAAGGGTTTATAGACTAGTGAAATGTATTAGAATTCTATCTGACTTTACTAGAAATGTATGTTTACAAAGAACTTCAACATAGAAAATCTCACTTAAAACTTAAACTAATTATGAGTACTGGGCACAAATAATCCTTCTCCTGGTGTTCTATATGAGATTCACCCATGGCATTCATGCTCCACCCTTCTCTTCCCGTCTGTGACCCAAGGGGATGAACTACAGATTGTATCTCCTGAACTCCTTTCCCTTCTAGCTCCTAGTTGGATACAGCCAGCAGAGGGCAGGGGGTAAGGGTGCGGGGGCATGACTAGGAGATCAGAAGGCAGAAGAGGTACTTCTTCCCTAGCTCCCTCACTGCTTCAGTACTGTGATTTCACAGCAGCTGTATCCATCTTTGCCTCAGCTCTTAAAAGGATTCCTATTCTCCATGGCTCTCATTCTCACCAAGTTCCAAAAACACTTTTCCCGTGGCTCTTTAAGTCTATTATGATAACAGCTACTCTTTTAAGTCCTAGGTGTATCACTATCTGTGTTGATTCCTTTAATTCTGCTCATACCTCTAAAAATAATCCATCTGAGTGTGACTCTATTCCTAGAGTCATTTCCTTATCTTTTGTACTTAGTCCACAGCTCTTTTCTTTATACTATATTATCTTTATATGTGTATACATCCAAAATAACTGCTTTCCTCTCTATACTGCCACCAATTACCAGCAAAACTCAAGTTATCGATAGTTAAGATCTAGAAGACTATTCAATTTGGTGTACCTTAAAGGCTTTGATTGGTGTTCTTTTTAGAGAACTATCTGAAATGTAAGCTCATTAAAGCATATTCTTCCATCACTTTCATAAAAATTCTTCTAAGTAAGATTGAACAGCTTTGAGAATAAATGACTTACTGAGAAGTAAACAGATCAACACAATATGACGATTTCTCTTAAATTATATTTTAGAAAAATTTGATTAAAAAATAATATGACAAAGTGTCTCAAAATAATCATTCGATTTTTCACTGTCAGAATGGCCTGGAGGTATACAATATTTACAAGAGCATTTAACTGACTTGGGCATTGAAAACAGCTAAAGAAAAATCATATCAAGAAGCAGAGATATGTTCTCTGTTTCAGTTTTGTGCTTTGCTGTTTTCTGTGGTCAGTTTAAAGTGCATAAATTCAATCATAGAAATACTTATGAAAAAAATTACAATAACCTTTCCATTCTATTTTGCTCTTTCTGAAAGCATAATGATCTCAGCTACATGTAGAATGATACTATTGAAAAGCACTGCAATGCCGTGAACTAAAAATTAGATCTGTGCCTTAATTATACAATAGCTTTTTCTTAGATAAAATTTTGTTTTTATTTTGAGAACCAACTAAAATTTTTAAGCTGAGCATGGACCAAATTATTGTAATTTCAATTATTTGATTATGTGGGTGTTTTTCTTAGACTGTAAGTTCCTTAAGAGCAGTTACCAGATAGTAATAATTTCCGTACTCTCAGAATTATCCTGAGTTGTAGTGGTACTCACTAAATGTATATTGAATTAATTGTAATTTTTTTGGCAAACAGATGCTCTGATGATTCTTTGGCATAGTTATACTAAGTTCAAAATGTTTTCCAATGGCTATAATGTTGTTTTGTGAAAAAAATATGTGTTCTTTCTTTTAATATTTCCAAAGACAGCCTGTCAGTCAATGATTCATGAATATTCATATTTTTTTCTTAGAGAACTTCAGCTTCCCTTTCTCAAAATTTACAGAAACAATGTAGTAGCCTCAGTTCCTATTTAGAATGTGTGTCTTTACAAACATGTGGGACATAAAATGCTTTTGTACTTACATAATTGATGTCACGCACAGACTGGAAAAAGACATTGTTTGGATTTCTCCTAAAGTAGATATTGTCCATGTGGACGCTAAATCTCAACTTCAGTTGTTCAACTGGTGGTCGTATCTCAAGTTCAAATCTTTCTCCTGAAAGATATCTTTTTCTCTCTCATCTCTAGGATTTATTTATTTTCACTGAAACTCATTTCATTTTGTGACAGAAACTCAATTATGTAAAACTCAATTACGAAAAGTTCAAATAATAAATATATACAATAAAAATTAAGTCGTCTTTACTTTCCTCTCCATCTCATTATCCTTCCGGTAGTAACTAACCACTGTTAACAATTGGTGTGTATACTTCTGGACTATTTCTTTTACATTTACAAACAGATACGTATAGGTGCAGATATGTACATATGTTATTTGGAATAGTTGTTATTTTGAAGGTTTCATTAACATAAATAGTATCATGTTTTTTGATTTTCCTTTTCTCTTTAACTCTCCATGAGATTTTCCTGTCTATACCAATACTTTATTTTACAGAAAAGGAAATTAAGACCTAGAAAGATGAAATAACTTGCCCAAAGGCACACAGCTATTAGCTTCAAACTTTATGACAGATCATTTACCCATATCAGTAAGGATAAAGAGGTTACTCTTCTGGTAAGAATTAACCTAAATAATCTCAGAGGTTTATCACAGCAAAGATTTCTCACTCATTCTACAAGTCCATTACTTGTAGTGGTTCCCCACGTTCCCTTCTCTCTAGGATCCAGAAAGCAGCCTCTGCCAAGTCTCACAGCAAAGGAAAGAAATGCCAAATCATACATAACCTGTCTGGTGAAGCTTCTACATTGACATTTCATTAGTCAGAGCAAGTTACATGACCAAGCCTAACACCAAGGGGATATAATCCTCAGCAAGGAGTCATAATATTTGACAAATCATGATAAAATGTATACTCTTCTTCCTCCTTTCTTCCATTTTTGCTTTTTTTTTCCCTGATTCTATTTTATCTCTCTACTAATTTGGAAGTTATTTTTAATGTTTACTATAAAATGTTAAATGCATTTTATATTTAACTCTTAAAAAATTAAAGTTACAATTTTTATCCTCCCAAGCAATACAATTTAATTCTAATATCTCAAAATTGATGTATAGGCTACTGTTTTCCAGTATTTATTTAGGTCTTTTTTCTTACTCCACAAATCATTCTTTGTTTTTCAGGTTTGCAGATGGTGTTTGTTGAGATTTATCCATTTTTACCAAATAGTCTGTTAATCTTTGCTTCTTGTTATAAATCTTCCTCATAGAATCATTTTCTAGCCTTCTAGTGTAAATAGTATTTTTAGTAAGGGTTTTTTCATAAAGGGTTGTTAGTGGTAAACTCTGTCACTTTGGATTTCTCTGAAAATGTCTTTTTAATCTCCTTCTTATTTATATCATTAGTTATATTATTCTGAGTTAAACTTGTTTCCACACCACACTTTGAAAATATTATTTCACTGTCTTCTTAATAGTCTGTTGCTCTAAATGTTTTCTCTATTTAATCCCGTCTTTTCTCTCTGGGGGTTTATAAGATTTTCTATTTCTTTTATGATTTTCAGTTTCAATATAATGGATCTTGGGTTTGACCACAAATCTTCTTGAGGGTCAAAATCTATTTAGATTGTCTCAAGGGAGATTTAATTTTTCTTTCTCCATCCAGAAATTCTTCAGAGAGTACTTATATTTTATTCACTCTTTAACAGAAGATGCAACTTTCCTGATCTGGCCTTATCTGAAGGGTTCCCTAATAGACTACTGACATGGAACAGGGTCTAGGCTTTGCTTTTTGACCCCAGTAAGCCATCAAAATGATGGTCATAAATCTAGTGATGGATGAGTGGATTTCCCTTGAGCAGCCAGGGATCTGATGCTTACTTACTTACCTCTCTGTATATGCTCTTCACTGTACTTTTGACTTCTGAGAATTTCTCTTAATTTTTTACTGACTCAGCAATGCATTTATAGATGTATTTGAAGATGATTTCCAGAAGGGGTAGGCAGGGAAGCTAGTGTGCCAAAGCACTGAAAAAAAGTTCCTGGTAGGCTTAATTAAAAAAAAAAAAAAAATTCATAAGCCTGACCAAAAATGTTTAATTTAATCAATCTCATATAATGAAATAAACTATTTGCTAAATACACACGTAAAATAAGAAACTCTGTATAGCATTTTCCACTATTAAATATCAGTCACTTCTCAGTAAAAATATGTTATCTCTAAGCCTGATATTTTGAAATAATCACTACCATGGTAAATATACTATAAGCACTGAGAAATCACTGACAGAGAAATTAAGAACTCTCCTTAATTGTGTATCTGTTTGTGGTCTGGTGATACATGAACTTTAGGTTTTTCTAATTGATGATATATATGCTTTCCTTTCCAGCACTCACTGCTTTCTGCTTTTATGGGATATCTCTACAATAGAACCCAGCTCTGGTTCTACTGATCCCAATGTGTTTCATTGCCTTATCCAACCTAATTCAGACATTCAACTGAAATAATTCATCCTTACTGCACCTCCACCTCTACTTTGGTTCTAAAATGGATCCCATTTTCATAGGGCCCTAGCAATACTTCTATGTCCCATTCCAACAATGGATCATAGTGATTTTCCATTATGTTATAGATTTGTATCCATAATCTAGAAACTTCTAAGAATGTTCTCTTCCTCAAATTCTCCATGGTATTAATAAAGGAAAAATCAAAAGATAATCTATTTCTAAAAATTAAATATTTAAATGTTGCACAATTCTAAAAAAAATGGATTAGTCAGACTCAATTACATAATGTCTTTTTGTTTTTAAGTTTTAAGAGTTGATTATATAACCCAGTGCAGCACTTAATGTCTACCAAAAAATGTTTTAAAACATATAAAACAAAGGAAAGCTGTTGAAAATCCTGGAT
The DNA here is from genome assembly GCF_902729225.1 of Pteropus medius. NCBI lineage: Eukaryota > Metazoa > Chordata > Mammalia > Chiroptera > Pteropodidae > Pteropus > Pteropus medius. Next base: position 16,553,514 of record NW_024354500.1, read on the forward strand.
ATTTATGTAAATGAGTTTAGTTTTTCCAAGATTGATTAGTCTCAGAAATAAGCAGTGCATATTTTTGCTGAGATCACATGGTCTGAAGTGTACCATCTGAGAAGTCCTTCCACTAGTGGTTACTATCTTAAATTCGAAAACTGAAGTTCCATTTTGGAGCAATTTAGACATCTGATTCCCTATTAAAATAAAATCCTCCCACTTTCACTTACATCCCATTGGTACCACCCTCATTTATTTTAGTAATACCCTCTGGATAATTAGTTTATCCAGTGTTTTGAAAACAATGATATTTCTATTTTGCTACCATAACAAAAAAAAGAGAAGCTCTTACTTGGATTAACAAAATAAAATTTAAAAATATATTTTAACACACTTATATAATGAATAAAGCTAATTCTCTTGTAAAGAAATATACATAAACTTATTTCTCCAATATACTTTAGAAAGTAATGTTGAAATAAAAGTCATAAAATAAGGGAATCATTCATTTGGTGTTTATATTATTGCTCTTCTGCAGCAGTAACAAAGCCCCTCTAAAGGTTTATTTGTAGCCTGTAATGAAAGAGGCATGATGAAATCATACTAATAAAAACTTTATCCAAGACTAAATGTTTAATTACCAGAAAGTCAAAATTGAGTTAGGTTATACCAAATCAGTTATCCTCTATCATGAATAGATGAATCGAATGTGGAAGATATGACAGTACTAAACACATTTGTGATTTTGTTTTCTCCCTTAGGAAACAAAACAAAAATGCTCAGTTGTGAAGCAGTGAGACAGATTGCTAATTTTATAATGATGGTCCCCAAAATTAAGCAGCAATCATCCTCTTTGGTTATATAACTGCTAATTCAAAATCACTCAAAAAAGAAAAATCGCCTAACATAAAGATAATGGGCCTGGGATGGCTGAACAGAACATCTTGCCTAGATTTGTGAATTCCAGCATATACTACTTTGAAAAATGATGCTTTGGCTGAGGATGTAAAATTATTTATTCTCTTCATAGGTTTTGTAGTGAAAAAAAAAAACTTAATAAGCTAACACAAACAAAAGAATATGAAATAATTTTAACAAAAAGGACACTCGGTAAAATAGAAATCGTACACACACTAAGCAAAGATAAAACTGTAATTATGAATTCATGAGTGTGAAGAGCTCACCTGGCACTGCCTTTTTCTTCCTAATGGCCCAAAGCCATTGTGGCTCATGGAATATAATCAAGGACAGTAATCAAAGTTTAATATTGTATCAGAGAGACATCATAGACTCAGTGTCCTTGATTCTAAAGTCCCTAATTAGTGATTTGTTTATTTGTTTTTGTTTGTAGTTAGTGAGAATGTTCAGGAGAATAGCATTAATGTGATAGTTTCTGAAGAACCAGAAGACTATTACTTAAAATGACATCTTTCAATTGCCATTTATATATACATATATACATACATACATACATATATATGTGTATATATATATATATATATATATAGCTGAGGCAAATAATTATGTATACATCATTAGAAAACAAGATTTATGGTTTAACAGAAAGAGATACAAATATAAAATCAATTAATTTAAATAAAAACTTATCAAGTTATAATAGGAAATAGCAGCATGAACTTAAGATGCATTTTTTAATTAAATTAAAAAAAATGATGGTGAATATCCAAAACACTGACAACACCAAATGCAAGCAAGGATATGAAGCAACAGGAACTCTCATGGTGAGAATGTGAAATGGTACAGTTACTTTGGAAGACAGTTCAGCAGTTTCTTATGTTGCTAAACATGCTCTTATCATAGAATCCGGTAATCATGGTCTTTGGTATTTATCCAAGTAAGTTAAAAACTTATGTCCACATAAAAAAACTGTGCAGCGGTGTTTATAGCAGCTTTTCCCCATAATTGTCAAACCTTGAAAGCAACAAAGATGCCCTTCAGTAGGTGAATGGATAAATAAACTATGGTACATTTAGACAATGGAATACTACTCAGCACTAAAAAGAAAGGAACTATTAAGCCATGAAAAAACATGGAGGAAAAGAAGTCAGTCTGAAAAGGCTACAAACTTCATGATTACGACGATATGACATTCTAGAAAAGGCACAATTATGGAGACCATAAAAAGATCAGTGGTTGCCAAGGATTAGTGTGGAAGAAGGGATGAATAATCAGAATATAAAGGATTTTTAGAACAGTGAAACTATTCTGTATGATAATGTAATGGCGGACATATGTCATTATACATTTGTCAAAAACCCACAGAATGTACAACATCAAGAGTAATATAAACTATGGACTTTGGATGATAATGATGTGTCGAAATAGGTTCTTTAATTGTTAACAAATGTCCGCTCTGTTAGATGTTGATAATGGGGGAAGGCTGGGGATATGTGGGGGCATATGGGAACTCTCTGTGCTTTCTGCTCAGTCTCGCTGTGAACCTGAAACTGCTCTAAAAAATAAAGTCTACATTCTAAAAGTACATTGTCCCTAACTCTGTCCACTGAAAAGGCCTAGAAAAAATAAATAATTAGCCTAGCAGTAGTGAAAGCCGCTAGTGCCTAGATTGTAGGATCTAATGTCTTTCCTCACTAAAAATAAACCAAAGCTTCACAAAGAAATAGGTGATTACAAGGCTGGCAAAGGAAATACACAAGATGTGTCTGGAACATCTTATCATAACAGAAAGTAATAAAGCTATTAAGATTCCTGTGGCCATGTCCAAAACACTCAGGAATCAAACTGAAGGGCCTTCTATTAGCAAAGGTGGGGTAGTTTGAGTCTCAGAAAAATAATAACTGCAGTAGTTTGAAATAAGTCAAATGAATTCATAAGTATATTTTTAAATTACATTTAGTAGTGTTTGCTTTGGTAGCACACATACTAAAATTGAAATGATACAGAGCAAATTAGCATGGCTCCTGCACAAGGATGACACTTAAATTCATGAAGCATTTCATATTTTTGGGACAGATGGTTACTAGACTTACTGTGATGATTACTTTATAAAGTATATAAATGTCGAATCACTATGTTGTACACCTGAAACTAATATAATATTGTATGTGAACTACACTTTAATTTCTAAAAAATAACAAACAAAAATACATGTAGTAGTGCCCTTGGAAAGATGCTAGGAAAGTAATTAATTTTGTTAAAAACTGGTACACTAAGAAAAATAATCAAGCATTTATCCTTTACTATGTGAACAAAACTTTGGAGTAATTAAATCAAATAGCTGATTACTGACAGCTGTATTTCAGTTTAATTAAAGGGAGGGTAGTAAAATTAGAATATTCCACTTTGCAAACTTATGATGAAATAATTAATCTAAACGATGATAATCAATATTTGCCGATATCATAAAATGAACGACAACCAGACATTAGGTACCTCCTGATGGAAGTACACAATAACATTCATAAAATAATTCTAACTAAATAAATACAAAATCAAACCTGAATCTGATCAGATCTCTGTATATAATTACCAATAGTAGGTGATGCAGGGAAAAGAGAAGTATGTCAAACAGTGTCACAGGGACACAAGGCAAATTGGGGGGGAAATTTTTAATACTGACTGAATATTTAATTACTCTAAAAATTGCTATTTCTATATGGTATAATGGTATTATGATTGTGGTTTTAGAAGGGTCTTTATTTTTTAAAACATTTAGTAAAATTTTTTGAAGTTGAAAGATGTTCCGTCTGGAATTTGCTTCAAAATAATCCACTGTGGTTGAGTGGGTAGGAACCAAACAGAAACAAGTTTGCCATTAGTGATCGTTGATGAAGATGCGTGATGGGTACACAGAAAATTCTTTTATATGTTTGTACTTGTTTGAAATTTTCCATAATAAAAAATGTTTTATAATGGTAGTATTATAACAGCATGAAAATAATACTTGATATCCTTTTGTACATTTTCCCAATACTTAATATAAAAAGCAGCAAATACTGCAACAAATATTCAAATTACAGTTAGAATGATTCAACCCTAATTTAGAAGATTAAGAGATCTAATTTATTCAATCGTTCAGGTAATAAATTTAAGCTTAACCTTAATTTCTAACTGCTGTCGTTTAGAGTAATAGAATAAAAGAAGTTCTGTTAAAAATATCTGTAATCAATATTTATTTGAAAAGTATAGGTAGAAAAAATAATCTTAGGCAAATGAGTTTCCTTGTAGGAACTTTGAGAAATAATTTTTAATTACCTTTAAACACACAGAGCCCTGGAGACCTAAGAAATCCTTCTGATTCATATAAAGAAGCAGGTGTTAGAATAGCAATTATCAATCAAAAAAACTATTAAACATAAACTTTATACTATAAAATAAGATAAAAATAATTTAAATATTTAATAAAGCAGAAAACAGTTCAATAAAAGCAAATGAAACTAGCCACAAGATGGTAGGGGTGACTTTAACCTCAGAAGAAGGGTGAGAAAGAATACGGAGATGAGAATGTTTTATTCACTTCCACTGTGTTTGTAGAGAATAATAACCATGGGGATCGTCCAAGCTCACGTGGAAGATAAAGAATAAGCTTAATGAATTGGGAAAAGTTCTGTAATATTCTACTACAGAATAATTTTTTTGACAACAACGTATATGTAATAACAGATATTAAGACTATCATACAGATTAACAGATTGATGACTAAGATAAGTACAAATGAAATGTATACCTGCGATGTGAGGCTTTATCCAAGCCCATCTGGAATTGTTAAGACTGATAACAATACTTGGGAAATGCTCAGTAGACAAATTTTGGAAATGGAGAAACTATGGCAATATGATATGGTTAAACTTTGCATCAACTAAATAATCTTTTCTCCAAAGAAATTCATGGTTTCGAGATTGGATTTAGTTAGAATGCCAAAATGTTGACTACTGTCCCATCGACGAAAAATCAAGACCATGGTTCCTAAACATGTTATTGAGTATAGAAAATATATTCATATAAATTGAGCAGCAAAGAGTATCCCAGGACTTTTCAAATAATTGTGTCTATTTCTTTTGGAACCCATAAATACAACCAGAGCATCCTGAAAAAACATACATAAAACTATAGTTTATAACACACTCAACTACAGAAGGATAATCCAGCTTGTCATTGTTAAGGATATTCTCCATGATGTTTGATAAATTTGAGGCTTACGTTTCTGTATACTAGACTAACTTCAGGATAGCTCGCAGATAGTAATAATCAAAATATTAACCATATATTCGAGCTAGATTACTTTCATTAGAATCCTTGAATGAAACAGTATCTGATGCAGACTATGTTCTTATAATCTATTTACTTGATTATTACATTAAGAAGTATTTGTTAATGGGTCCAGAGTTTCATTTTTATAAAATAAGAGATCCGGAGGTAGATGTGGTGATAGATGCACAACAACATGAATGTACTTACTACTACTGAATGGTACACTTAAAAAACAGTATTTTGTTTATTTTCTCATATTTTAAAAATTAGAAAAAAGTAAAGAGACATTAGTGGGGGAAAAACAAGAGCAGAATCAAATCATGTTGCATATTAAAATTATTGTGTATAATTTAGAAACAGTCATGAAAATTTAGGTATTAAATTCAGGTGAAATAAAACAGAAAAAAAGTTAAACAATGCAACATTAAAAAACATATTTGTAACAATAAACTCATGCATCTAGAAATAAAGCATCAGTATATAGTCTACTATAAAAGCAAACTTTTACTCAATTACTATTTCTCTCTATATGAATATTAACATACATTATAAAGGTTTTCTGTGTGTTCCATTGATTTTTGTATCTCGTGCATGAAGAAACCATTTTATATATCTGATACCCTGTATTGGGAGACAATTCTCCATGGTTTCTCATGTTTCCACACAACTTTGTGAGCAAAGGCACTGGCTAAATGCCTTTGTTCTAGACTCTTTAAGGACGTTTATATTGAAAACAGCTTTAGAAGATACAGATAGCATCTCCCTTGGAGCTAAGACAGGTTACAGCCTTGAAGGATTTACCTCTTGAGAAAAGAACAGATACGTGACATATACTGCCCACTACAAGCAATTCAAATTTCCAGAGCTCGGGGTTCCTCTACTTTCATGCAATCCACCGCATAAATAGTATGATCTTGCTTCCTTCAATGGTGACTTGGGAAACTGGCACAAAGATGCTGATACTCTGGCTACTGCTATTGCTGTAAGTAATAAATGGTCCTTTGTCTCTGACCCAGGAATCTTGTGTCTTCAACCAGCATCCATGAAATTGTCAGGCTAATTTGTTGCCTTGAAATTGAATAAAATCTCAGATCTTTGTTATTCTGTTACGTGTGTTTTAATATACTAAGTAATGTTTAATTATAAAAATATTAAAAGAAATTGAAAATGTGTTATTTCTAAATATTTGGAAAGTCTATTTTATCGTTGTTCCTACAAATAATAAAAATGAAGTATCATAGATACTCTACATGTGTTTCTTCTGTTCTGCTTTTACTTCTAATTTCTTAATTTTAATTATTTCCTTAAAAACTATTACTTGGAGATCTTTCCAGCTTGATCAAGCTACCAAAGTTTAACTAATGGTAGTTAATATACATAGCGGTGACTCAATAAGATATGGCCAAATATGAGAAGGGAGGAGTTTATATAATAAAAATATGACTTTCTAAAGCTGTCACCTTGAACAGGAGCTCTTGAAAGGACAGATTCCATTTTTCTGAAGAGTTCTTTATTATTCAGGCACCAAGACCAGCATGTCTCTTAGTAATTCACCCTATTTAAATCACCTCAATAGCAGTAATTACATGTCAATTTCTCTATGCCTCAATTTCTTTGTAACAAAAAAAAGAATTACAGTTTAATAGTCAAATTACAAGTATGTTCTGAAAACTATTGAGCAAACGTGCTGAGTTCTTTAGCTAAAAGGCATTATAGATAGAAATTATTATTTGATTTCAACACTCCTCCTGAGGGACTGCCTTTGTGTTTCTCTCCAAAGAAAATGCAATTTGTTCCCAGTAGGGAACTTTCTTTCCTGTTTAGTACTTGATGATATAGGCTGAGTACCATATCTTTCTAAATTACGTTTTCTCTCACTTCCAACAATTTATAAATTTTATAAGTCAATATCTTAACTAGTTTCTTAGCAGGCATGGATTTTGCAATTCTCCAAGCCTTTATTTAGATTCCCTCTCTCCCACTATTTAGTTTTCATTAAAATAAATTCCTATAATCATTTTACTAATTTGGATTCAGTAAATATGTGGAAATTACCTAAGATCCACTAATATAACTTTTTGTTATTAATTTTCTTAAAAACTTTATAAAATAACCAGTGCAAATATAAACTTTGGTTTTGTTTTTCATTTTTTTCAGTTTGGGATAAGTGCCATATGGAGGAAAAAAATGGTAAAATTAAGAAAAGCTGAGGCTTACATGATAAACTATAGGTGGTTCTTAACTTTGCCTTGAGCTAGACTTAAAAATGAAGCCAAATAACAATCTCCTTTAATATATAAAAATATGCAGAAGTCACATGCAAGAGTTGTCTCCTTGGCTTTGCTTAGAGCCATTCTTTTTCTACTGAAAATGTTTTCATGGCCAAACTGCTGTTTTAAAGGATTTCCTCTATACTAAGTCTAGAATCATTATACCTTAAAATAAAGATTTACAGAATGTATCTTTCATGAAATTGGTCTAAAGAAAAAAAAATCCAGATTAATTTTTTCATATTACCGAACAATCAAATTTTGATTACTTGTGTGGTTTGTTTGTTTGGAGGTTTTTTTTTGTTTTGTTTTGTTTTGTTTTGTTTTGTTTTTTGCTACTATCAGAAAGTCTAACACTAAATTTAATGTGCCATCGAAATAAAGAACTACCTCAAGGGCTTGCTCTATATCTTTTATCCTTTTAAATGATCTTTGTATTATCTATTTCAATATCATCACATTTTATTAAGTTTGAAAAGCATTTCTTCCCATTTCAATGTTTCTGAAATAAGAACAGGTCTCACATTCAGTGACATCCTGCATATTACTTGGTTGCCCCTCAACATCCACTCTCCACCCTATGGAACTGTCTGGCCTGAGGTCTAGCCAGAGTGTGAGAGTGTGCTGTATTCTCTGGGTGCCCTTGTCCTCTGGATTCTGACATGGTTGTTGAGTGGGATGCTCCAGCAGTAAATCAGAGGGGAAAAGTCAGAGATTAGCAGCCAGACAAGAGCTCCCTATTGACAGGCTTTGGTATGGCAATAACCATATTTCTCTACCTAAGACTACAGCTCTTGTCTGGCTGCTAATCTGCTATAGCATTAGGTTCTCACAAATGCTTGTTCCTGTTAGCACTTTAAACTTACTAAGGACTTCCAGTTGTTGCTAGATTCTGGTGGCTTTGCAGTCCTTGTTTGTTTTATTAACCTTCCCACACTTTAGTAAATTCTCCCTTTATTTAATTTTCTTTATCTTTTGAATGTGCCATTTCCTTCCTGATGAGATCCTGACTAAAACGATAATTTATATCAGAAGTGGCTTGAGGTAACAGCGATCAAAATGGAATTCTGGAATTTATTTGCACATGTCATCATGATCACATTTGTTGGGGAAAATCAATTACTGGTAATTCATGGCATGCAATGGCATCATGATTGCTCAGTTTGTTACTAGTTTGTATTGGTAGGGACAGAGAGCAAGGAGAAAGCAAGACTGGAAGATAAAAGGGCTGTGGTACATGGTCACTATGGTGACAATGATAATTACTAGATTGTAGGGTATGTTGGCTGCTCTGATTACCCTTGAGAAAGTACACAAAGGAAAGTTCTAAAGGCACAAGTAGAAAAATCAAAAAAACTACATCGGTTTTAAAGAAATATAATATTGCTTGTAACGGCAAATCATTTATGAATGAAAATCAAGTGAGGTATTAATAGAAAGAGTTGCAGAACTGCTGCATCAATCTTCAATGCTCTTTATGCTAAAGAAATATCCTTGCTAGTAGAAGCAGTCTCTCCTCCCCTATATGAAAGAAAATCATACACTGATTTCACTTGGAGAATTTGTCTCATAAAGTCATATAAATCCTCCTCAGGAGCCCCTTACCACGTCCTTAAATAGAATTAGAATCCAGAATAGCCCAGAAGATAGCCAAGACGTGTTTTTTGAAGACACAACTCATAGACCAAATTGCTAAGATCCTGTCAATTTGCAAATACAGGGATTCAGAGAACATATACAGGTTCAGTGGTAGAGCATTTGACTGCAGAGAACATATATGACAACATATTTCCAACATGTTAAAACAAGGAGGACAAAATATGTTGGCTAAATTTATTTAAGAAGGTACATTTACCTAGGATTCAGGATTCAACATGCTGGTTCAAGCAACTGAGAGCAATACCAATAATCCGATGCGGTGATAATTGAAACTTGGACTAAACAGTACCTACAGTCAACTGAGATGCTAGAACTCCACTGGCATACTAAGACAGAAGAAGCACTAAGACCCTGGTAGATAAAACGGATCCATTACAACCTAATCAACTATTTCCTAACCACATCTTATAGAACAGCCCATAGGACACTTACTTCACTATAACATTACGAAATATATTATCAAGGAGTCCCCAGTATTATAGAAACTCTACAGTAATATCCCAGAATGATAGAAGCCAGATAGCAGCAGTCACCATGAGAGCCAAAGGAGTTGATCGAGGTCACAGGGAAAGAGTGGTAATCAGAGCAGTTTAAAGACTGGGGTTCTGTGGCAATGGCTACTTGATCATGGTGTCCCTAAGGATATAATAAATGGCCAGACTCCCAAGCCTAAGAAGATGCTTCTTGATGAAAATTAGTGGAAACATTCTAGACTTAGTAAACTAAAATGTAAGTTCAGAAACAGTTATAGGGATTCACGGACTTTTCCCCAAGCCACAAACTTGAAGCTCCTCCAATGAAAGGGAGGCCATGTCTATTCAATGAGGACTCTACTGTATATATTCTTTGAATCTTCTCAGAAGCCTTCTCAGAGGGAAGCTCAGCTATTTGTCAAGGTGTCTGTGCATTAGAGGAAGGGAAATATCCAGACTTTCTAAGAGATATTGGATATTTGCCTGAACTTCTGCTAATCTCCAGAGACAACAGAAAGCCAACATAGACAACTGGTCAGTGAGTTATACAAGTTAGGTGACAGATAGAGCTTTGGCCTCAGTTCATCTCATAATAGGTTCAGTGGGACTACAGAACTCTCTTATAGATACTTCTCCAAGCCCAGAACTGATAGTAAGAGTAGATATAATTAGTAACTGGCAGAAACTTTCTGATGGGAAAGGCCAAAGGACATCTTTAGAACTACCCTTCACTCATATCACTGATAAGATTAAATTAAAAACACTGCATTCCTGAGGGTATTGCAGGCATTAGTGCCATCACCAAAGATTCACAGGATGTGCAGGTAGCGATGGATCCCATATCCCTGTTTATCATATCTTTTGACCACTAAAATAAACAAGATTGCTCCAGTTTATAAACAATAATTGTGGATTATTGTCATCTTAATTAGGTGATGATACTAATTCAAGGTACAAATTTTGCTGAGCAAAAACAAACGAAAAAATTAACCTAGCTCCTGGCAGCTAACAGGCAGCTATTAACCTAGAAAATTTTTTATTTTCTATGCCATTTCATAAAGATAATCAAAGCATCTTGGCATCTTATATCAGTGATAGCAGTACACCTTCAATATCACATATCAAGGCAATATCAATTATTCTGCTCCCTGTCATAATAGCGTCTACCAGAATTACAACCTCCTTCTTATCCCACAGACCATCATACTGGTTCATTCCAGAGACATAAGCTAGAAAAAAATCCCACAATTATCTAGAGTTTCCTCTGAAGTAGAGAGTCACTATAGAGGCCTGTCAAATTGCAAAAAAAAAAAAAAAATTAAGACGACTACACTGGTTACAGATATTCTGATCCTTTTACTGGGTAACCCACGAGGCTTTCTAGCTTTGAGGAGAAACATCAAGAAAAAGAAGGCAGCAGAATCTAAGAAACAAAAAGAACAAACTAATCAAAACAGACTCACAAATATAGAGGACAATCTGGTGACAGCCAGTGGGGAGGGGGTGGAGTGGGGTTGGGGGATTGGGAGAAAGGGATGAAGGGTTAAAGAAGTAGAAATTAGTAGTTGATAGATGGTCATGAGGATGGAGAGCACGGCATAGGGAATGCAGTTGGCATTAACGTAATGGCTAGGTGGAGAACCAGAGGAGAGAAAGAGCAAAGAGCAATTAGGAGATCATATTATAAACTATGTAAATGTCTAACCAATGTACTGTATACTTGAAACTAATAATAAAATAATATTTTTAAAAATTTTTAAAAGGTGTTCCTAAGTGATTGGCACATGAGGTCATTTTGATTGACACTTGGCTCTTATATAACTCTCTGCCTACTGTGCATGGGCTTACCCAGAATTCAGTCTGTTAGAATTAGATTCGTGAACTTCTGGACATAAAAATGATATTATAATGATGGTATAATGAGGCTGAGGTTGTGGGCAGATTACGGTAGTACCTTCTGCGCAAGGGTCTGTGGCCGGGTTAAACTAGCTATAGGTTTATGACCCCCTAGTCCTTTGTTTCTCAGGATGCAGGAGGGATTCTTTAACTACCAATAGGGTGTTCTTTGGGTGGTCTCTGGGCTGTCTCTTCATTTCTTTGTTCCCTGTTGCTCATGTCTGACTAACTACCTAACATTAGCAGAGACTGTGTTAAATGCTTTATATATATTGTGAATTTAATTTTTAAGGAAATTTTATCATACCTATCTGTGCATATATGTCTGCGTGGGTATGAGAAAAGGTGGCATTTTTTCATTAAATTGCCTTCATATCTTTGTCATTTGCATATGTCCAAACTCATCAAATTGTATATATTAAACATGTGCAGTTCTTTCTATATCAATTATATTTCAATAAAGCTGTTATATAAAAAGGATAGAGAATTAAAGTTAGCTGTCAGGGTAAATGAAAAAGAGAAAAAGGAATTGAAAACAGGTGTGCACAAGTCACCTTGACATTTTAACCACATAGAGTATAGATGTAAAGTCCTATCTGTCATGTTTCTGACTAAAACAAAGGGGAAAATAAACAAAGCATCCCTACTTTCTCAGCAGAAAGGTTCTCAGAAGCCAGAAAACAAAACAAAATACCCTTAAGACTGTGTGAAGTTCAGGGATTTCTGTCAGGTCATTTCACCATGCCTGGGGAATTGCTAAACTTACAAGTATATACTGACATAATTTTCCTCATTCTTTAGAGTCAACACTGAGTAAAATTAGCAAGATCAATTTTAATAAAAAATCCTGTAATGATTCAAGACAAGTCAGATTTAAACCACTCCTTTTCACAGTCAGAAAAAAAGACAGCATCATTCTAAGCAATTAATATGAATATAACCACCACTCACTTTTTTTCTTTATAAGTATCAGTTCAGTCACCATCATTGCATTCAAAGATCCTACACATATTTGTAATTTTATACTTATTGTATCTCATTTTAATAATTTTTTAACCTGCTCTGTCTATCTCATACTTCACTTAAGGGTGGCAACTTTATCATTCATCTCTGCAACCAGATCTCATAGCACAATGCCTGAGAAATAACAATTAATAAATATTCATTAAATAAGGAATAAATTATGATATTGGTTTTACATATCACAAGTATTTTCCATCTATGATAATAACGATAGTTGCTCAATATAAATATTGATCACCATGAACCAGACTCCTTTTTAAACACTTTACATAACAGTAACTAATTTAATCCTTACAACTATGCTATGAGATAGATACTATTACCTTTTTTCCAGTTAAAAGAGTACTTGCAAAAGCTTAAACAAATGGCCATTCATTTTCATTTGTTCATAGAGAGATAAGACAGAATGAGTTTACATTCCATCCCCATTCCTTTGGTAAGTATCCCTGAGGGAAGAAAAAAATATATAGACTTGATATTCCTCCTTACTGTCTACTTAGTAGCTAGAGATGGCAGACCCACCATCCTAAGGCAGGCATTTTTTTCATCAGAAATCATTTATGTAAAAGCTGTTTCTAGGACACCAACTATAACATTGGAACATAGTAAACAGATTGTTTGTTGGATTTTCCCAACATTCACATGAGTGTAGGGGAGAGTCTAAATGGGATTTTAGAAACAAATGGGTTACTTGAATAGGTCGAAATCATCTGTGGAAATACTAAAAGCATTAACATACTTAATTCTATACATATCATACAGATGCTTCATATTCTTACTGTCAGCTTCTCTTCTTTCATCATAGGGACTTAAGTGAGAGCTGTGATCTTACTTCTTGTCCACTTATCTCACGATAGCATCCTCCTCTTCTTGTTCATCTTTTGTTTTTTACCTGATGAAACAGCTGTTGTACTTCCTTCATTCAAGTATCATCCCAATGCTAAAATACTGTATAAGGATCTTCCATACTTAACTACTAAAAACTTCTGCTGTACTCATCTGTCACACTTACATATTTTTGTGTTTTTCTATACTTTCTTTGTTAACTGCATAATATATTGTCAGAAATCTATTGACTGCTAAAAGAAAAACGATGTCTGATCTGCCAGGCTTTGGGGGTTGTTTTTTCCTACAACATAAGGCTATCCTATATTGACAAATATAGAACTTACCTATAGAAAAGGATAAAACAAGTCAGAAAAATAAAATGACTTAGAATTATTCAAAGCAACTGGTCTTCTGATCAGTTCTAAAATCAATTCTGATCAATTCGTCTAAGCAACTGGTCTTCAAGATATCTCTTGACTTTAAAAAAAGCATTTGATAAATTGGTATAAAATTTAAAATTTACTTATATATTTGAGAAAAAAAAAAAAGCTTAAGTAGATAAAACAAGTGTGCCATAATCGAAAATTGTTAAAACTGGGCTATTCTGTATTCTCCCACTTTTAAATATATTCGAAAAATTTTATAAAGCAAAACTTGAGATAAATCCCCCAAAAGACATGACTAAAATATAATAAATATGGAAAAATTGTATTACTATGATCGGCATAAAATAATTCTTATGGTAATGGATAAAAAAGGTATGTTGGAAAATCAGATTTTTCAGGGTTATTTTGCTACTAAGAGATATGTTACAAGGCACAAATATAATTCCTTTGTTTTCCTATTGACCTAGATGAACTATACATCATTGTTTATCAGTTGACTTTATAATTATTACTTTGGCATCTTAATATTATGAACGAGTGGCTATTCCAGTCACTACAAAGATTTATTCTCTCTTTTCAAATGAATATATTGATGTAGTACCGTAATCAGTGCCCTGGTCTTGAAATAATAAAGATTAGAATGGTCAACAAATATTTATTAAGATCCCATATGTGACCCATTGGACATGCAACTATGAACAAAACTGAATTTATGCCCTTAAAGAACTAACATTCCACTGGCTTGCCTTCTGTGTTTTTCTGTGACCTTGAGAAAATTGTTTAATTTTGTTTGGGTTCAACTTTTTATCTAAAAAAAAATGAGGTTAATCCTGGCTACCTCATAGAATTATTGTAGAAATTAAATGTGATGTAGTTTATTAGTCAGGGTTCTCCAGGGAAGAAGTAAATTCATTATAGGAACTGGTTTGCGAGGCCAACAAGTCCCGTGATCTGTCATGATCTACAAGCTGGAGAACCAGGAAAGCCAATGGTGTAATTCAATGTGAAGTCCAAAGGCTGGGAATCAGTGGGGCCAATAATGTATGTTAAGCTGCATCTGAATCTGAAAAGCCAAGAACCAGGAGCACTGTTGTAAGGGTAGGAGAAGATAGATATCTCAGCTAAAGCAGAGAGAAAAATCCACCCTTTTCAGCCTTTTTGTTCTATTTAGTCCTTCAATGAACTGAATGATGTCTATCCACATGAGTGAGGAAGATCTTTAACTTCAAATCAATCTATTGATCCAGATGTTAATCTCTTCTAGAAACACCCTCACAGACACACTGAGGAAAATAATGTTTTGCCAGCTCTCTGGCATCCCTTTGCCCAGTGAAGCTAACATATAAAATTAAACATCACATATGGCATGAAGCACATAACAGAAAGACTGGAACAAATGCACTAAAACTATTTTTATTTTCCGATTTATAGATAATTATTTAGTGAGTTTTGTTATAATTATTTTAAGTCTTACTACTCCTTAGTGAATTCACAAAATGTAATCTCTGACCTAACAAAGTTGAGAAGATACTGTTTTTGGACAATACTCAAATTTATGAGACTTCCTAGATACACAAGTTACTATTTAATTTCTTTTACTTAAACATTCTATAAGCAGGCATAGTAAACATTAGAAAATTAGAATTTATATTCATGCTCAGCCATTTATGTTTTGGGTTTCTGGGCAAGTAATTAGACTCTTTTGTGGTTTTATCCAGTTAGAATAAGGGAGCTTTCCGTTAGTTAATTCAATTAATGTATTATCTATGCCACTTTTGATGGTTTCTCAAGGGAAAATTCTCTGTTGAAAAACTGTGTGAATGCTTTCCTTTTCATTGGTTTAAAATTGAGAAATTTATTTGGTATTGAGATATACATTCTTGTCTTCCTTTTACCACTAGTTTCTGTTGGCACATTCAGAATACATTTGTTAGAAAATTTTTCAGATAAACAGTGCCAAAAATAGAAATGAACACACCAAAATAAAGTTAACCAAAGGTTTCCTTAAATATTGTCAAACCTGCAAATATTTGGATGCATCCAATGTTTAATTAAAGTTTTCAGATTTAGTCTCATTTAGTTCATTTCAATTAAATGTCATTTTATTTAGAGCAAAGTGGCTTTAAGATTCTTCCAGACTACCATAAAAAAGGTATTATATTTTGCTATTGAAACAAAGATAATCTGTTATATATTAAATGATATTCGGATATTGATGCTAAATGTATTAGGGTTGATATCTGATATCAATATATCATTTATCATATTGATAAATAATAAATGGTACTTTAAAATTTTCTATAGTATAGTATAGATAGATGCATCATCCTGATTTATGCCTACTATTTGCTAAGTCTGAAATTAAAAATAAATGTATCTTTCAAAGTCTAACCATCACCTATAGAAACAGAGTTTCAGAAATACTTGTACATTAGCACGAAGATTTATTTTAAGATTTTCATTGCAGCATTGCTAACAACTGTGGAAAACTTAAAACAACCTTAATATCTATTAATAGGTAACATAGCCATATGATGAAATATAGAAGCTTCTATTTTTAACCAAAAGCATACATACTAAATGCCCTTCAAACATTTTCAGTGACAGTACCACTAAAAAAAAGTAAAAATCAAAGTTACAAAGTCTTCACTCAATTATTTAGCTACTTATTTTTTGAAAAATGATTTCAAAAAACAGTTTATCATGGTCATTTTGTCTTGTAACATTTATTGAGTGTTTATTATTCTGGGCACTGTGTTTTCTGCTATACTGTGGATTATATCATTTAATTTCACAACACTCATAAAGTTTTTTATTCCTACTTTATAAAATTAATAAACACCTGGCATAGAAGGCAATTTCGCAGTATTTATAAAAAATATTAAAAATAGTTTTTATCATTTAGCCCCAAAACCCTACTGATAATCATTTATTCTAGAAATATACATATCTATAAAGTATGTAGGGGGTTACTCATTGCTGCTCTGTTTGCAATAGCAAATAATTAGAAATGATCCCAATGTCTATCAACAGAAATGGTGAAATAAATCATTACTCTATTGCAATTACCTAATGCTGTTTAACAACTCACTATAAACTTAGTGACTTAAAATGAACAATCACTTATTTTTTTAATAAAATTGCCATTTCAGCAGGACTCAGCAAGAACAGGTCATTGCTGCTCCATGCAACATAAGCTGAATCACTTGACTAGGGATTCAAGCCGCTACTTTCAATTTGACTTATTCACAACTACTGGCAAGTAAGAGCTGACTGTCAGCTAGAAGCTCAGGTGGTTCTGTGAGCCAAGCGGCCATGGTTCTTCTCCACCTGGATTGCTTGGGCTTCCTCACAACATAGCAGCTGAGTCCAAGAACAAGCATTTCACAAGAACCAGAAGGAAGCTGAATTGTCCTTTATACCTAGCCTCTAACTTTATAGTATCACTTCCACTTAGATTCAAGTCCTACCATATTCAAGAGAAGATATAATCTTTCACATATTCTGTGAAAAATTGGAACTCTATATAACAAGTTTGGCATACTACCTTTAGTGTAAAACAGGGAGGAAAATCATAATATGTATTTGTATTTACATTTGCATTAGGAAGTCCAAAATGTTATATAAGTGGTTATGTTTTAAGGGAAATAAGTGATAGTGGAAGGAATAATTGAAGATAGTGGTAAAAGCAAGATTTTTAATTTCATATCTTTTCATATTGTTGATTCTTCAATTGTGTGAATGTATGGCCTATATAAATCTTTTTAAATGCTTGTGTATGTGTATCCACAGACACTTAGAGATGTTAAATAATCTACACAGCTCACCCAGGTATTAAGTCACAGGGTTGAGAATGAAAGCCTAGTATATCTAACTTTGAAGTCTAAGCCTTAACCACAGTGTTATACTGCCTCTCTTTCTGGAATCAAACCCACTCCTAGATCAAGGCAGCTGTGTCGCAAGATAACTCTCTGACATATTAGAGTATGTCCCTCCTTTCCCAAATGGAATGACCCTGAGTTAACGCTTAGCACATTCCTGATTACCATGTATCTATCTGCCTGATGCCTGGTCTCCTTCATGTTGAATATAACAGATTGCTTTGATAATATGATATTTTCATTAGTTTAAAAGAAAAAGAGAAAAATGATGCCTGAGAAAAAGCACTTTTTTAAGAAGGATTTTTAATAGCTAAATGAGATCTCCTAAGACCACATGTAAGAGAAATGAACAGTGTGAACTTTATACATCTCATTTGGACTCTGAAAAGCCCATTTTCCACAACAAAATTTGTTGTCAGCGTTATTTATATATATACATATATATATGTATGTATACATGTGTTTGTGTATATATATATATATAATCTCCAAAATTAAAAGCAATCTCACAAGAAAAACCAATTGCTTGCCACAAATGCTTACACTGTTAGGTGTCTTCTCCACCACATCCCACCTACTGGTGTTCTTATAGGATGGTAAGAACATGGAAGGGAATGATGGGCTTTCTTATTAGACAGGCCACAGTACCACATGGACTTTGAATTTTAGCAAGTAACATAGACTAAGGCAGGAAACAGGACAAGATGATGGGTAAAATTAACTAGCACCTCCCCCTAACTAGATTTCTGCCCTCTTCTCTAAAACAGATTTGTACAATGGAGAGACCTGGGTCACTTATTTGAGCTTTGATGCATATGTTAGGCCACGTGTGTGTGTGTGTGTAAAGGAACCACTGAATTTAAAGCCAGAAGACATGGGTTCAAGTGTTAATTATACCACTGAGAATATTAACACACACCTGCTTATTTCACCAGGTTGATGTGAGGCTTCAAAGTACTTTGTAAACTGAATGACAACAGGCTTTGTTATTATTAAATTAAGGAAACAGAGTCAAGAAATAGCTAACTTAATGGAGTTATCTAGCTTGAATCAGAACTATGTCACAGCGTGAATGAGGTAAACCAAAGTTTCTTTTTTACAAAGAGAAAAAGAAAATTCAATTTCTATGGTAATTGCATCTTCGATTAACCAATTTTTGCTTTAAATACTCTAAAAAGAAGTCAAATAAAGGAGATGTTGATGATGACTATAAAGACATGTATATCTATCATTATTATTGTTGTCATCATTATTATTGTTTTCCCAAAATGGTCAGTTTGGGGAAACTGAAAACAAAGAGAGAGATGTTTTCTGCTTTTTAATTATTTCGTTTCTTCATGTACTTGGGGTCAGCCTTTTTCTTCAAGACTGTCTCAGACAGCAGACTTAGAGTAAGAAAGGAGCCATCAACTGTGAGCAAAAGTTAGCTCATTAAATGACAGAGATGAAGTAGCCTTACTAAATATTAAATTGTTCATGCACCCTGAGTTCTCTGTTTCCCTGGAAAGTTACCAAGAGACAACAAAAATACCATAATAATTCCTAACATCCAAACCAGCAGCAAGAAAATGAAAAGGTTGACTTGGAACACCCAGCTTTTTCATGGAGAGGTTGAGCTACTATTTCACTTATCTCTGTGTGGGAAATAGAGGCCTTTGGATAACATTAGAATCTAAGTTGGCTTAGTTTAATCTCCTAGAAAAAAAAGAACTATAAAAACTAAGAAACTATGACGGAGTCTTGCTGAATTAAAAAAAAATGATTTCAGATATCTTAGATGCCAACACTTGTATATCATTGATCAAGTCTTTAAATGGTAAATCTATTCATCAATGTACTTCAACAAAGAAAAAAGTGTTACTCAGTTTAAAAGAAATAAAATGATGATTAAGGTAATGTGATTCAACACTTAGTGAAATTATCAGAAAATTGCTTCAAGTTTTCCATTAAAAAACAATCAGACATTTATTTTACTCAGCATAAAATGTCCTTATCTTTGCTGATATAAATCACTATTCTCAACACAGTTTCTATTTGACCAAATCCACAAATGACTTGCTATTTGTTTATAAACTAATAATAGAAGTTTTCAAAATTTTGATTAGTACATCTCAAAAGAACCCTGCAGGGTAACTGCATGAGCTGCTTCAGGTAGGAAACAAACAGAATTTATGATTTCACTGCCTTGGTCTACTTCAGCTGAAAATGATCATGGGGAGGAAAATGCAGACAGGCAGAGGTTTAAGAAAAAAACATGAAGAGGAATGTAAGGGTAAGCAGAAGCATCAAAAGTCACATTCTGTTGGAAATGCTTTTGGAATATTTTGTATTTCCATCTTTTGGCAATTATGTTTTACATGATATATGGGGTATTTTTGTTAATAATAATGGACCCTAGTAAAACACTGACATCTCTTCTGATGAGACCGCCCTGCGTTATTGGCTGAATTGAATAAATAGAACCAAACCTATTGAGACAGTGTAGGTCTCTACGAAATAAATCTCTTAAAAAGTATTTATCTACATAAAAAGAGAGAAAAGAAGAAAATTGCAGAACTCAAATCCTTTTTGCATATGCACCTTTACTAGAAAGCCCTACATGTACAATCTATACTTGGAGACACGTTAGACCACATCCATTCACTTTAATTTGTATTATGTTTTATGATATAATTTCACCCTTAAAGCAACAGTTTTTGGCATAAAAAACATCTACTTTTTGTTAAGATATTTAAAGAACACTTTACAAACATATCCACTTTGAGAAAACGGATAACGTTTACAATAGGGATATGAATGGTCATTTTATTTGGTTAGTATACAGCAGTCATCAACCCCCTGATGCAGGAGTATTTTGCTACCTACACAACTTATTTCCTCTAAAATACATTGTGCTATGTTGTGCTGCACTATGCTGTGCCCCAAACATCTTCAAGCTGTGATCTTTAAAAGATGAAGAAAATGAATTTTGTTGGTAAAGTCCTTATTTCTGATATGTTATGTTGAATGCCACCATAAAATCCACAAGAACCCGAAAGAAGCTTTTAGAAAGTGTATTGTTGAAGTTTTCTTGTTTTCAACTAAAGTACTTTCAAAAACCTTCCTAAGCAGATGGACTACTACAGGCAGGAAAATTACATATATTTGAAACAGCTTGACATATTGTGCATGTCAGGAGGGTTCAAAAGGCTAAATTAATATATGATGGTTTCCTCTTCCCACCTCTTTATTTAATGCTTGCTGTGATGAGTTTGAAATCTGGGTATTTCTAGCTTTCAGTATTAGAACATGGTAAGGTTAAACACAGTACTGGCTTCTCCTGTGCTTTACAAAGCATGTCTGTGCATTTTTTAACGCTCTGCCTATGGTCTTCGTCAGTGGGATGCAGATGAACCCAGCCAGCCACAGCAAGTGGGAGGCTTAAACTACTGTCTCAATAAAAAATATTGTTTGTAAAAGGCAAGCTTTACTGAATTTTGCCATCTTCCTAGTATTGAAATAGTAAATTATAAGTATTCTCTCCAGATATTTAAATTCAAAGTGTCTTTGAAAATAAGTTTGATATTTCCTTACATCTACAGATATGTAAACTGATGAAAACCACAAGAAGAAATTTCTCCCTATACTAGTTTGTTTTCAAACACAATTGGCTTCATAGCTGAATTTTTTAACCCACTAGCTAAACATTTAATTTTATAGGTAAACTTACATATGAGATTTTCTTTCATTTTTTAAAGCCAGCCTGACATTTGCAACTGGAACATCCATGATAATTTAAGTATAGATATTAATTAGGGTCACAAGAAACACACACATACACACACACACACACACACACAAAACTGGAACTAGTGTTCATAAACAATATTTGAAGTCTTGAAAATTTCATTGCTTTAAGTCTATTTCAACAGCTGCTTTCTTCCAGCCATATCGCCAAGTCATTGAGTTGCCACAGGATTTCTTTCCACACCACCTCAGTGCCACTGCTCTTGTCAAAATCACCAGTTACGTCCATGTAGCCAAACTTATTGATCACTACTCTGTCTTCATCTCAATGGACCACTCCAAAACTTCTGGCAGAGTTAACCACTCCCTTCCTGTCTTCTCTAACATCGCCTCCTCACTCCCCAACCCACCTGCGCCCCTGCCTCCCCACAGGTTTTCCCCTTCCTTCTCTGGCTTTTCCATGCCCGAATACTTAGATGTCATCTCCTCCGCTACTCGATCACTAAATATTGGCTCCATCTGTTAAGTGACTGACTTCTTTCTAAGTGACTTCTTTCCATCAGTTTAAGTCCCATTTATATGATGGTTACGGCCTAATTTGTAGAACTGACTCAGGTTCATACATTCACCTGGCAATCTGACATCTCCAGCTGTCTGACAGATATCTCAAATTTACATGTCCAAACAAAATTCTTGATTCGCTCCCCCTAAAAAGCTTCTCTGCCTTCTTCCTTCTTAATAACACCATCTGTGAGTAGTACCTACAGCCAAAATCCAAAGATCCAACTTTGAGTTTTTCTTTGGCTCTTAGTCCCTTCATGCATTAGCAGTTACTGTTGACTCAAACTCTAATTTATCTCCCAAATCTACCTGCTTCCCTCCATCTTCACTGTTTCAACCCTCCTTCAGGACCCTATCATTTTTATATTGGACCGCTGAACTACCCTCCTTCTCCTATCCTCTGTATACCGTGCTAGACAACAGCTAAGGTGACCTGCATTGAATGAATCAAATCAGGCTGATCTCTTGCTTAAAAAAAAAAAATCCATTGCTTCCCTACTTTGGCTTATGGAGGTTATATGTGAATTGGCTTGTCTCTCTAAACTCATCTCATATAATGCTGTCTCTTTGTTTACTATATTCCAAGCCACTATGGCCTTCTTCTGTCATTCCAGCATATCAAGCCCTTTCCACCTAGAGACTTTTACACTAGCTATTCTCTCTATCTGGAAAAATCTTTACTCAGATCTTTGCAGACTATTTTATTCTTCTCATTCAGACTTTGTATTAAATTTCTCTCCCTTAAAGAATTCTTCCTTGGGACCAAGTTTTAAATAGACCCCCTCTCCTACTCCACACCAAACACTCATTATTATACCAATATATTTTACAAAATTTGTCACTAATGATTTGTTGTTTGTATTCCTTCCTCTACGATGAGTTTTGAACAAGCAGGATCCTTGTTGAGTTTGTTTCTAATTGCCAGCATCTGTAACAGATAATATGTGTTCAATAAATATTGTTGAATAAATATGTGTGTTGGAATGCCAGGAGTATCCTCAAGAAAGCTTTAATTAAGGAATGGTATGGTCACCTTTGGAGCTCTTTTTGTATATGAAATGACCTCTGGCTTTGATAATTTACCTTACCTGGTTTTAGTCTTGTCTTCATCAATCACTTAGTAACTATGCCTGGGGTTTTTAGTTAAATGCTTCTTGCCTTTGAATGTGTTTCTTTAAATAATAATAAAAAAAAATTATTAGTTCATTTACTAAGTAAATTGTTTTTGCACTACTATATATGCTAGGCACTGTCCTGGGTCCTCAGGGTACAGCAGTAAATAATAGAGACAAAAATACCTGCCTCTATGGATTTATATTCTATTGGGAGGGCATGAGCCATAGTTAAGAAAAGCAGTGAATATAATATGATATGTAGATGTTAAACATAAAATAAAAACAGTAAGAGTGTAGGGATCCAGACTTTGGCAGGGGAGTTTAATTTTTAACTAGAGTGAGCATTAAAAGCAGCATTTAAGTAAAAATGTAATTGAAGTGAAGGAATGAATGGCTCACAACAGTGCAGAGAGAACAAGTGAAAAAAGTTCGAAAGCAGTGAGTGAGGGGGAAAGATGCAGGAGAGTTAGTCAGAGAGGTAGTGGAGAGGAACAGATCACAGGGAGTCTTGCAGGAAAAATACTGGCTTTTACTCCAGTGAAATGGGGCAGCAGTGGAGACTGTGAATGGTGGAGGGACATGATCTAACGTCCTCTATAACATCTCTGTGGCAGCCACCTTGGGAAAAGACTAAGGAGATCAAGGGCGAAAGCAGGGAGACCAGTTAGAAGGTTACCACATTTCTGACTTAGAAGTTTTTGTGAATATTTCAAAAAGGTAAGGTGTCACCAAGCCCATGGCCAGGTCCCTTCCCCTGCCCTTCTGAATGTTTGGATTAGACAGCATTAAAGTAATAAGGACATCACATGGTGAAACACTTCCCAATCCAATAATTAGCTGCAGGGTACACTATTTTTAAAGAAAAAAAGTAAAAAGAGAGAGAGATGGATTCAATATACTAATATTGTATTATAGGTACAAATGGAATTCTCAAACTAACATATACAAAAGTGAAAAAAAAGTAATGTAATTTTGAACTTTTTCTAGAAAAATAATTTATATTTTCTCTTTTAACTATGTAGACATGCACTTAAAACACTGACACATCTAAAATATGTGCCTAAAATAGCACCACAAAATAATTTTCAAATTGCAAATTTTACTCAGCTGTATTTTCTTCACCCAAGGCACATTGTCGTATAGATTTGCTACTAAGTAAACCTAAACTTTTGCTAGTTCTTGCGAAGGAGAAGAGCACAATCTTTTAAAACAGAATACGCTTTCTTTCTTAGGTACTGAAGTAAGATTTGTGGAGCCTCACTAAGCCTCACTTCTTATTTACCAGCTTGGCACTGATGTAATCCACTTCAGATAATAAGAAAGGGGAACACTGACAAGGTACAAGGTGGTCATTACTTTGTAAAGCAGTTGTCTTGAAAGCATTAAAGGAAAGAGAAACAGAAACATATATAAAAGAATAAAAAGCAAACATAATGAAACTAGAAAAGGATATATATTAATTTTTTGCAAAAAAATTGCCAGCATATTACCATGAAAGTAAGCTCCTATTACTGAATGTTCATATAATAAGCCCATTTTGGTGATCTCTATGTAGTCACAGTTTTCAGACTAATTTTTTTTCAATACAAAAAGATTCTGTAACCAAAGAATACTACTCTATATTTGCATTGTAAAAAGCTAAGTGGAAATACTCTAAAAACATTTTTAGGATACTGAAAGTCATAATGTTTCTTCTCAGTGGACACCTGATAGTAAGCACATGACATATTTTAATCAGGCTGCCAGCCTTCACCATTGTCTATAAGAATATGTCATGCAGGTAAAGTAAAATATGCTCTGAAAATAAGTTTTGTATTATTGATGTTGGGGAAATATAATTAAAAACTAAATCTTCTCACATCCCAACTTTTTTCCCAACGAAGACAGTACGAAAACATTTTTATCATTGGATAAGCATTAAACCAGAATTTAATGCATATCACAGGCAATCTGTTAAGAGATTGCAAAGATTGAAAGAAATCTTACTCTTTTATATAGCCAACCAGATTACATACATGTCCTCAAGATAAACAATAACTAGTCCTCAAATAAGAGGCCTTGACATCATCATTTATAACTACAGGCTCATCCTAAATTTACCTGGTAACTGGAGCGGCCATCTGTGTTAGTTAATTGGCTTTATACAAAGAAAAAATAATTTTCTCCTAACTTTATGACAGGAGTAGTTTTATAACTTGGAGAGAGAACCAAATGAAGTTAGGGTCTTACCCTCCCACTGCAACTAGAAGATAAGGGTGTTATGTTCTTGATGTTGACATTCTTGGTCTTAAAGCTGACAAACTCCCTATCAAGCTTTTAAATGTATTTATATACATGTCAAAGAGATGAGAAAGAATTTATGAGTTTTTTAAAAATAAGTGCTCTAAGAAAATCTCTTCCCTTATTATATAACAGGGAGAATTAAGCCTCTCATTTTAAATTTGTATTTGTTCTTACAATGTCCGAAAGCATTCTAGGCAAACTTGCCTATAGAGAAATTAAATTGTTACTACCTGGAAACACATAGGCACAACTAGATGAAGTAGAAAATATTTTAGAAGCAGAGCAGCGATTCAATTGAGTGTCAAACTACTATATTTTCCATATAAAAGCTGATTAATCTTAATGAATTGTTTTTGTCTATTTTTAGCTCAAAGATTTTCCTTTAATAGTTGAAAAACAAAACTATTTAAAATTTATAAACATACATCTTTTCTCTTTCCTCTTCTATGAAATTTAAGTCAATTCATCTTTTAGATCATTTTTCTAATTCTTTAAAATGGAAATTTAGAACCAAACACTTTGCAAAATCACTGTTGTATTTCCTCATTTGAACTTGAGCATTACTATTAAAACAGCAGCAGCTTCAAACTAAGGGGAAAAAAATACTGAGTTAGATTATAATTTGGTGTGTGGTTGTAAATGCCAATAGAAACTTTCTTGCCATTATGCCTGGTGGAAGTAGAATACAATCAGCTGTAGAAAAAATTCTTATCCACATTCTCATTTACCTGATTCCCATTTCTCATGTTATAGTTATTAGGTACCAGACCTTTCATCTTCCTCTGTTCTCTCATATCATTACAATGCTACAGAGGGCAGCAGTCTCTCCTGCCTCCATCCTCTTCGTTAGTGTTCTCATATCTATTTCATTGCTTTCTCTCAGCAGTCTCAAACTGAACAGAAACTAAACCCACTAGGCACTCACAGTCAATTAGCAAGTGATAAGAAGCCTCAAAAAAAAAAAAAAAGACTAAATGGTATTTGAAAGCAGTGATGAAGAAATGTAAGGAAATGTAATACTTTATGTCTAGCATTTCTCTGTGGATCTAATCATTTGATGTCCTTACTTAACCTCTGCCATTCTCCCAAGTATATTACCCTCTATTACCTGGTTTCTGAACCAGGAGGGAGAGTGAATAAGGAGAGAGTGATCAAAGTAGTGCAGCAGAGGGTATAAGAACTGCAGATTTCACCTTTCTTTATAAAGCTGCTTGCTGGTAGGACTGAAACTTTATCTGATCACTTAGCCTAAAAGAATTGGCTCACTCAGTTTCATATTTATTTCATGTATCATTGATAACCAACCTTGTTTCTAAAAAAAGATTTCGAGCAGATCATGGACTTTAATTAGCTAATATTGCTTTTTTTCAATATTTTAATTAGACTGCAGGTATATCTGTTGTATCTGTAAAGGTCAGGTTTTAAATTAAAGCAGAGGTGGTAAACTGGCTGCCTATCAGTTACATATGGCTGTCACAAGTTTTCTCTGACAGACACAAGGTTTTTACAAAATTTGAACTGAGGTCCCATCAGGCAATGCATGCAACTATGTTCTCTCCAGCCCCCATCCCTCTCTATTAATTTGCAGTTGGCCTGATTCACATATTAGTTTATCTACCTAGTTCTTATAGATATTTCAGATAGAAACTTCAGTCTTTCAATCCATGCTGATTTAGATGAGCCAAGAAAAGTAGTTTGAAGCCATAATATGTTTCTATCTGTTCAATATCAATATGTTTACACGGGCATTAGAACTTTTCAGGTTTTCATGTCCTATATACTCCATCTCAGTTTATGAGATAGTCAAAGAGCTAATGCTTTCTGTTTCTAATTCAGATCCATTATAATTTGTTTAACTTCTCTTGTTCTCTATCCAGAAAGGTGGCAGACTATAGCTTTTTGTCTTCAAAAATAAGGGCTAAGTACTAAGGATGTAATTTGAGATTGAAATATACATTTAAGAGAAGTTTGTGCTTTTATAAAAAAGGAAAAACTTTCTTTTGACCTATTAATCAAATAGTTCAATTTGTATCCTGCCTGGCTAAACTCGTGGTATATTTTACCAATCAAAATAGATATAATAGATATATTTTGTGTGGAGCTGAGAACGATGCATGGACCCCTTTCAGATTTTTCTATCACTTCATCTACCTTTGCCATGTTATTCCAAAACACTCAAGTGTTTGGTACTAATATATTGCTATAGACCAGTTTATTTTAACTTTCTTCATTTTCACATTCAAACTGTTCATTCTGCCTAAAATGAACTGCATTCTCCACCTCACAGATTCTGATCTTTCCATTCTTCTATCTCAGTTGCAACACCATTTTTTTCTCTGTAAGTTGCTCTCAAAAATTTTACCTTCAGGATTATCACTCTTTATTTTGACTTAGAATTTTAAAATATTCAACATTTTGCTTATTTTATTTTAAAATTATTCCCCAGATGTTTTATCTGTTTGTCATATATTCTGAATTAGAGTTTAAGTTTCTGGAGGACAGTAGCTATATATCTTCACTCTCTTACAGCCACCACTAGTTACTCTAATTCTTAGATTACTCTAAAAGGATACACATTTCATATTTTGTTTCCATTGCTATATTATAAACCATCATCATGATCCAAATATTCCAATATTTCAATCTCTTTATTTCCTAAACTTCCACTTATATTAAAAAAGAGTATACAAATCTTTTGTTATGTCATATATTCTGATTTGTAGTTAAAAAATATAACTGCCATTCATCCCTGCCTAAAAATCCACCTAATGGCACTGGAGTTATGCAATAGCTTGCTTGGTTGGATTCTAGCAAATGGATGAAGCCACTTAACCTAAGGGTCAAGTTATAAGGAAAAGCAGTTAAAAACATTACATAATTGTCCTTTCTTAATAGTACTTCCATTTGGTCGGAGCAATCAGAGGGGGTTAGAGGGAGGGAGTAGAGCCAGCTTGCTCTCCTGTCTCCATTTCCCACCATGAGGCAAATGTCATAAACCACCCCAATGTTTTTGTTCTGGAAAAGGCTGTGGCAGATCTTGTAGGAAGTATCTCTTCTCTCCTTTCATACATCTGGTTGTAAGTGGTAGGATCTGAGCCCCAGCTGTTACTTAGGGGGCTGGGCAGAGGGATGGAATATCCTTTTAGAGGGACATGCTTTTGTGTTCTTGCTGTTTGTATTAATTAGGGGAAAAGAATAGTTAAACCTCCAGCTTGGTATATACCCGCCAGGTAAAAAGAGTCCCTGCTATTACAGGTAAGGACCCAAGCCACTTAGCAACAAGAATTATTGTATACCCCAAGCCATTATTCTTTATAAATTTAGCTTCCTCAGTAATTTCACTGGGATGGATAACTATAGTATATGGCATGATTTGTTGATTCCCGGGTCCTTTGGCCATAATACCAACAAAAGCATCTTAATTTTTATTGTCAGCATATCTACACCAAATACAGTACTATTCATACAACAAATACTTAATGCAAATTAATTGAAAGTTATGCAACTTGCTGAAGATATATATTTAAGAGTATTTTCAGAGTATACCTTTTAGAGTGCAAACTTTATAAAGCACACAAGTCAAAAACTAGAGACATTTAAGATATCCAAGGGGTTTCTGTCAAATTAGAGAGAATAGAAAAACATTATCAAAAAGGGGGATTTTTAGATAATAATGTGAGGGAAAAGTTGTATCATAGATTCTTCCTCTGCCAAATAATTTTTTTCAAAAAGTAAAAACATATTTACTATCAACAAGCAACCATATAAAGAGCTAATGCATAATGTGATCTGCATTTAAATCAACAGAGTGAGACAACAGCCACTATAAAAATCTTAACACAAACTTACTCCAAAAAAGGGAGTCAACCAATTCTAAGAATTTTGATGAAAAATCTGGAGAAACTGAATGTTTGCCCACACTGAAATCCCAAAATTCATAGAAAAACAAAATGAATAGTGCAATATTTAATTTAATCTCAATCGCACAAATGAGTCAAACAATCCTAAGAATTCTCATAAATATCCTAAAATCTAAAGGGAAACTGATTGGCAGAAAGAGCAGTTGTTGCTAGAGAAAGACAAGTATAATGGGGGAAATGAAGAACTTCAGTCAACTATTTAAATCCTGTTATCTCTCCACGGGAAACAGTTCTAATAATGTGGAGTAAACCAGATTGCAGTAAATTTAACAAACAGATGAGAGCAAGTGTTTTTCAATACACTGCAGAGTTTCCACTGAGTTCTTCGCTCCCTCCCCCTTCTCAAGGCCTTAATGAAATAGAATGCATTTGAAACTACTGGGGGAAAAAAAACAAAAACAAAAAAAAATGGATGTTTGGACAGAGATGGCCCTGATGATTTAAGTGCATGATTTAAACACATGCCGAGGCATTATGCAATAAAACAACAGGTAATTTGAATTTTTTTTTACATTAAAAACAAAGAACCCAAACTAGAGGAAAGCAAAAACAAAGAAAATTTTAAAAATGAATGCGATTGCAAAAATTAAGGACAAGAAGTAAAATATCAGAACAATATCATTACCAAACTAAATTGGATTTAGCAAGGCAGACCTGAAAATTAATGACAAAGAATAGAGGCTTCTGACAACAGAGCAAATGTAGAAGAAAACCATGAATGTAAAGCAATTAAAGAAAAAGAATCCAACATAAGGATAAATTTTTCCTAAAAAATAATACTTTGCTGATATTCGGGACAAAATCTGTATATTAACGTAACATATAATGTTTCAGGAAAAACTGAGAAAAAATTATGAAGTTATAAATATTCTGGATAAGTTATTAAGTTTCAAAAATAAGAAAAAATATTTTAATCATTCAGACTGAAAAGAGGAGAGAATAAATTAGTCGAGGATCAAACTTCTCCAAATTAATATCTATTTGCAAGAGAAAAAAATTTTAATGCCTCCAAAGTTGTCAGGGCATAGAATTAGAACCTAATAATGTTATAAGCAGTCAGAGATGCCAAAAGTGCTTCAATTACATTATACTTTCTATTAGTTTTATTACCACTATAACAAGCTCTCACAAACTTGGTAGCTTTAAACAACACAAATTTATTCTCTGATGGTTCTGGAGGCCAGAGTCCAAAATTAGTTTTAATGACCCGAACTCACCGTGCCAACAGGGATGTTCCTTTTGGAGGTTCCTGAGAAAAGTCCATTTCTTGCCTCTTCCAGCTTCTAGGGACTTCCAACATTCCTTGGGTGGTATCCACATTGCTCTTTTTTCAAATCACATTGTTTTCTCCCACACTGTAATTCTACTGTCTCCGCCTTACAAGGGCATTCATGATTATATTAGACCCATCTAGATAACCCAGGATAATCAAATCTCAAGATCTTTAATTTAATCACATATACAATGTCTCTTTTACCATATAAGGTAACATACTGCTAAAGACCAAGTGTTTGGGTGCCCTATAAATTCATATATTGAAACTTAATCCTCAATATGATAGTATTTAGAGGTGATTAGGTCATGAAGGCAGAACTCTCATGAATGGGATTATGCCCATATAGAAAAGGCCCCAGAGAGCTGCCTCTCCCCTTCTGCCACGGGAGAATATAGCCAGAAGCATCTCTGAACTAGGAAGCAGGCTTTTACCAAACGCTGAATCTGCTGGTGCTTTGATCGTGCACTTCCTAGTCTCTAAAACTGTGAGGAAAAAAATTACTGTTGCTTATAAGCCACTCTGTCTATAGTATTTTGTTAAGGCAGCCCAAACAGCTTAAGACACATATCCACGGGTTCTAGAAATCAAGATGTAGGTATTTTAGGAGAGCCATTATTCAGCCTATCATGAATATTCTTAATACGTAAGAAGTAAAATACAATGAATTAGAAGATTAATCAAAATAATGTCTACAGAATTTGAAGCTGTTTTAAAGAGGTGGGTAGTGAATATTTAAGCAATTTAAACAGTTAAAATTAATCAACGAAACAAAGAGCATTTTGTGTTTTTATCTTGATAAAGAAAATAAAAGCTACGAAATGGGAGATGGTAGTATGAGGTACAGAATGTTAATGTTTTTCACCTATTATATTAAAATTTATTAATGTATAAAATTAAAAAGCATGATTAAAAATGAGTCAAATCCTGTTTAAAAATATTTTCTTAACCTAAAGAGTATTTTTAAGAAACACTACTTTTTTTCACTTATCTGTTGTCAGTTCAAAACTTATGTCTCATAAACATACCTTTAAAATACTGCAATGATTCTTTGAAGATGAAAAGTAATTATATAGTTCTTGAACAACAGCAATAACAAAATCAAAAGTCAAAGAGATTTTAGCTATATTCTTTACTAAGAAGTTTAAACATTCACAGAACAAGCAATATAAAATGTCCTTGGTGGGTTCTTTTTTTTTTAATCTTTGTTGCAATCTGTTATTTTTCCTGCACCTGGTTTTACTCCTGCACCGTGGATAATTTTTGGCTAGGTTTAGATTTTACAAGTAGTTGACTAAAATGTCTACATTCCTTTTCTAATTTTGTCATCTACCATGTAAAACCCACAAAAAAATTCCCATCTGAAAAATAAGCATTTTGAAAATTTTCAAAGCAAACAGTAATTCTTCTCAATTCAACGCAATTGTGATGATGATACACACACACACACACACACACACACACACACACATACATATATATATAATCAAATCTTAATTTATTAAAGTTACTCTCTTAATTACATGTATCGGTGTTTTAATTATTCATTTTTCATACCTAAACCAATGTGTAGTAGTTTTTGGTGGCAATGCTTGTATTCTGCATAAATATTTGCCATAATATTCAAATTTTGCTACAGTTCCTCCAAATGGAAATGTTTCCATAATCGTGCTCATAAAGTTGCTGGCTGATCCACTGATGTGGATCAGCGTTAGACTGTTAGACACTGCATCACTGAAAACTGAATCATGCATTCAACTAACTGCCACATGGCATTATTTTTTTCTCATTTACATATAGTTTCTGTTTTGCAGCAATGGTAATTATAGATTTTAAAAACTCATTATAATTCTAAATGTTTAATAATATTGTTTAATGTGCATTTTTCTTTCTTCATGTTTACCTGAAATACACGAAAAACCTACCACTCTTGGTACATCCTTTTCTACCTTCAAAATGTTTGAAATATAGACAAAATACAGGGTCCTTTGAAATAGAATAAAGTAACCAGATTCTAGTCATTTTTTTCCATTTTAAATTCAATTTGAAAAAAAACTATTTAATTGAATGGATTCTTTAAGAATTTTTTTGTCTTTTAGTTTTTGGTGAAATCCAACATTTACGCTTGATATTTCTGAGCTTATCTTACTGAAACTAAAGCATTTCTCTTTTTTCCCTTGCATTCTATATTCTTCTCTCAAAATGTTTCTATGGTATAAATAATTTTATTTTCTAATGTCTATTCATCTTTCATTCCTGATTTTGATCATGATAAATTTTTTTTAAGCATCGAATTATGCAACAGAGGTAGAAGAACAGCATGAAGGTTTTTACCTCTAGGGCATCCCTCACAGCTGCCGCTGCTGCTGCCCCTGCATTCACTCCCGTGGGCAAATGGCGCCCCGGCCTCCAATCGCGCCTGGGCCCCTGGGCCAGGGCCCAGCCTCGGTTCTGCCCTGCAGAGCCCCAACCTTAATCAGGAAGGTTCAGCCACAGCCAAAGTTGCAGCTGGCTGGCAGCATGTAGGAATACGCTCCAAAATTTAACAGCAGTTGATATTTGTACTATTAAAAATATCATAAGAACAACAAAAAAGCTGCAATAATATAATTAATGGATAATTACACACTAATAAATTGATATTAGTTATTACATTGTGCTTCGTGCCATTTATAATATTAGTAATCACCAAATGGAGGCTGATTTCAATAGTTTTGATAGTCATTTGGGATATGTGAAAAGTTGGCAAAGGCGGAGCCATTTCAAAACAGAGGCATAGCAGCCATTCCAGAGGAAGTGCTTGCTCCTTGAAACTTTGGACTGTTTAAACTAGGTCAGACCTTTGGACTGGGCCAAACCTACACTGGCTCCCAAACAACTGTTTGTAAAACTAACAGAAAAGCAGACATCCTGACCACAAGGACTGATGATGATATGGACTCTCTATCTGATGACAGAATGTCATTTTGTTCAACACAGTTTCGTTATAATGTTGATGACATCCCCTAGGAATTTAACTCTTGTTTACATCAATTAGCCTATGTATGGTAAAAGTGATTTCATTATATGCCGTTTGTCTTAAAATCGCAGAAGCCATGGATGGCATTAAGTTAGGACTTACTGTATAGCTGGAGTAACTAAACTTGTTAACACCAATAGAAATCTTTCTTCAATTCATGTAATGATTCCCTTTCTTTTCTCATAAAAACCCTTCGCCCTCACCCTGTAATGAGAACACCATTTGGGTTTCTGTTTTAATCTATGCTACCTGAATTGAAATTCTCTGATACCAATAAATGCTTATTGCTACTCATTTCGGCTTTTTAATTTTAGGTTAATAGAGGTCTCTAAGGACAATTTATAGCAAACATTTTCACTTTTCAGTTTTTAAATATTTTAATAATCATATTTTTCATATGCTAAAGTTTTGTTACCACCACGGATATATTCCTAATTTTCCTAGTTTAATAATTATTGACAATTTGTCCAACAAATATTTATTAATCACTTACCGTATACTAGGACACTATTCTAGGCAATATTATATTATTACATCAAGGTCATTAATTTGAACATTTTATATTAAGCTTTGACTTGAGAAAATCATAAAAATATCAAAATTAGATAATTTGACATTCATTATAAATCTATATATATTTCTGAAAAGGTTACAAGTCCTAGAGAGCAAAGGTGTTGCCTGTTAAGTTTTAAATATTTTACATCCTGTCTGGCATAATGTCAGACAGTAATACAAGGATCACCAAGAAGTTTCAAATGTTGAACCATCTGTGATCCAGTGGTACTGGATATCTGGAATGCTAGGTGAAACAATGTTCCAAAGGCTCTATATCTGGACTCAGTGGGAAAGAAGGCCATGAACAATTAGCAGCATCAGCCAGGTGTGAGCTTTTGCCAGGTAAGGCTGCTCTAACAATCTCAGAGGGTTAGAGCAACAGAGATCTATTTCTTGCTTTTGTTATATGTCAACTGCAGCTCTGCTCCAGCTGGGATTCTGCTCAATACATCATCTTTATTCTGGGATCTAGGCTGAAAGAAAAATTACATTCTGAGATGTGGTGAGATGTACAAAGGGGTATGAGAGCTAGTGGAAACCCACAAAGGCTCTTAAATCTTCCACCTATACAGCATCAATGGAGTGTATATATATTCCAGCCATGAGAGACACTGTAGGTGATATGGTAATGAGTAGAGATACTAAAGTTTCAAAGCTATATGTAATGTTCTGCTTCCAACATATATAACCATGACTATACTTTTGATGTCTTTCATTTCTTTGTCCTGAGAAAGCACAAGGCAAGGTCCATTTACTTATGCAAATAAAGAGCGAAGAATATATTTTGACCTTGTGGAGTTTAAGATGATGTGGAATCAAAGGAATCAACTAGAGTGTGCAATAGCATTAAGCATTTGTTATAAGGTAAAATATATATTTGGAGATGATACTCTTTTTAGAAAAACATTTCCTTTCTAAATATGAATTTAGACTCCATCATATCTGTGAAATATTGCTAGGCTTTGTGCATAAGTGCATGTTTCCCTTAGACTGTTTTCATAGAGGATCAAAGCTGAAGCTCAGATAATGGTAGGAGGCATAAGCCTACATGCTTATTCTGGAGAACGGACCTGGGAAATATTGGCCATACCAACCTGTTGCTGTCCTATATTATGCTCAAGAAATGTTTAAGAATTAAAGTTCACAGTCTTTCATTTTGTACTTAATGAAAGGAAATTTAGAGGAAAACTCCATTACTAGTTCTTAGACTGATGTTGGTCTGTATATACCAGAGCCATTATTCTGTGAGGCATAAAGATCCCTACTGTGAGTAAGGGATATGGTTTATTAGTCAGGATTCTCCAGAAAAACAGAAGCCATAGTGTGCATGTGTGTGTGTGTGTGCACGTGCGCACATGTACATATATGTGTGCAGATGTATATAAACAGACTTATTATAAGGTATTAGCTAATGGAGGCTGAAAAATCCCATGATTTGCTGTCTGCAAGCTAGAGACCCAGGAAGGCCAGTTGTATAGTTCCATGTTCTGAGAGCTGACCATGTAGGTTTCACTATGAAGGTTTGAGAGCCAGGAGTACTGAGGGCAGGAGGAGATCAGTGTTTCAGCTCAGGAGTAAGGCAGAGAGAGACTAAATACTCCCTTCTCGCACCTTTGTTTCTATCCAGGCTGTAAAGGGATTGGATGAATCCCACTCACACTGGGGATGGCGGTGTGCTTCATTAAATCTACCAATTCAAAAGCTAATCTTTTCTAGAAACAACCTCACAGATACATGAAAAAATGATGTTCCCCCAGATATCTGGATATCCCATGATCCAGTCAAGCTGACACATAAAGTAAAATATCACAGGTTTCCTCTGAAGGTAATGGGAATTCTCTTTTAATCACCTTATGAGGATTCTGAAATAGGATTTTGAAGTTAATTTTACACCAGTGTCACGGGAACATCTTGTTCTTTTTGGATCTTTGGCCTAGAATCCAAACACTTGAACATTCTGCCTAAATGATGAGCAGAAAAGTAGCCTATCCAATAAGGAGTGTGGGCTCTACCTAATAATCTCCATTTGCCATCCAAATTTACTCTACTCTTTTCTACTCTGTGCTCCAAGAGGTGAACATTATGTCTTACTGGTTGGATTCAGCCAATGGGAAACACTAGCAAGAGATGGGAAGGCAAGAAGCTCCCTCCCTGCAGGACACAGGTTAGATGCGGCTATATTCTGCTATCTAAGTTCACAGCACCTAAGAAACATTCTTCTATAGCCACAGTTACAGCTCTTGCATTCTGGTAGATTCTCTCTCTTTTAACCCTCTCAGCACCCTTATATTGCTAGACACAAGATGAAAACCCCTTGAAGGTTTTCCTTCACCATGAAACAACTGGATCTGGTGACATAATTCTTGAGCAAGGAAGTCTTCCATTGGGGAAAATCATCATGACTATATTAAATTAGAAGTCAAGACTGTCCCTTGATCATTTAGGAATCTTCATGGAACTGAACCAAAGGCAGATAAAGGAGCACCAGCGACTGCTTGATTACTAAAAAGAAATTGAGATGTTGCCGCTCAAGGAGAGCAAATTAATTTCAACCACCTATTTAGCCCCAGCCCACAGAACAAATTGTAATAGATAAAAACTTATACATATATATTTTTTCTTTTATTCTTGTGGCACTTAGCTGTCCCCAAGTGACTTGAGAAATTAAAACCCATCAAGCTGAAGATTAATTCCTGGAAATATGTCCTTTCCACAGAATCATCTTAGAATTTTGAACAAAGAAGTGTTCAAGGTCTTGAGGTCAAACGACCGTATCAATTTCTCAAAAGGGCCTTTCATTAGGTTAATTCATATTAGGTTAATTCAATTAAGCATCTTCATATCTGAAGCAAAGACAGAATTCTAAACAAAAGTGTTTTAAATTGGTTCAAGACTTTAAGATACAAAATAAAGGTGATTCAATCTACTCTCAATGATGATTTAAAAAGTAACTTTTATTTTATGTTCATTATTCATTCTACACTGACAGTATTTGGTGTCTAAATAAGGCAAAAAATATTAGTAAAAACAAGAAATTCTACTCAGTAAAGGCCATTAATCACACCTATAATTCTATTTCCTAGAGATTAATCAGTGCATAGATTAGGTGCTGTAAAAATTAATAAAAGTTGCCATTCATAAGAGACTTTTCACTTAACCCTAAGTGATTTTTACATGTATGAAATCAAAGAACATTTGGATTTCTTGGACTAATACTACCCTAAATATTCAATTGACTGATAGTAGAAGGATGGCTTTTGCAAATTTTTTCTCTCTAAAAATTACTTATATTAATTTTTTAAAAAATGTTCCACCTAGGAATACCAGGTGCTGTAGGCATTTTAAAAAAAAAAATGTTGACTCGGGTGCACATAATTGTATTATTGTCGTGATAGTGGTATATCATTGGTTCATGGATGGCCCCATTTTTAATTTTTTCTTTTTTTAATTTTCTTATTTTGATGAATATAAAATCTACTACTTAAAATAGAAAACCTACCACTTAAAATAAAGGCGAGAGTACTAGAAAATCTACCACTTAAAATAAAGGTGAGAGCACTCTAACAATAACTTCTATTTAACTATATGGTCCTCTCATTTTAGCCCTCTGCCTCCCCCTTCCTGAATTAGGAGCATCCTGAGTCCTATTTACTTCTTTATCTTTCTATATTTTATTATAATTATATGTATTACTGCAAATTTTTTTATTACTTTAGTTGTTCTAAAATTTGTTTTATAAAAGAGGGATATCATGTCATTTGTTATTTAATGGGGGATGATGCTTTTCATACAATGTGATATGCAATGACATAGTTACATGCCACCGTATTCATTTATTTTGTATGCTTTATAATTACCCACTGTGTCAAGATACCATACCATACTACATGAATAGCTTATCCATCTTCTCTCCTTTTGCTGGGCATCTGAATCATTTCCAGGTACGTGCTATGTAAATTGCGTGATTGTGAATATTCTTCCACAGGTTTCATATTACATGTTTGCCAGGTTTTCTCTTAAATATATGCCTATAGATTCTTTTGTGTCATAGTGTATGTGAGTATTCAAATTTAGGAGAAAATATCATGCCACTTGAAAGTTCGTTGCAAAATTTTAACCCCCAGCAACAAAATATAAGAAAACTGATGTATACATATCCTCTCGATATTGTCAGATTTTTAAACTTTTGCCAATCAAATGAGCACTAAAACTGATCCCAATTTAGTCTTGCTTTGCATTTCCTGGATAACTAAAAATGTTGAGCAGCTCTTACATTTGTTGGCTATATGTGTTTCCTCTCCTATGAAATCTTTTAAAATGTATTTTGTCTATTTTCTATCAGGTTGTTTGTGTTTTATTTGTTTGCGGTTCTTCAGATATTTAATAATAATATGTTGTTTATTGTATGCAACTATATTTTTCTAGTTTATATTATCTGTTAACTTACACAAATTATCTCAAATTAAACAAATGTTCTTACTTTTAATATTGTAACATTTATCAATATTTTTAAAGATGCTTTTGTTTTGTTTAAAAAATGTTTTCTTATGACAATATCTAAGATATATTTACCTTAATTTTAAGATTTGATTTTGACACTTAAATGTTTAATTTACCTACAATTGATCTTTCTATACAGTTTGATGTAGGAGTCCAATTTCATCTTTTTAAACATAATATTTTTTATTCCACGCATTTATCAGTCTTTTTTCTCCTACTTTTGTCATATACCAAAGTTTCATAAATGCATAGGCATATTCTATAGAGTCAAGTCTATTCCACTGGAGTAAAAAAATCTCTAGCTTAGTACCACACTATTTGAATCACTATAATTTCATAATCCCTGATACTTGGTAGGTTAATTCTCTTTTCCTTGTAGTTTTCCTCAGAAATGTCTTGGCTATTCTTAGGCGTTTACTCCTCCATAGAAATTACAGAATCATCTTACAAAATTCCTTGTACAACTCTGTAACTGGATTTGCATTAATTTTTGTCATAACCCTTTAATTGGTATTGCATTAAATCTCAATTCAATCTATGGGCCAATTAGAGAGAATTGATAATTTTATAGTATTAATTCTCCTTACTTTAAGATGATATAAGTTCCTATTTATTTTATTATTTGCTATGTGTTAAGAATTTTACACTTTTCTTTGTGGAAGTCTTATACCACTTGTCAGTTAAATTTATAGATACTTGATATCCTTTATGACTACTGTAAATGGTATCAAAGAGAAGACAGGTTTTCTTGTTGTTTGCTTGTGCTATTTAGGAATATAACAGACTCCGTATTTGGTTGAACCATAAGAAATTAAATGTTTATATGCAAAAGTGATCAAATAATAGCAAATTTAATATGGTTCACCCTATTAATCTAATATTCAGTACTTTGATAAATATTTCTATTATTTCTGATAATTTATAGTTTTTAAATTTTTCTATATAAATTAACGTCATGTATAGCCATATATTCTCCTTCCCCAACCATATAATTTCTAAATTATTTTTTTAATGTTTTGTCTAGAAGTTCCACTACAATATAGAATGTTAGTGGTGGTTATTGAATTCATCACATCATTCCATGTTTTTAGAAGATCTCTTTCATAATTTCCCAATTAGAATAATATGTATTTTTAAAAAAAAAAAATAGAATCAAGTTATCAGGTAAACAAAATTATCTTCTAATCTTAACTTCCTAAGAATTATTTTTGTGAACTGCTGTTGAATTTTACCAACTATTTTTTCCTGAATCTATTGATTTGATAATTTCTTTTACTAAGTAGCTTTATTGAGACATAATTCATATACCCTTACATTCACCCTTCAAAATTGTTTTTAGTATATTCATAGAGATGTGCATTGATCATCATTATCTAACACCAGAACATATTTATCACTCCAAAAAGAAACCTCGTGTCTATTAGCAGTCACACCCTATTGTCTCCCCGCCCCTCAGCCTCTGGAATCCACTAATCTCTTTTCTGTTTCTATAGATTTGCCTATTCTGGACATTCAAGAAAAATGAAATCATATAATCACATATAATCACACAATATATGGCATTTT
Source organism: Pteropus medius (assembly GCF_902729225.1). Lineage (NCBI taxonomy): Eukaryota > Metazoa > Chordata > Mammalia > Chiroptera > Pteropodidae > Pteropus > Pteropus medius. The sequence goes on from NW_024354500.1 coordinate 16,593,662, forward strand.
ATATCTAGCTTCTTTCACACTGTTTTCAAGGTTTACCCATGTTGCAGCATGTATCAGTACTTCATTCCTTCTTATGGTCAATTAAATTCCATACATCAATATAGCATATTTTGTTTAACTATTCATCAGTCGACAGACATTTGAGTTATTTTAATAATACTAAATAATACTGCTGTAAACTTTTATGTACCGGTTTCTGGGTGGGCTTATGTTTTTAGTTCTCCTGGGTATATACTTAGGAGTGGAATGGCTGGATTACATGGTAACTTCATGTTTAACTATTCGAGTAACTTATAGACTTTGATTTCTTTATATTATATATTATATATAATATGTTATATGTATACACACACGTTAGTTACATTTATAGACTCTTAAAATTAAACTATTATTTCAGATGTAAACTAGACCTAATATAAGTAGCATGTATCATTTTTTATACACATTGCATTTTATTTGCTAATAGTTTCTTTGCAGTTTTTGCTTTTCTATGTATGAATAAAACAGGTATGTGGTTTTTTTTTCCTTATAACTTTCATTTTCGTAAATGTATTAAGAGCAGCTATAAGGAATAATGATAATCATTGCAACTGCAGGATAGCAGGTTGCTTGCTCATGGTTGATGAGAATGACACTTTGATATGACAGTTTGGGGAGGCCTCTCTCATTTCATTTTCCTCAAATTGGCAAATTGTAAGGTTATTGAATCATGAAAATAAATAGATGATATGTAGGAAACAAAGTTCACAAGCAAAAATAATCATATCATTAATTTATGATGAATTTAATGACAATTATATTTATCTTTCTACTTCTTTCAAACATAATGTTTATTACCATACATGAATAACTCTAAGGGCAGGTCCTTCACAGAAAATAAATATCTCATTTAATTTTTAAAAAACCCTTTGAAAGAGATACAATTAGTACTTGCTATTCAAAATCTCACTATAATGATTTGCAAAAAAAAATTTACTACCAGAATTTCACTATCAAAATCAAAAATTTTCTAAGGAAAACTATATGTTCATATTAGCAAAGGCGTCTGAATTGGGTGCTTCTCCTCATGAGAGAATGTCGATCACATTGCAGTTCTATATCTGCTGTTCTAATGGAACTGTGACTTGTATTAAAGTTATTTAAACCTGTTATATATTACTACTATTGTCTTCTCTACCTTTTATTTAGAGATTTATGCTGACATGGATTCATGTTTGCTTTTGTCAGGTGCCTGTGGGCACTACCAAGAAGTTTCAATTTAGTAAGTATCTTTTCTACATTTAACATGTTTCATTGTTTAGTTGTGTTGTAGTACCTGCTCCTTGCAGTGTAAAAAGAAAACTCACAGTAACATTGTATACTGCTCAGAAACATACCTACCAATGACCTGATAACTTTTTAAATAATCAGGTATTTTGTATTTTGAATCCTTTGTTATCCAGAAATTATTTGTGGATTGTTATTTAGGTATTTAAGAATGTAGTAGTGATATCTGGTTGGAGTTTTCTGATATGCATGGAATCCATTTATGATTTTCCTACTAAAAATAATGGAATATAGACTCCTGCACTAGAGAAATTTGCAATCACACACTCCTTGCAAGAATGAAAAAGATTTGGCTAATAAGAGCTGCCTAATTCACAGGCAAGGAAATAGAATTCCATGTTAGTTCATATGTTGATTGAACAAATATCTATTGTGCACTTTCTATGTGTTAGACATATAGCTATGGCAGCGCACGGAAAAAAAAAAAAGTGTTTGGCCTCCTTCCAGAGAATCTTGGGGGCTAATAGACAATTAGCAAAATAGGTAAATTAGGCTGTATGCTAAGAAATGACAAGTGCTATGGAGAAAATGAAAGCAAAGAAGGGGACTATATGGATAGTAAATGGGTAGTGGTATGGTTAGGTTTCTGTTTTTAAAAAGATGGTTATAGAGTTTTAATTGTTAAGTAATTTTGAACAAGGTGCTACATCAAATATAAACCATTTTTTTTCTCTGATTCTTGGTAGTTCCAGAAGTGCTCACCACCTAGACAAATTGAGAAAGAGACCACTCAAGGAAGAAGAATAAAAGGGCATTCATGAGAAATATGAGTAACTTGGACTGTGAATATGACTTTAAGGAGAAGAACCAGGTTTGGTTCAGGGGTTAATCCTAGACAAGAACAATAATTGGAGCAGAGTGGCCACAAATGAGCTGAGTAAATTAGCCACTGAAAAATATAAATATTTAGTAAGTAATATGAGAAATTTATATCATCTTGGACTAGTTTCTGAACTAGGCTACTACATTTTGGAGCTACACTATGCCACAAGGCTAAATCTAAATTAAGAGAGCACTATTAATTTTAGTAATTATTATTATTACTATTCCTCTAATAACGAGTATTTCTCCCACAGTATTTCTTCTGGCACAGACATTCAACAATATTCAAAATTAAATAGCAATTCATAGTCACACTGCAGCTCTCACAGGAACCTCCTGTAGTAGTAATTTCTCTAGGAAATCTTTCAGTGACAATCACATAACTGTTTTGTCTTGGTGAAATGATCTAGCTGTTTTTCTCTGACTCCTTTTGTCATGGTTGAGATGCTCTGTGGTCAACAGGCATAAAATGTACCTTGCTCATTAAAATCAAAGCTTCAAGTAGAGATGCCATTGTGATGGTGACCACTATATTAAAGTTGGATTAAAAACATCCTTATCTTATAAGTCTCACCCTCTAGAGAGTCAAGGACGACAGGAATATCATACATATGCAGTGATAAAGGGAACTAGACCAGACTGCAAGATTCAGAAATGTCTGAGGAAGAATTCTTCAAGGAGATGACAGTCAGAGAAACCTGGATGTGGATAAACACCCTAACAGGAGACTTAAATTTAACTGGTTGACAAATTTAGAGTTGAAACAATAAGACCTATAGAAAATTGTGTGAATGAAAAAACAAGGTTACTTATTCCACGTAGGATGGGAAATCATAGTTTGTTAGGATAGTATAAAATTTAAAAATATGTATAAGTGTTGAAAAGGAATAAAAAAGGCATCATTATTTGTAGATGATATCTACAGAGAAAACTGGAAAATCAATAAGTGCTTAAAGTGAATAAATGATTTTGCACACACAAAAAATTCTTGCTCTTGAAATTCAGGCTAGATTCTCCTCAGCTCAATTTAATTAAGAACTAACAGACAAATCATATTGTGTTGAGGTCCTTCTAATCAATTTTATGTCTGCTTTTATTTTATATGATTTTTAATTTCTTGAAAGCATGTGCATGCTCTGTCTTATTGACAAACCCCGGCTAATAAGAAACCATGATTATAGATGCATGTAAATTAAAAAAAATTACAGAAAATGTTCAATAATTGATAAGCCCTTGCTATTTGAACACCATATTGCTTTTTTCTCTATATCCCACCCACTTTCAGAGGTAATATTAATTTACCACATTGACCTTGAAATATTAAATGTGATTAAAAATCTATAACAGCTAAAGATAAACATGTTTTTGAGCAGAGAATAAGTAATAGTTCATTATCATAGAGGGCAAAGTGTGAATTAGTAGGCTAAGTGTTAGCAGTCCTGGATCCAAATCCCAGCTCTATTACTTTCCAGCTGTGGACGGTGTAAACCATTTAACTTCTAGTCCTACCATTCTACTTAGCAAAAATGGGTATACCCTTCCTTCCACTTGCCTTGCCTCACAAGGTTATTATCAGGCTTGAATAAAAAAGTATCTAGAAGTAGTTTTATAAAAGGCCCATTTTTGTAGGTAAAAAAAGGTCAAATATTGGCAATTTCATATGGTTCAAGCTAATACATGCTGAATCAGTTCTCTTCACTTTCAAGAAAGCTTTATAGAGCTTCTTTCTTGGAAAATAACCATCAGTGCATAAGATTCTATAGTTGAAGAGCAATTAGCAGTACATACCAATATAAAAAGAATCCAGATCTGGTCTCCGACAGGAAATGCAGATCCAGGCAAATGTCACATACCTCTTGGATAAAGTCAGGACAAATGAACAAATCATTATAACTGAAATTGTGAATGAAAATATAGCTTTATGAGTAAATGTAGCCATAGGTACTCCTTGCTTCTGGACAATAGGCATGAATCATTAAATCAGCACTAATTTCTTCAAGGAAAGCACATCTCCCCCTTCACATCCCATGCAGACTTTGAGATGTACATTTTTTTAAATTGAGGTTATATAATAGACATATAATATTACATTAGTTTCATCTGAGATGTTCTTTAGCTATGTCATCCAGGTAAAATTCAATGCACTGTAAAAGTTTATTCTACCACTGATCCTTAGATTATGAATTGGAAAAATATTGAGATAGACATACTGATAGGATACTAACAAATTTAATCATGTAAAAATCTTAAGTCAGAGTCCAGGAAGTTAAAATTGCCAAAATGACATCTTTTATGTCTCCTGTTAACTCTGTCACTTATTGAATGGGAAATCTGGGCGATCTCTTTAATTTCTCTAGCCTTAGATTTCTCATCTATAAAGTAGATTTGTAAACTTATTGTGAAAATTCAAAGTGTGATATCTTCAAAGTGATTAAACACTTCCCAGCTCAATACATACTAGCCATTACTAGTTATATTTGGGACTTAAATTATATTACATGTATGAAAATTATTCCCAAAAGAAAGTGCTTGTTTTGGAGAAGCAGAAAAAGTGCTCCTGAGATGCTTCTGTGTTCTCAGCATCATACATATTATCTGGCACATGAGACATGCCCACTAAATGTCTTTTTAACTAGTGGATGAATTTAAACTCATTCTTTAATATAGAGATGTATGTAGCAGGAAGATTTAGAGGCCAGGCTTTGGAGTCACATAGACAAGGCTCAAATCCTGGCTTTGTCATTCCTAATCTATGTGACTTTGGGCAAGGCACTTACCAATCTCTGAGCCTGTTTGTGTATTTTTTAAATGGAGTAATAAGTTTTACCTCACATAATTGTTGTAAAGATTACACACATGATCTAGCATATTTGAATATACACTATAGAAATATAATAAATTGAGCATTTATTCCTTTTAAGAGTTTCCAAAACTGGGGAGTTTAAAGTGCATCTTAAGGTAGAGAGGTTTAGCCATTAATTTATTTGATAAGTACTGTTGACACTTGAACAATACAGTGGTTAAGGAGCCAACACCCCCAGTCACAATTCTGCATATAACTTTTGACTTCTCATAAACTCAGTTCTTCCATGTTATTCACAGGGTATTGGTTTCAGGACCCTCACATATAGCAAAATATGCAGATGCCCAAGTCCTTTCTATAAAACAGTGTGGAACAATGCACAGTCAGCCCTCAAAATACTGTTTTCCATCCATGGTTGGTTGAACTTGCAATGCAAAACCCAGGAATACAGAGGGCAAAGTGTATATTTATTGAAAGAAAAATCTACATATAAGTGGACCTATGCAGTTCAAACCTGTTTTATTCAAGTGAAAACTGTAATAATTGTTAAGAAGTATGAGCAAGATCATAAGCAGGCCTTTTAAGCACTTCTTTTAAGAAATCATGCTATGAGAGATTTTGAGTATCCTAGTTTCTACGTTTTGTTAATAAACTTTCATTATCTCATCTTACTTTGATCTCAGAATACTTTAAAATCCTTCATTTTTTTATGTCTCTTAACCAAACATATGTCTTTCAATTTTAACTGCAAATTTTCTTCTAACAGATATTTTACTCTATTTCCATAGTCACTTTTTAATCAATTTTGTATTTTTTAAAAATTTCATCTAGAAACTTTTATTGAATTTTATATTTATCACCCACAAAGTAGTTCTGATAAAATGTCAGATTTTAGGTCATAGAGTTCGGTAGACTATTATATTCATATATTTCTCATTTCACTTTTGCTTTTACCTCTCTCAGTCAGAGGGCACTTAAGCTAATGTAACCCTATAGCTGGCTTGAACCCTCATGTGCGCAACATTTATGCTAATGGCCAACCAAGGATACTGACCATAAAAATAAAAGAACTATAAAATTTAGAAAGTTCAGTGGTATATCTGGCTTGATATCCTGTATCTCTCAGTGAGCAATATATAATGCTTAGGGGAAGGTATGGAACCCATTACGCTCCTAACTGTGCAAAACTATTCCGAGAAAAAATTAGTTTTCCTAGATTAGCTAATCATTAGCTTGAAGCCAAAACACAAGGACTATAAGAATCCAATGCTTGGGAAATACTCCCTATAGTAAAATTGCAGGAGCCATTCTTATGCTTAGGTGTTCTGCAGTCGATGTCTTCCAGGATTAATTCAGTCTCATATCACAACATGTTGACAATTTTTTAAGAATAAATAAGCGATTATTTTACTTCTTTAAGTCTTAACATTAGTAGAAGGTGACCTTTGAAATAACTGATCAAGTTAAACATCTACTAAAAACAGAAAAAATAAGTGGTATTTGTAAGACATGAATTTTATTGACATTGTTTTTTTATTCCCCCTAACATTTTTCCTCTTAGCACAAATCTGTTCATGAGAAAGGGCTTGAATCTAATCAATATATGGATAATATAGTAAAGCCAGAAAATACACAAGACTGAAAATAAACTGTTCTACAAAATTCACCATGGGACTGCAGACATGGCATGAACTCTTAGTCTGGTTTCATTATCTATAAATTGAGGGAGTCCTACTAGATCCCCTTTCAAGTCATGCAAATTTTACTTAGTGCTATTCTGAACATAGCCTTTACATGGGCCCTTGAAAAAAATGATGAAAGGCAGTAAATAGAAGAGCTTAAAAAACATCTCCAAATATCTTTACATAATATGATTACCCTCTATATTTGTGCTATAATCTTTGAATCCCTTAATTCCTATACTATAACACATTACTTGTCTTATAGATAAGCATTAATGAAAAATAATGTCTGAGATATGTAAACTATCTTTCTTTTCCAAAATAAACTGGTAAACCACAAATCAACACAGAATCAGTTTCACTCCAAAGCAAATGTCACTGAACAGAACAATCACCACAACCAAACATGCCACAGATTCCTTAGCATTTGGGGTTAGATGAGGGGGGTTATATTTTCTGGTAGGTTTAGAAGAATGGAGAGGTGATTATGTTGACAGGTGATCATTCTTTCAAAAACTAATAATTCTTATTTCTATATAATAAGAACTACTTATTTAATCCACACTACAATACAAATGATAACATTATCCCATCTTTTTCTATTCGATTTTTTTTCAGCAAACTGAGTCTCAGAAATAGTTAACAACTTAATCAAAGTGATACAGTTTGCAAATATGCTTCAAAATTAGTTCTCTATTTCCAGTTCGTCACATTGCCTTCCCAAACAAAGTAATTTTGTTTAGTTCTATTAATGAATATTATAGCAGTGTCCTTCATGTCCACAATGTAAAGCTTTAGATTGTAGGAAAAACTTTGCTGGGGTAAAAAGTACTATCAAAAACTTTCTTGAAATAGAAAAGAAGTCAGATTGGATTAATAGTAAGAAGCTAGCATTAAACTAGTATGCATTAGGTCCCAGGCACTAGGCTAATCCCTTGATTATATAACACACACAAAATATAACACATTATCATTCATTCATTCTTTAAATGTTAATTGAATGCCCTTTATGTTGCATCTGTATTTAAAATAGTGTGAGGTTGTTATTATTATCTATCTCTATTTTACAGATGAAGAAACTAGCCTCCAAGATGACTCTTAATGATTCTTGCTTCTTGATATTCGTACCTGGTGTGGTCCCCTATTACACTGAGTAGCAATGACCTAGATAACCAATAGTATGACTTCTAAAGCTGTCATAAAAGACTACAAATCCTGTTCTTCTCTCCCTTGGATCACCTACATGGAAGAAATAAACTGTCATATTACGAGGAACTCAGACCTCTGAAGAGAAAGATTGTAAGGAACTGAAGCCTCCTGCCAAGAACCAGAACTAATTTGCCATGAACATGAGTGAACCACGTTGAAGGTTGTGATAATTTTATGTGTCTACTTGACTGGATCAGAGGATTCTTTGATACCTGGTTAAACATTATTTCTGGGAGTGTCTATGTGGGTGTTTCTGGATGAGACTAGAATTTGAATTGGTGGACTCTAGATGGCCCTCCTCAGTGTGGGTGGGTATATTCTAATCTGCTGAAGCTTCCTTACTTGAGCTGAGACATCTCATCTCATCTTCTCCTGCTGCTGGACTGAGATTTACATCATCAGCACCCCTGATTCTCAGGCATTCAGAATAGGACTGAATTAAACCCCTGGCTTCCCTGGGTCTCCAGTTTGTAGACAGCAGACCCTGGGACTTCTCGGCCTCAATAATCATGTGAGCCAACTTCTCATGGTAAATTTCCTTTATATTCTATGGGTTCTGTTCTCTGTAGAACCTTGACTATTATAGAGGTTGATCCTTCAGCCTCAATCAGTCTTTTGCTGACAAACTGCCTGGAACTCACAAGGTTTCCAGTCAGAACCACCCAGCTAAACTGTTACCAAATTCCTAATTCACAGAAATCACATGAGATAACATTCATTGTTATTTTAAGATGCTAATTTTAGGAGAAATTTGTTAGAAAGCAATAAATAACAAAGCAATAAATAGCAGAAAAAATTCCAAAGTCATTTGGAAAAAGTATAAAGTTGATATATCTATGAAAATGTAGAGTTAGCAAACAAAGAAGAGAAAACTACGTCTGGAAAAGGTACAAGCCCCTCAGAGCTTTTACCACTTTAGAGAATAAAAAGAAGCAAGCCAAAGTAAATGTGGGGGAAAAAAAAAAAAAAAGACCAAAAGAAAAAGAAAAATAAAGCCAAGAGCAAGAGAAAAGTCCATTTTTAAAAATATCAAGAAACCCATATGGCCCCATTTTTAAAAGAGATTTAAAACACATTGGCTTAATCACTAGTGACTTACAGCATAAATAAAACATTTCGTTGTCCATATTATAATGATATTATAACAGGGAATTAGAAGTGCAGGCCTCATATGGACATATGAAGCACTAATTAAGGTAAAGAGAGAAAATGAAGAAATATTTTATTTTTGCTTTGTTTAAGTATGTACATATGTATATCTAAAACCAAATATTTGAGTGTCTTGGGTACCACCAACATGGTATTCATGTTGACTCTAGTCATATGAATATGAGTTAAATTATGTAGCTGAATGATCTTCTAATCAATTGGCATTGCTATGTCAGGAGAAAGTTGCAACCTTGGTTCTCATTTGCCTCCACTAACATGTCTCATGTCTGTAGATAAAATGCTGACACATGCGTACTACTTCATCAGGCAGTATCTAAAAGAACCCAGTTACCATCAGCTTATATATGTTATGTTTTTTTAACTCCAAATAAAATTTAAGTGGGCATGTATCTGGATAATGATTTCACAAATGACAAGGTAATAATTGCACCATCTTTCAAATATGGTACCTAATCCAGTGATTTAGATTGAGTTGTATATTCTCTAAAAACTCTGAGTTGTAGAAAAAACACATGATTACTACCATATAAAATTTCATGCAGGAACATATTATTAGAATTGACTTTTGCTCTTACAAAGTTAATGGTAGTGAGTCATTTTTGCACTAAAGTAATTAGTAATATCGTCAAATTCAAAATATAAGTCTAGTGCTGGTAAATAGCTTAGGTAGATGATGAAATTGTCAACTTTGATGTTTTATTTTGTTTAGTTTATATTTAGTAAAGAACTGCTTCTTAAAATGTGATCACTGATTTGGGATAAGTCTATAAAAATTCATTTTAGAATCTTCTCTAACATCATATAAATTCCTAGGCTCATTAATTTCATTACAAAATCAATCAAGTCAAAACTTAATAAGTACTTTAAATATTCAAGTTTTTATAGTTTTCATTTTATAGAAATCAAGAGTAACACTTTATCACATGTAGTTATAAATGCTAAGTGAAGAACAATTTAACTCAAACTGATAGATCCAATTCAGGACATATTTTAAAGATAACTGCTTCTTACATCTCATTCCTAATAACTACACGAAATGTTTTATGTGAAAGAAAGTCGCATCTTTCAACATCACTAAAAAGTCAAAACACAAACTTAATACTGTACTTTGTGGTTTTATTATGCTTTTTTTTTTCATTTTCTTATTCTATAAGCTTTTAGAAAGCTGAACCCCCATCTAGCTTTAATTCTGAATTCCAACATCTGGAATGCTACATGAGTACAGTCAATTAACTGCATGAGCTGCAACTACACTACGGCCTTGGCATTTTTCTGTCACTGACTCTTTTGGGTTTATTCTTAAATAATCTTACATGGAAAGGCTTAATTTTCTATATTTCTTACTCTGTACACATTTCCCTTTAAAAATTTTGACCTACTCTAATACAACATTTTGGCCTGTATTTCAATATTGCATAGGCTAAAGTTTTCATTTCTCTATTTTCCTGCACATTGAATTTATTGTTTACCTATTCTACTTAGTCTTTGATAGGTAATAATAAAATTCAGATATTTACTGGAGTGGAAAAAAGAAGAATACCTAAGAAAACCATTTTTGTACCTAACCTAGATTCAGAAATGTATTCTAAAATATTACCTGCAAGTTCATCCTAGCAATAACACTGAATAACCAGGTCATAACACTTAATCCTCAAGGACTAAAAGATGTGACTAAATTTCATCTAGTCACTCAAGCACCTAGTTTTCTAGCTGCTGCAGGAGAGGCACCTGTTCTCTCCCACCAGTTAATTCTAATCCATGCACAAATCACTGAGAAGTCCTGTGAGTTGAACATATAAATTTCTACATGAATATGTATGAGTATTTTTATTAGAGGTATGTGAAATAAAGTCTTCCTGAGTAGCCATTTATGGAAACATATTTCTATTGATCGAAGAGTTGCTAACATCTCCATAATTTCTGAAATCTTTATTCATGTTTTATCTTTTTCTGAAATTAATGAACCATGTGAATTTCAACAAATAGTACAATATAATTCTTCAGATCTCTTTCCCTTTCATAGCTCTTTGCTATATTACACCCCAGACTTTCAAGTTCCACTTTTCTAATCCTCTGTACCAAGTACCAATCACTGGAGTTCTGATTCTATATACAGCACTTCATATTGATTAGACAAAGTCAAAAATAGAATTTTTTCAGTAATAAAATGTATGTCAAATAATTGATAAACCTATTATTTTAATAATTTCAAATATTTAAAACAATATTCATGGTTATTTTGAGCAATGAGTAATAATGATATTCCTAACAACAGACTTTATTATATTGATGGTGATTATCTCATTAATCTGTAAGAGAGGAAGGTATACTAAATAATTATTAATTTGGCCTATGGTCTACTTATTGTATGTATATTCAGCCATAACCAATGTTGGTAGACATAATTATTGGTATTGGTCCAAGATGATATCAGTAAATTCTTCTGTAAAAATAGAAAAGTACCAATAAGCATTCATTTTATAATTTCAATAGGTTTAATATGCCATTTGTTTAAATTTGAAAAAAATTCTAGCTTAGTTGGCTAAGTAATACAGTAACACATCTCTTTAGAAATATTTATTTTACTCACCATCAGTTTTATCTTTATAGATTTGTTGAATATTTAGCAAGAATATTTCATATATTTCTATTTCTTAATATCTCTAATTATACTTTCTTTAACATTCTTTAACTTTTAAGTCAAATAACTGCTTTCTCTAGAATTCTGAAAATATATATGCCAAAGTTTTTCTTAGTATAATTATTTTTTACTTTGACTTTTTTGAAATATACTTACTATTTGAGCACTGAAAACACTTTAAAGGTTGAATTACAGTACACCTTTATTAGTTTTTAAAAGGTATACCTTTATTATTATTTTAAAGCCTTTATAATACTTGGAATTTTAATGCATCTAGATTTAGATAATACTACACTCTATTAAGCTAATGCAAACAAGCAAACAAATCCATAACCCCTTGTCCTTTTACTGTTTTCTGAAGCTCCCACATTTGAGCCAGTAACTTATAGGCTTATATGTAGCCCACACCTTATGAGCTCTTCTCTTCATGTTCATCATTTAATTTTGTTTTGTGTATATTTCCCCTTGAGCATGACATTTTAATTCTATCTGACTTCTAAAGGCTTACTTCAGCAGATGTTCCATATAGAGCTAGAAGGAGTTGCCTGGTAGTTCAGTTTCTGTAATTTTAATCAAGTATTCAGTCATGTGAAGCCAGAGGGAGTTACTGTTTGAATTACTATAAATTTTACACAGAGATGCTGTGTGGTGCAAAGAATGTGAGATGCTGTTTTCTGAAAGGTTAGAAAGTCAGTTGAAACACAGCTGAATACAAATAAAACTGTGCAAGAAGGAGCTTGATTCCCTCACCTGCTTTGTCTAAACCTCAAAGCTAGGCTGCCCTCATCTGATGGCTAAAAAGGGTTCACCACAGAGTATTATTTGAGAGGTGCTAGAAAGCACCCCTTCTTCCCTAACAGCCCTCTCCCATTTGATGTCTGAAATTTTTTTCAGAGGATACACATTGGCCCTCCTACCATTTCAGACACATCTGAAATCATGTACTCCTCGGAAAGGGAAAACTGACTGCAATTTGAGAGAAGGTGTAAATCACTGACATTGGACCAGAGATGATGTGTGAAAATCAAGGTGGAAAAGAGGAGTGTTGATAAGGAATAGAGCAAAAGGACAAAGAAATGAGTCAGAGATAGCAAAAGCCAAACTTTCTCTAATTTACAACTTTAGACAAGCTCTTCCTTAGAGACACTGCGAAGACAAGGAAAATATTTGAAATGAAATGAAATTGAATATATCAAAATGATTAATATCAAAGTCATGTACTTATAGTTTTCATGGCAATAGCTATATCTGTATATTGTCCAGTTTTATAACCAGGCTCAGACATAAATTTAAAGAGAAAAACTTAAACTCTTAAGATAGTGTAAAATGTTAGATTTATACACCTATTCCTTGTGTTTAAGTACTATGATAGACAGTTTATGTTAATACAGTAGTTTTAAGACAAAAGCAGGATAAATCAGAGACTATGTTTTTATACATTTTTATCTGAACATTTGTTGTTTTAAATAACTGTAACTGCTTTAATTACTATTTTTACTAGTTTTATAAAAATAAAATTACAGATATTATTTGTATTAGACAACTAGACCTTGCAATGTGCATGGTAAATTTTAAAGGAACTCAAAAAAGAAACTGAATTTCAATCATGTGATTATTTAATAGCAGTGTTCTAGATTAAAAATAAAATATGGCTTTTTGAGAATCAACTTGTAGAGTCATTCACCAGTTTTTGCTGGTGAAATAGTCAAGTTGAATATAAAACTGGCAAGTTCTAAGTGTCAAGTCAGTCAGGATAGCCTAAGTTATGCTTCAGAAATAGAAATAAACAGTCTTAAATTTTCAGTGGCCTAATGCTTCATGTCTGATGCAGATCTTTGTCCCAAGATCCAGGCTGACATAAGCTTCATATCAACATGTACCTCCATGATCTCTGAATAAGGAAAAAGTGAGTGTGGCAAATCATTAGCTCTTAAAGCTTCCATAAGGAGGTGACTCATGAAACATCTACTCAACATCTCCTTGGCCAAGGAAAGTTTGATAACCATGTCTAATTAAAAATTAGGGTGAAGTGCAATCCTACCATGTTCCTGGAGGGAAAGGGAAATTGGAGCATTTGTAAACAGATCTAATGTCCACTGTAAGAGAAAACTAAGTCAACAAAGAGCAGGAAACTAAGTCATATGATAAACTTAGAGATCATACAAATGCTACTCAGAATTTTTAGTAATGGTGGTATGGAAACAGGCAGTAAGTTGTGCTTCATAGAAGAAATAACTCCAACTATTCCACAATGGGAAGATGGCTATTAAGGACACCACAAAATAGCTGGGCCCAAAAAAACCTTGCCGCCTCTGATTCTCACTGCCAGTATGAACTTGGAAGTATAAATAGATCATAAGGACTCGAAACGCTGCGGCAAGTACCCTTGTGTATGAATCAGTGTTAACTGCATTGGTGACTACTGGTTGCACATAGATTTCATTTTCCTTTGTTCTATAATGGAAAACCTTGTTTTGTTATTGGTAGTATGTGTTTTATTCTCATAGAAATGGACTGAATAACTACCTAGAGTTTTAATTGCAGGCGTGAGACTTCATCCAGTCCCCAAGATACTCTCCACTGGCTGTGCTCCTCCAAAGGTTGCCACCCCTCACTACTGGAGACCAAGAAAAAAGAACATATAAAGGTCCAAAAATTAAGTACATGTTCTTGTCCCAGCCTCTAAACACTAATAGAAATATGTTGATACCTATCTATTTACCCATCGACGTATCTATGAATCTACATAAAATTATGTTTTACTATTTTCCTATAGTTTTGTTTTATCATAGATAGGACACTGACTGCTCTAATCTATCAGAGTGGAGTTGAATGGAAATCAAATAAATGATAGCAGTTTGTTCTCTATGAGCTTTATAAAAACTGCAACCATATCATTACTGAGAGCTCAAGGTTATTTATAGATCTGGCCTTTGTATTCACTGTATCTCTAAATTTTCCTAATCCTTCTCTTCATTACTTCAAACCAACCTAAGGTTAACAACCATGTCTCTAATCACTATTGAATTTAGCTGAAGGAAGGGCTAATGGGAGGTGTGGGGGAGGATAGAATGTGGCCTTACTTAAAAAATTCTCCCAGATACCAGGGACATTAGACAATAGAATTTAAATCCTTTCCATTTTATCATTGAAAACCACAGGCTTGAACCAGAATTTGATAAGACTTTACTTCTTTAATCAAAAATGTATTTTATCTAAATTTGGGGGCAATATGAGTGGCACTAAACTCTGTGTTAGGGACCCACACATTAACATTATTGTAATTACAAATATGTTTATCTTGTGCCTGTATTGCTTAAGTTCTAATAAATTAGTCATTAAAATTTGAATTGGCTAAGTTCCCTTTTTCTTTTGAAATTCTTATCAAATTCTTTTACAAAATGCATAATGCCCTAAGTTATAATGAACAAAACAGCAGAACTTATTACAAAATATCATTTTTATACATAGTATTCTTTAATTTGCTGATTTTACTATGTCTCCAAAGTTTTAATATTTTTCTGTGAAAATCATATTTTGAAGATTTAAAAAGTTGAAGGAATGTGAGCCCTTCTTGGGATATATGTGTGTGTGTGTGTGTGTGTGTGTGTGTGTGTGTGTGTGAATCCATGTTAATTATATATATATACACTCAACTCTACTCTGAATGAAAATTAAGAGGACAAAAAATACATTTGATTTGGACCTCCTGAGGAAATTCTGTTTACTTTCATAAGTCCTGATAATAAGTAACTTGGGGGGGGTGTTATTTCAAAATAAATAACTTTGTCCATAAGAATGTAACTAAATTGAAAAAACTAAACAATGTTAATTAAGTCTTCAGCACAGTGTTAAACAAAATCACAGTAGATCTCATATGAGAGGACTGTTTACCAAATTTAGTGTCTTACTTAAAGCAACTATAATTTCAAAGTACTCTTATTTTGAATATAAGTTGAAATTTATCATTTCCTACTGGCAGTAGTGAAATATTAATCAGTGTATTGTATGATCCTTGATATCTTTAATAGGAGAGAAAACGAATGTGGTCTTATTAAGGTAAAAGACAATGCAAAAGCCCCACAGTCACGGATGATTACATGAATGTCTCAGCATTTCAGTCCTGTCTATGGTACTGGGATCAACAAAGGGGCTAAAATACCCACTTGATTGTACTGTTGCAAAGTTTATGTGAGACCTAATATGAAAGGGTCAAGTTCATTGCCTATAAAATAGGAAGCATCCAAAAACCAGTATTATTATAACAAAGGCAGTGGCTCACACCAGAAAGCTCAACTGATCTTTACTTCTCCCCGTCACTCACATCTTGCCCAAAGCCAACTAATCATTGAGTTACCCTACAATTATTTAATTCTTAAATCCTAGCTGAGAATTGTTATAACCTATTCACTGTTCTTCAATCATAGTACAATTACTTGATTCCAAGCCTTAGTTTTTTTTACCAGATTTACTCTCCACAAATACTGAATGAGTGAATATATTTCGCCATCAATTTCACCTAAACCATATTATTCTTCTTTTCCCAAATCTACCTTAAGTCTGTCTTCAGTGAGATTTTGTTGATGGTCTTCACATTATTACTTGTGCTTGGAAGGACCTGGAATCTTATTAAGACCTAGCAATTTATCAAGACCCTATTCAGAAAGCCTTATTACTCTTCTCCCTTCAGAGAAGAGAGTAATCTGCTTTTTAATTTAGCTAATTAAACATGATGTCTGCACCTTTCTTATGGCACTTGTACGGCAATTTGATAAAGTTTGAGAATAGGATCTGTGAAACGATCATCTTTATATGTTTCCAAGAGCCTAGAACAATTTTGTCTACAAAATTAGAGCTTAATACTCACTCATCTTAATGTTATTGATATTTGAACATATTTCAGTACCTCCTAAATCTGGTTGCAAATAATTTTAAGAAATTTGTTTAGGATGCAGATTTCCACGTCTTAGCCTAATAAATCCAAACCCCTGAAGGAAACCTGCTAATTTACCTCTTTAGATGATCGTGATGCATCCTGCGTGTAAACAGGCAAGCTAAAATATTTACATGTCCGTTTTCTAATGCCAACCAATATAAACTTCCACCGAGAATTAGAAAGCACTGTGTGTATCTGGCTTTTTGAAATTTTCCTAGCCCAACAATTTATACTTTTACAAAATTGTCTTTATCTAAGTCCTTCATTAAACTACAAAATCTAATACTGTCTTTTTTATCAATAAAGGTAAAAGAATTAAACTAAAAAAAAGTTATAGTTCCTTCTGCCACTTTATATTAACATTTTATAATCTGTTCATCTAATATATATTTACCATTACCATTATTTCATCTGCTTTTCAGCTATTTTATTTTCAGCCTTGTCCATAATTATCATGAATATTTTCAAAATTCATTATTATCACTGGGCTTTTTAACAGCCACCTTCAGGTAAAAAACTCTTTGATCTACTTTTTTCAACAATAAAAATTATTTTCTGGCATTTGATAATCATATTTTTCTTATACTTTACAGTTTATTTTCCAGCCAAATCATCTATTCTGAGTCTGCCAAAATGGTGGCATTATTTCTCTGATGAATACAATAGCACATAAGCCTCAGATTCTATTCTTAGATTTGAAATGATGTATAAAAAGTTGCCTGGTGAACAAATATCCAAAGTTTCTCTCTTTTCCCTTTTCAAAAGTTTTATGCGTTAGCACATCATGAATGTAATTCAATCCAAAACTCTTGACAGAAAAACATGATCAATAATGAAATATTAGATTACAGTAATGTCATATCAAAATCATTCTAAAGAACAGAAAAAAGAATATATTGATGTAGTTTGATAAAACTCAAGTATAGTGTGAATCTATAATATGTAACTAATGTTTGCAAGAAAAAGTAATAAATTTGTAATAATCTATAATAGTTAACATTGATTCAAAAACTACTTTGTATCAGATGCTTTACAAAATTATGTCTATTCTATTTACATTAACCCTACAAGATTAAGTAATGTTACCCCCAGTTTATGGACCGATATATGCCTGTTAAACAACTTTTCCAAGGCACGTGACCAGTATATAGCCTTGCCAGGTTTCAAGCCCAAGTTGCCAAGCTCCAAAGCATTTTACCTACAACTGAAGAAAAGACTCATCATAACCAAAAAGTTCCTAAGGAACCCTTGTGTTCTGTTACTTCAGCCACTTAGCCTTCTTGGGTCCCAAATTCTTCTTCTCAATATTAGGATATTGTATTAAAAGTTCCAGAAGTTCCCTGTGGCATTGAAATTCTGAGATTCTAACGTGGAGAATCTACTTCTCTCCATTTCCTCTGCTGTTTTCCTCTGGAGTGAGAAACCATTACCATCCAGGTGGAGCTTTAACTTCCTTTGACTTTCTAACTCACATAATTTCTAACTCATTTATTTTCTGAAAACCATCTAGTCTATCATTGAGATTATCATCTAGAAAAAAATGGAAATTTTGCTCAGCATGACACTGACATATGGTATGTTTAGTTTGCACATCTAGGAAATTTGGAAAGACTGGATTCTTTATATGTTCCAATTAATGTATTCTCTGAGTGCTTTTATGAAAACAGTCATCTTGACATGATAGTGCATTGTTTGCCTTTTTGCTACATTGGTTTCCTCATGTGCAATATGTTTAAACTGACTTCTGTTAGAGTTAATTAAATACAGTAATAGGATTTCTAATGAAAAAAAAGTGAAACAAACAAAACCCACTCATTATAAAAAGTACATGTTTTGCTTCATTTAATACTATATTCAAACACTGCTCCTAAGATTAGATAATGTATTTCATGGATTCATACATAAAACTAGAGTGACATATTCTGAATGAAAGGTTTGATTAGATAGCTTTACATACTACTTCTGAAATTATGTAATGAGTTGAGCATCTTATTTATTTTTTTCTTACTAATTTTTGGTATAATCCTTAAAATCATTGACATGATTGGGATTTGTTGATAGTGTTTTTTGCCTTTTGATTTCTAGTTTTACAGATTTGGATGAGACAATATCGTGGATGAAAAGAACACAAGATTTAGTGTCAGATGACTTGGTCTGACATGCAGCTCTACTTTTTTTTTTAGGCTTATGAGAAAATTATAGAACTTCTCTGGGTTTTAGTATCTCTGCAAAAATAAAAGTACAAAATATCTACATGTTTAATAGTAAAATTATTAGAAAAATTCATGGAATGATAAATACTTAATATTTATTAGTTGAAATCATGGTTTTCTACCCCATGAAGAACAGTTACTTCAATGTAAACTAATTCTGTTGTTTCTCAAAGAAAATTTAAAATATATACACTTTAACAGTAGAAGTGTTACTATTCAGATGAGTCCAAAAACAAGAGAAAAATATGGAAAAATGAAAATATTTAAAATAATTGACTGCATATTTCCCAGAATTAGAGAATGATGAGAGGTTTTAGAATAAAAAAGTTAACCATGTACAAGAGAAATAAGAAGTCCAAAACATAAAAACACTGAGAAAGAGCCTGTGTCATTCTATAAAAGAAGAGTAATCAGATTAAGATTAGGTTCTCAAGAGTAACACTATAAGGAAAAAACAATGAAGTAATATTGAAGCACATTAATATGTAGAACTTATATAAGTTAATATAGTTAATAAGATGATAAAATAAAGACATCCTTAGATATAAATGCCTCTGTAGTTTTGTTACACAAAGACTCTCTTTAAAACACTCGGAGAAACAGAATTTCAACAGTAAACCACTAAAATACATATTGAAAGTAGTCTGGAGTAAATAACTTGGAATATTCTATCATTATTAAAAGGTATACCCAAAATATGCTAGAGCAAAAATTATAAATGACACCACTATAGCAGAATGAAGTGATGGGGATGGTAGGAGGTTAGAGAAAGCTAGAAAGGGAATATGTGAAAGTCATTGTCTGTTTATGCAGAAATATAAAGATATTGTTAGATTTCAAAATTTCATAGAGAAAAATAAGCTTATGCATGCCTCTTAATAAATTAGAGCTATCTTCTAGAAAACTAAGAGTAGAAATTTAAAAAAATATAACTTTTAAACCAGAAGTAAATAATCTTTTTATAGAGGATAGGAAAAAAGGAAAAAGAAGTAAAAAAAAATACAGAAACAGAAAATACAAAAAAAAAAGTCAGAACAAGTACTAATATAGCACTATTTACAATACATATAAATTTATTGAACATATTAGTTAAAAGACAGAAAGCTTCAGACATGATATAAAAAAATAAATAACATATGCTGCCTACAAGAGACTCACTTCAGATTAAAAGACATATACAGAGTAAAAAGAAGGGGATGGGAAGAAATATTGCCTTGACCTAGAGGGTATTGCAATGAATGAAATATGTCAGAAAGAGAAAGACAAATACCACATGATTTCACGTACATGCGGAATCTAAAGGACAATAAACAGCAACAACAACAACAACAAAAAACAGAAATAAACTCATAGATACAGATAATATTTTGAGAGCTACTAGATGGGAGGGAGGTTGGTGGAATGGAGAAAAAGGGCAAAGGGATTAAGAAGTACAAATGGATAGTTCCAAAATAGACATGGAGATATAAAGTGTAGCATAAGAAAAATATTTAATAATGTAATAAATATGTAAGGAGAAAGAGGGTACAAGATTTAGTGGGGTGATCACTTTGTGAGTTCTATAGATCTCTAATTACAATGCTGTACAACTGAAACTAATATATTATTGTATGCCAACTATAATTGAAAAAAAACCTCATTGAATTGTACAATGTAAATACGAGCAACCAATTGTCTTATATTTCAACAAAGCCGGATAAATTAATTAATCAATTAATTAATTAATTAAGAACCAGAAATACTTTGTCTACAATAGACACACTTAAAGCAAATGAATGTAGAGTCTGAAAGTAAGTGAATGAAAAAGGATATATTCAAAATAAAAGGAAGTCAGGTGGCAATTTTAGTAAAAGGTAAAATAGAATTCAATGAGGAAAATTCACAACATGTATTTTAATGGAACAATAGATAAAAAACAATAAATATCACAAATATATCTGCACTCATCATCATAGCCTCAAAATTGGTTAAAAGAAGATGAGTGTAAAAATAATTATTGTATATAAAATTTTTACAAAGATCACTCAGAGACTAATATATCAGCAATCAAAAATTGAGCAAAGAATAGAAGATTTTAATAGTACAAGCATGAACAAACAAATTTATGGAATTACTGGGTCATAATATGAATATTTTCATGTTTCTGCATGATACGGGCTTTCTTAGCATAGAAAATTGGCATGCTATAAAGATAATGTATCTTTTTTCCCAAGACTCACTTCTACACATACCAAGAGTGTTAAACCTGGAGCCACCGGCTCCCATTCAAAGGGTAATAAAGCCTTTCTCCTTAAAAACCAAATGCTTTCATTCTGGCATAGGAATTTTTTCCTTTCTCTTCTCAGAAAGAATTTATTTTAGAGAGCAAAGTGGCAGATGTATAACAATTCTTGTAGAAACTTCTAAATTCACAATTTTGAGATTCTTCTCCTTTGGTACAAGGAATCTTTTCTATGTATGAGTGACATCTGCCATCACTGCATCACCCCCTTAAAGGAGAAGAATAAGTAGTGGAGAACCAACTCTGATCTAGGCTCCAAAAATCTAATATTTGTTTTCAGGATAATAGAAAGAAATACAGATATTAAAAGCTCAAGAACATAACACAATAATAATACATATTCTTTTAAAGTCCATAATCATAAAGGAAATTCTAATGAACTGCTGAGTTAAAAACCATACAGATCATGTTCTCTTACTGTAATTAAACAAATGTGAAAAATAATACAAATGATAACAACAGAAATATATAAACATGTTAATGAATAACCCATGAATAAAGTACTACATTATAATTTATATTACACTATTAGTGCAGCATCTAGACAAAATATAGCTTTAAACAAATCAAACAAACCTGGAGAAAAATATAAAAAAATATTATGAGTTCAGTTGACACCATTAGAATAAGAATTGAGCAAATCCAAATTCAAACAGGAATGAAATTTTATAATTGGGGCATTAATCATTAAATTAAAGAAATACCATTACACCAAAAAAATAAAATAATTGAAAATTATTAATAATGAAAAACCCTTGACAATGTGAAGAAAAGGTCAAACTAGATATGCTGGCCAATATGAGAATATAAGCAAAACAAATAGCAGATTAAAAATCTGAACATATAAATAATTATGAACTATAAGATCATCTATATTAGAAGTTCTCAAAATGTAGTCTGAAGTCTCTTAGAGACTTCTGAGACCCTTTCAGGGAGATTGTAAAGTCAATCCTATTTTTATAATAATGCAATATATTTGCCTTTTTCACTTTTATTCTCATGAGTGTACAGTGGAATTTTTCAGAGGCTATATGAATGTAACATTGCAACAGATTTTATGCAGAAACATATGTAAAAATCCAGCTATTTCTCTTAAGCCAGACTTTAAAAAGGCTTGCAAAAAGTTAAAACAATTCCATTCTTTTCAGTATTTTTTTTTTGGAAATATATACTAATTTTTAATTAGATAAGTATTATTTATATTAACTTCTAATGAAATATTATTATTATTAATGAATTAATAGTTTTACATTTTCTGTTTTAATTGCTAATACAATAAATATCATCCCACATTAATTAGAGCTCATCAGTAGCCTTAGGGTAATAGCTTTGGGATCATCAAATATTTATTAGATTATAAAAAGATCCCGAGACCAAAAAATTGAAAACTGCTGGTCTACATAGAAAGTCCAATAGCATCAATAAGCTAACTCTACACCAACAATAAAGAAGTAGATAATATGATAGAAATAAGACACCATCCACAATAACATCAAAACTCATGAATTATCTACAAGTTAACAAATGAATGAATGCTCAAGACTTTTATAGAGACAAATGTTAAACTTAGACTAAAAATATAACTACCCTATAACTCAGCAATTGTACTTCTGGTATTTACCTAAAGACAATGAAAACACTAATTTGAAAAGATATATGCACCCCTATGTTCATTGTAGCATTATTTACAATAGCCAAGATATGGAAGCAATTTAGGCGTCCACCAATAGATAAATAGATAAAAAAAAGATGTGTGAATGTAATATTACACAGCAAT
The DNA here is from genome assembly GCF_902729225.1 of Pteropus medius. NCBI lineage: Eukaryota > Metazoa > Chordata > Mammalia > Chiroptera > Pteropodidae > Pteropus > Pteropus medius. The sequence goes on from NW_024354500.1 coordinate 16,616,522, forward strand.
GAAAAATAATGAAATGTCATTTGCAACAACATGGATGGACCAAGAAGGTATTATTCTAAATGAAGTAAGAAAGACAAATACCACAAGATTTCACTTATATGTAGAATCTAAAACAAAAGAAAGCAAATGAACAAAACAAAACAAAAACAGACTCAAAGAAATAGAGACCAAAGGAACAGTTACCAGAGGGGAGAGAGTGGGAGGATGGGTGAAAAAGGTGAAGGGGAATATAGTCAATATTGCGATAAGTTTGCACAGTGACAGGTGATTACTAGAATTAGTGGGGTGATCACATTGTAAGGTGTAAAAATGTCAAATCACTATTTTATACACCTGAAATAATATAAGTAATACAATATTGTACACCAACTATACTTAAATGAAAAAATTAGCATATAATAACAAATCTACTATAATATTCAATTAGAAAATAAATAAAATAAAATAAAAAGAAGGCCTGAATGGACCAAAAAACCATGTTCACATATGAGATGACTGATATTTTAAAGATGTAAGCTTATCTCCAAATTAATTTATAAATCTAATGCAATCAAAATTTGAAAAAAAAATGGACAAATAGCTAAGAAATATTTGGGAAATAATAACAGAAATGGTTAAAAAGCCCTAAGAAATTTTCAGACATACTAAACATTTTGGTAATAGAAACACAAATGGATAAATAGAACAATAGAATGGGTTTTTTAATTCCATTCTAGAGAACAGCCCAGGCAGGTAGCTGATACTTTTGGTGCACTACATATCTCTTTTAATGTGGTTGGTTTTCTAACTGCAAGTTCTTCTATTATTTTGCCTGAAGACTTTCTTTTACCACTGGAGCTTTTTTGCCACCTGTATAAATGGCCACAGTGCCAGGGACTTAATAGGCTTCAGATATAGCCTTCGATCAATAATTATTGATAAGGTTTTCAGTGATGTGCTGAAACTAACTCCTACCAGCTCAAGAGAGCCAGTTGCTAAAATTTCAGGACTGTTGCTTGCTAATTAAAGTTGCTTACTAGCTTGTAATCATCTGTGGTGAGGCTATTTACACTGCAGCTATCAGCAAATTCTACAAACCAATGGTTAAGTCTTTACCTGCATACCAATGCGCTGGTGTATAAATACACTTACACTATCTTACCCTGAATTCACCAATTCCTATGTTTACTCTGGTTTCAGAGTGTTCTAATGGGATTAAGTGAGAGTCAGCTTCAAAACATATATATTATTAGGTGTTTTTCCTTCCTCACTTCCCTACTGGTGGCTTCTATCTCCAAATAAACTATCTGTAGTTAAATGTTTATCTAAGAGTTGGCCTTTGGAACTTAAACTGAGGCAACTCATTTATAAATGGGAAATTGATATATGATAGTTGACACTACAAATGAAAAGAAAATGATTGCTTTTTAGAAGATTTTGGGGAAAAGGATTACTAAACTATGGAAGAAAATTAATTTAGCTTGCTTTTTTACATTATGTTATATGTTGAACTTTAATTTGATTAAAGACTTAGATGTGAAAAGCAAAAATATTAATAGAAGATAATGTAGAAGAATATCATTATGATCTACATGTGAGGATTTCCTAATACCCAAAACCAAAAAGCATAAATTAAAAAATTGATGTCCGAGTATAGAATCAAAATAAGAATTATTGTCTAAAGAAGGATCATATAAACAATGTTAGCAGATAGGGGACAGTCTGGGAGAAAATATTTACCATTTCCCAAATTAACATTTGATTGTTTTATCCATGACATACGAAGAATTAAATGAAACGAATTAAAGAAACAGTAACCCAACAAAAGATGGTCAATAGACATGAGAAATCAATAGGAGAAACTTGGATGGTTTGTAAGTGTATACAATGCTCAGATGCACAAATAATTGGTGAAACTCATATTAAAACATTGATGAAATGCCATTTTACCTTAATCATATTGGCAAAAATTATTGAGTTAACATCAACTGGGGCAAAGAACTGAGGTGTGAGAAAATGTAAACCATCGTGAACGGGGGCACAAACTGTTATAGCCATTCTCCAGAGCAACCTGGCTCACCTAGCTGAAGTAGAATAGATATACATATCACATAATCCAGTAATTTCATTCCTGGAGTATATCCCTAGGAGATTCTCATATGACCTCTAAAGAACATGTGCGTGGATGTGTATCTCAATGTTGACTGTGGCCATGGGAAGTTAGGGATAGCTTAAGTAGTCATTACAAGGAAAATAAATAAATTAAATTTGGTAAATGCATACTGTACATACCATGTATACATAATATGCAGCTGACAGAAGCAAAGACACAGCAGGAAAAACAGCAACATGAATAAATTTTGCAAATAAGAATGAAAAAAAACAGGAATAGAGTAAGATTTGTAGTCTAATATTTATGTAAATAAAATAATCTGCATACACAAATATATATATGGACCACTACATATTCTGACAGGGATATATTCATATTAAAAGATATATGTCAAATTCATTAGAATGAGACTCTATAGAAGGATGTAGCAATGGGGATGGGTATCTAAAATAAATAAAGAGGAAGGTCTTAGCAAAAGCAATTCCTGAAAACATAAGAATTTACTCTTTATCCATATGTTTGATAGAATATTTTTCTTCTCCCAATACACTGTGAAAGTTTCTATCAGTTTTATTTAGAAATGCCACAAGTGACTTCGGTGTAGGAGTGCTTGCTCTCTATGAAATGAGTGCTCTGTGTCCATATTGCCTTTGCCACTTGTTTTCTCTCAATTACAGCTGCTTTCTCTGCAGGCTTAGGCAGGAAGAGATACACTGGGCTTGTAATTAAAGCTCAACCGGACCCCTACAGGCTTGCCCCTATTTTCTTGCAACACGATGTCTGTTCTCTACTAGTTTGGCTGAATCTTTCCACATAACTCAAGGTATGTTATAGTATTTGTATTAGCTGAGATTCTCTAGAGAAATAAAATCAATAGAGAAATATATACATATATATGTATATGTGTATGTAATATATAAAAGGAGATTAATTATAAGGAAATGTCTCATGTAATTATAAAGCTGAAAAGTTCCACAATCTGCCATCTGCAAGCTAGAGACTCAGGAAAGCTAGTGGTGTAATCCAGTACAAATCTGAAGGCCTGAGAACCAGGGAAGCCAATGATGTAGATTCCAGACCTGGAGGCCTAAGAATCAGTACCTCTGAAGGAAAGAGAATGATTTTCTAGCTCAAGCAATCAAGCAGAAAGGGTTAAATTCTTCATTCTTCTGCCTTTTTTGTTCTATTAAAGCCCTCAAAAGATCCTGATGATGCTTGCCTATATGAGGGAGGGCAAATGCTTTACTGAGTCCAGTGATTCAAATGTTAATTTCATCTGAAAGCACCCTCACAGACAAATCTAGATATAATGTTTACCCAAGTATCCACGCCTCCTGTGATCCAATCAAGTTGAATTTAACCATCACTATATTCCCATTTTGATGAAATTTAATTTTAGTTCATTTTAAACATTTCAGCACCATGTTAATTACATAGTACTCATTCTGTCAAGGAGATTTATCTCGATCCTAAGAGCAATAAAGCCTTGAAGAGTTTTAAGCAGTTCACACTCAACCTGAGGGAAGACTCTGGTATGGATAGAGAGTAAAAACAAAAAGATAAATTTGATGATCAAGATAAAAATATTCTATATGTAAAAATATCTTAACATCATTTGAAGACTCCCAGAGCAGAAAAGTCCACTATTACCTAAGCCCCCCAAATTTCTGTGCCACGTAGGAGGGTAGTAAACAGCAAGGACTGAGAATCTTAACTTTACCTAAAGAATATTAAGTTTTAAACAAAAAGTCACTGAGTTGCCTTGACTTAGCAAGCAGCATTCCACTACGAAGCAAAAAATGAGAGTTTATATCCTAAATTGAGTCCAGATATGGAGTAATAAAGAACATTATAATTTTTGCTCATATGCTGTTACTGTGCAAACTTCATACATAGGTAGCCTAATATCTTTAACTATTCAAGTTGGAATCATCGTTACAATGGACAGTTACTATAATGCAGAAGAACAAACAGGAAGGAGTTTAAAAATTGCTTAAAAAGGGGTTAGGGTATATAGCATTATTAGAACCCAAAAAATAGAAACACGTTGCTATACATGTCAAGAATATTATAGAATATTTTGGAAGATAACTATCTTTTAATACTAGTGATTAAATAGCTTCTTAATGGCATGGAAAGAGAATGTACTTTCCTCAAATGCCTGAATTTTATTGAGTCATTTATTCAGTAAATTTGTTGAGCACGATGTGCCAGATACCTGGATTTTATTTTTATTAAAGCTTTGTATTTGAATTGTAACCCATAAGAACTGCTTTTTGTAACAGAAGTATTTTAGGAGTAGTTGACAAAAATTAAAATCTGCCACTGGGTAGAACATTTGTGAGGTTATGCTCTTGGAGTTAATCTAGTCATAAATACTTAAGTGCCCTCAGATTTTTGAAAGAGAGATTTAAGAGCAAAGTATCATGAAGTTCAAAGCGTCTCCCTCATTAGACACAAAATACCTATCTTAATACCTGGACATTAACAGACACTACAGTCTCAAAGAGGACACACGGCTTAGGAAAACCTAGGTTATGTCTATTTGGAGGGAAAATGTCTCCATGAGCCAATTAAATATCATATATTTAAATTTAGTGACCATTTTCAAAATAAAATAGATATCCTCAGTGTAATTCTAAGCAGGAAGATAATATATTTTAAAAAACATTTTATGTGAACTTCACATAGATTTAAATTTTATTTTAAAAAAATAGGATAGATTCTGTTGTAAAAAGGTATAACTCTAAAACTTCACCTTTATTTTTTAAGAAGAGTAAATTATGGCCTAGAGGTAGTAAATTAATCCAGAGTAGTACCTGTCTTCATTTAGAGTTTATTTAAGAAGTTGATAAATAACAAGGAACTTCTCCCTAGAAAACTACGCAATTGCGCATATATAATTTTGCATATAATTGCAGGGGTGAAGAGATTTCTGTACTCCCAAAAGCTTATCCATGTATCCAGCATAAAGAGACCTGACCATGGAGACTAGGTAAAGACTTGTTCATGTGTCTGATCATGCGAAGGGAACTACATTTGTTTGTGATAAAGAAATAAAGCTCTAAGCAGGCTTAAAACAATCATAAACAGAAGTATCAATATTCTATAGTGTTTTTCACATAGAAGAAAATAAATTCAGGCAAGAAAAGGAATTTACATATCAGTGTAGAATTTTCCACAAGAATACTAGTGAAAAACTTCCTTTAAAATTTTATACCGTTTATGGAATAATATAAAAAATAATATAAAAATACAGAAAAAGGGAAAATCTTCAGGTCATTATAAACCATTACTGGAAATTTTCAAATAGCTTCTTAATGACGTGCAAAGAGAATGTACTTTCCCTTTATATATTCAAATATATAAACAGGAGAGAAAAATAAAAATATTAAAAAATAGTAATTTAAGAAATTGCAAGACCATTATCTGAGCATTTATATTTTACAATCTGGTAGAAACCAGGAGAGCAGACAAATAGTTGGGGGACCATGACAAAGCATTACAGATGATTCTCGTCTTCAGTTCAAGAGAATTATAAAGGTTTTGTCAAAGTAGACGATCTTAAAAATTAAGATAGATACAGTGAATATAAATGCTGCAAAACAAATTACTCCTATGCATGAACCCTATCCTCAAAAGTCATAATTGGTCATCCTACCTTTATCTGCATATTTCCTTATGTTTGAAATGTTCAGGGCATTCTGTTTTCCAGGAAGTTCTTATAGTTAAAAGTTTACTCTTACATTGAGCTTAAAGCCATTTGCACATAAATTCTATCCATTGGTCCTGATCCTTTCCTTGGAAACTACAAATAAATCCATTTTATCTCCAGTCCATTTTAGAACTGTTAACTCTTCCTAAGTCATATTCTTTCTAGGTCAACCTCCCAGATCTTCCTATTATTTTTCATAAATTAAAGTTGTCAGTACCTTCTCCATTTTATTAACTCCAATTTGTGGATGCCCACTTTAGAGTGAGTTCTGAGAACTGAACACAATATATCAGGGACAATCTAGCCAAAAGGCAGAAAGAAAATTAACCTAAAAGTAAATTCATAAAAGAAAAATAAAAGTAAGTACATGAAGATGTTTAATAAATATTTATTAAATAAATTAGACTGTTGATTCACATTTTGTAGACAAGATTTTCCCATATAAAATGAAGTTAGGTTTTTCCTGTACTAAATATTAGCAATGGCAGTTTAAAAGTTAAGTGTAGTACTTCAGTTTATTCCAAATAAATTTCATCTTGGTAAATACAAAGAAGCTTTCCAGCATACACAGATCATTTTAGATGCTGATTCTGTTAGTCAATATATTTGTTATATTCCTAGCTTCATGCTGTCTGCAAATTTAGCAAAAATTACTTCTATGTCAACATTTAAAGCAGTGATAAAATGTTAAACTCAATAGCTTACTGAGCTGTCACCAGAGACCTATTTCCTGCAGGTTAACAATGATATATCATCAGTATGACTCTTCAGGTATAACTGTTTCGCAGATTAAGAATTCACTTAATTTATTATCAGGTGTCACACATGTCTTTTCCACAGGATATAATAAAAAAAAGTCTGTCAAATTGTTAGTCATATCTAAATTTGCTCTATTAGTTTTTCTACCACTTAGTAACTATAGCATACAAAGAAATGTATTCCATCAAATTGTGCCTTGTTGGCAAACCCACTCCAACCCTTAGAGAGTTATTTCCTCTCTAAATACTCACATCTATTTATTTTTTAAATTTATCTTTAATGGTGACATTGAAAGCCTATTGAAAGCCTCTCTTTTTGATAACATCTCCAGGTCTCCAGTACACCTGTTTTGACAATTTAAAGGTATTTTTTTTTTCACTGAAAAAGTAGTTTACTATTTATAAGTAAGTAGACCATAATGTATATTTTTTCCTCTATATGTCCCTCTCTAGAGTTGGCTGAGGGAGGGGTGCCTACTGAAACTTATATTACTAATGGTACAGTCTTATTCATTCTATCAAATTCCTTTTAATGGTACTGTGTACCATTAAATATGGTACAATTCTGTATACCATAGCAGACTCTGAGAGAAATAAGTTTTGAAGACAGATTCTATAAATGACATTGCTGTCATGGTTTTATGTACAGAGGTAGATTCCACTGAGTACAGTATCCATTTTAAATAATCTTTGAAAAGATTCTCTGTGGATTTCTTAAAGATGGCAAATAAATTTTTAGGAATGATTTATTCTGCCATCTATAGTAAGCATTACATATCATTTATCAAGATTATATACTACAAATAATACAAGGATTCTAACACCAAGCTTCAGCAACTCTTCACGATGATATTACTGATAACCTTTAATAATCCAGAGAAAAGAATTAGCCTGTTCCACTCCAAATTCTCTAAACTCTCTAATCACGATGACTTCTTTCCCAGTGTTATCTGGGCACTGACTGATATATACTTTTCAATTCAGGTCCTTTATTATTAATTTCTATTTGTAATTCATCAAAGTACATTGTTGTAGTACCAAGCCAATATTACTAGGTCAGTTCATAAGACATAAGTTATTTAATTTTATTAAGAAGAATATCTGAAAATTATGTTGTCATGTTACTACCACTTAGCAAATTTACTAACATTAATTTTATACAGTAAAATATTTTTTGCCTAAAACAAGACTATGATGCAATTCCCAGACTCTCAGCCGGCCCCAACCAACTTTATTAACTGTGAAATCTCACGTCAATATATGAAAGTACATAACACAGTCGATCAACTACTGAGGAAGTCATTTGGAATCTAAGTCTATCAGAGTGTCTTCTCTCATTCAGTAACTCCTCATAATTACTAGCAAATATTTCTAAGAACAAAGTACTTTAAAACAGTTATGATTATTAGCTAAAAATGGCTAACATTAGTATTTACTATATAACTATATCACTATTTACATAATTATTCTTAAGTATATGAACATGTTTAATCCTCATAAAAACCTTACAGAGTACTACTATTATTATGCCTATTTTAAGGATAAGGAAACTTAGGCACACAGAGTTTAAGTAACTTGCCCAAAGTCACAAATATAGTTATTGTGATTACAGAGCCTGAGGTCTTAATTACCTTGCTGTATTGTTTAAGAGTACTTTCTTAAGAGGAAAGCAAGGAGAGTGATGTCAGCAAACCTGCAGAGTAGGAAGCCCTGAACACTCCTTCCCCACATACATACACCAGTACAACAATCTCCATAGTAAACTGACATTTAGTCTCTGGATCTCAGCTAAGAAATAGAAAGTAGAGCAGGTTAGGTCACATACTGAAAAAAGAGGAATAAACTGAAAGCTCTTGTGAAAAAAGAAAATATTTGACCCACCACTTTTTCCCTCCAAGTTCCAGAATGCCAACAACCATATTTATACTATACTTATTTTCCCATCTACAGTGTAAGTCCACCTCCAGCAGGCAGTTAGAACATACCTGTACTGAAGAATTCAACTATCCAGAGAAACTCCTACGGATAATTGACATCCAGGGCTTCTCAACAGAAAACTGAGAATCCTTCACCAAAAGCAATCCTTCACACAAAAGCAGGTCTTAAAGCCCTGCTAGTATATACAGAGCTTGCCATCAGCTTGTTAGTGTCTTAGTCCTAATGTACAATGAATAGCTAAGACTCAGATATTTGAGAAAGACTGTAATGAGTAAGGCAAAGAAGAGAGAAAGTGAGAGGGGCACAGGGGGAGAGAATGGGGTGGGGGAAGAGAGAGAGAGAAATTCACGAGAAAAAGACAATAGAGTGGAAGAAAAGACACTGTGACCTAATAAAATTATAGATTCCTATTAGAAATATTCAGAGAAAATAAATTATCAGAAACTATGACAACTAAAAGAATATGATAAAATTTCAACAGAAGATTTGGAATATATAATAGAGGATATCTTGCAAAAGGCAGAAGGGAGATCAAGATAAAAATAATAGAAAAGAAAATTAACATTTCTAGAATGTAAAGCATTAAACCAACAGAAATTCCAAAAACAGAATGCCCAAATAGTTGAAGAAAGTTAAAAAAAAAAAAGCCTATGACTCATTATTGTAAAATTTCAAAAAAAAAAAAGCCCTAAAAGCTTCCTAGCGAGAAGCAAGGTCACACAAAGATAAAAGATGCCAATCTCATCAAATTCTTCAAAAGCATCACTAGAAGCTAGAAGACAATGAAGCCATGCTTTCAAAATTATGAGTGAAAAATGAGATTCAATGGAAATCTCTTCTTCTATTTAAACTATCAGTAGAGTAAGTAGATAAAATAAAGACATTTTTCAATATGCAAATCCTTATGTATTTATCTCCAATGGGCCTATTCTCAGGAAACTACTAGTAAAACATGTGCCACCAAGAAAAAAGTTAACCAAGAATAAGAAAAACTAATGCAGGCAAGAATTCCCAAAACAAAGGCTATACAATTGCCAAAAACAAAAGAACTCCTTTAGGCTGGAGGAGGAGGTCAGAGAGTGCTGGGAAGATGTCTCCATTAAAAAAAAGTAATTGAACTGATAAATTATTTAACCGGCTAGTCCAAATAAAAAATTATATTAGGAAATATTTTACATAGAAGATGTACAGATAGTTCATCTAATAAAGTAAATAATAAGGCGATTACTAATAAAATCATATAAAAAATGAAATCATGGACACTATTTAGAACAGAAATACATGATATTTAAATTGTATTAAAGACATTAAATATGGTTTTATCCAAAAATTTATCTATATTTTATTGGGATATGGTTAGATTGAAGAGCTAAAATACTTGTGCAACATAAAATTAAAAAAGAGATACTAAAATTGATAAATCAATTGAGAAAGTAGAAAATGAGATAGTAGTGTAGGAAGATCACTTACAACTAAAACAGTAAATACCAAGGAAGCATCTAAATGGATAGATGCGGGGTAGGGAAATGCTGTGTAATAACCAGGACAGTTAATTTTTATTATGATGCATTTAGTACAAGTTTTAAAATTTTTTCAAATGCGATGTTTGTTAGAATTAAACTTAGTTTTCATATTTTAAGTAAGGAAGAATTTGGAGTGGGGGGGACAGAAGCCAGTAGGATCAAATAAAATACAGAAGGCAATATGCTGGAAGACTAAAATGCCCATATGGATTTGTTAATGTGAAAAAAGTTCATTGTTGACTTTGATGGGAGCAGTTTCAGTGGAGACAAAAGCCAAAGCATAGTAAATATAGATAGCGACTGTAAGTTTTTAAGAGGTTTGAAAGAGAAGGGAAAAATATAGCAGTAACTCATTCATTCACGCATTGCTGGATGAAAAAGAAGACTTTCCTGTTGTTCTAAGAATTCTAACATACAATTAAAATTTCTCATATTTTATTTTCAAAAATGATTCTGAGATAGGACATTAAGAATAAATCCCACATCTCATCATCAGCCCATGACCTTTCTATCCCTTTATGTTTTCTCCTGCACACACGAGGTAAAAAGCGATGTTTATCTGATCTGCCCTGTACTGAGCATCAAGAGCAGGACTGGCAATTTTGTAAAGATTCACTTAGACAAGATGTCTCTAAAGAGCAATTGATATTTTTCTTTTAGCCTTTATAAAAGAAAAATGGTACAGGATATAAGTAAATATGTCTGTGTGGATAACACAGAACTTAACTGGGGAAGCAAAAGATATATCCTGCTAAGAGCTTCATCAAAATCTTAGGTAGGAAAAGGTATGTGTAACTCAATCATTACCTGAATAGTGTTGTACATAGTTTATAGTTGGTTATGAGCTCAAATTAATTGGAGAGTAAACGATACTGTTCTCACTTACAGAATGGGTTTAGTCTTCCTTAATTTATCCTTTGGTGGCCATATAATCCATGTGTGCATTACAGAATCAGGCTGCAGTCACAGCTGATATTTTAGGAAACTCTTGATCTCCTTTGATGCTTATTCTCAGCTCCCTAATTCCAAAAATCTTAGTTTTATTCCCCTTTCTTGGTGCCTCTGGACTTAATGACCTTGCTGATTTCTTTTACAAAAGATAAGATTTGATTTTTAGCTTCCTTATTTTCCCAGTGTAGAAGGGATTTGATTATCAGAGAACGACCCAGCATCCACCTCCCTCCCTAGCAGCATTTCCATTTCTTTTTGGGGTGCTAGTTATCCTATATCATATGTATTATGGTAGGAATCCTTTAAAAGTACTTTGCAGCCACCTAAGGACCAAGTTAGATCAACAGGATGTATCTCATGAGGCTCTGAATCTTGAACAAAGAGCTTCGAAGACTTGAAAATGGCTGGTGTGCACTCAGTCCAGCTGCCTTTCCAGGCAAACAAATTACTTAACTCTGTGTCTCTATTTCTTTAGCTATGAAAAAGAATAGTAATAACATAGGGTTATGGTGAGGATCGAAAGAGAAAATCCACGTAAAATGCTGAGAACAGCTCTTGGCACCTATTAAGCACCTAAGAAATGTTACCCATTAAGCCTAATTTCTCCAGCCTCACAATAAATTTCCTTTTGGCTAAATTTACCCCACACTGCTTTTGTTTCTAGGGATCAATGAACGATGTCTGCTCCGTCATTTTCCTATGGTCTTAGATGAGGACTCCTGCTTCTAACCCATCAGACCATCTCCTAGACAGATAAGCACCAAGTACTTTAAGACAAGAAGTGGACTAAGGCACTAATTACATGCACTTTAAGGATAACTTTTAAGGCTACATGAGTAGTGCACTTCATTTTCATTAATTCATTTTTCCTCAATAAACCCTGTCTTAAAGTAGAAAAACACTGAATTTCAGTTGGACTACCAGAAAGAACATTTGCTCAGGGAATAAGATAAACATTGAATTTTATAACATGTGAATTTTTTTGTCTTTTGCTGGCTTTAAAGTAGCCCCTGTTATATCTATAACTGATAAGAATAAAATTATCTCAAAGGCCTTGGCAGTCAGCTGAAACACTCAAAAGGGCAAATTATTCAGTACCCATTACATGACTATTCCATGTGATCAATGCTAATGGTCAATTCTCAAAGCAATATTATACTAACTTGCATAGTTACTGTGTGTAAGTAAAAGTCGCTAAGAACTTAATTGAGATAAGAAATTCTATTGACATTTAGTCATTTAAAATATGATATAAAATATGAATATTGTAATTTAGTAATTAAAACAGGAAATGTTCTTTGCTTCTCATTAGATTTTCTATTTATAACTTTAACGTTCAATATCTTATGACCTTAAGGAAACATGAAGAAAACAATTCTTAGCCTTTCTAGCCAATTGTATATTTCATTGAAAAGAAACTGTCTTTTTATAGACTGAAGAGCTTAACAAAGCACTTTGCACATTATGCATACACCCCAGATACTGTGACCTAATGGTTCTCAATAGTAATCCTAATATCCATCTGGTAGTATGTTAGTAGAAAACAATCTTGAAATGTTTTGGCTCTATTTCAGATAATAAAGAATTTAAGCTTAGAACAAATTTTGCAAATAATTTAATGGTTTCATGTCTTGTACACCAAAATAGCTAGAGGCTTTTAATTGATTTTTAAGGAAAATCCTTTATTCAGTGTTGCTTCGTTGGACAACAAAACTTAAAATGATAATAATAATATATAGATATAGGGGCTTCGCAAAGAAATTTACTTAGATGATGGAGCATGATTATTCAGATTGAGGTGCTAACACTAACAGATTTTTAGGTTAGTCCAATTTTTTTTTTTTTAATGAAATCCATGAGAGAAAATTTTAGTGCTGCTAAAAGCCAGCTTCTAATAATTGTAGTTGAACCAGTTGAATCTCTTTCTAATTCACTCTCCAAAGGCAAGAGACCATGGTGGATGTGGCTGATCATGCCAATAATAACCAAATTGCAGACAACTGAAATGTCTTTTTACATGGACTACATTTCAACTTGCTTATTTTCTATTTCTTTCAAGAGTCTGTATCAAGATGGAGGGGAGAGAAGTCTTATGCTTTATATATTTCACTGATTCTTGCTAAAATTAAGCAAGATTCTTTCGCCCTTTTTGTCATAAAACTTTAACTACTATTTAGACTCTAAGTAGTATATAAAGTCAAACATAATTTTCAGCAATGGTATGTTTTATAATTTAGAAAAAAGCAATTGCATTGTTCCATCTCCTCCGTTTCTTTGTGGAAGAGTTTAGACACTATTGGACATAAAAAATAACACCAGTACCTTTACTGGTATTCCCTCCTATAGGCAACTCATGTAGAAGTCTCTCTCATTTTTTTAATTCCAAAATCTTTGTTGACCCATTTGAGCATTGATTTGCTTGGCTTCTAACATATGAAAATGGATTATCAGTAATAAATATTCATGATAATTATCTATGAATATAACTCATCTGAAGTGGAAAACTTCAGATTGACACTATAATTCTTAGTTTTTTGAGCTAGCTAATAATAAGTTTGGAAATGTAATACATGCATACCTTGGTTTTCTGTTCCTATAATCAATCTTTATCTGATGGAAGCTGAGAATGATGTTCTGGGAAATATTACAGAAAATTCACTTTGTTTGTGTTTTATAGCCAACTTGGTCAATTCTGATCACTCATTGTGTATTGGAAAGTTCTATAAATACTACATTCACTTTTGTAGAAATACTACTTTCTTAACTATGACACAAAATTTAAAAATTATCCCCTTATCAATTACTGGGTTGATTCTAATAATATAGTTCCTAAGAACAAACATTACTAAAAACTGCAGTCATGGCTTTTTAAAATAGTTAACTAGACCATTTAGAATATCACATCTTTTTTTTTACAAATAATAATAAAATATCAAATTTATTAGTATACTCTTTATAGGCAAATTCATTAATCTACAATAAATTGCACCTATATGAATAGCTGGAAAATTCATTTGTAGCTAGAATATTAATTCAAGACCATGGACCTGTGTCCTGAGAACTGGCAACTAAGTTTATATTCCTTTGCAAATTAACTTGTATTTATGCTTTTGATAAGATATACTGTTTTAATATTAAGTTCATCAATACTTGTGATAGTCAATAGAAATAAAAACCTAAAAAAAATACTTTCAGAAAAATTTTTAACACTTCTAAAAGAACTTTTTATTTCTATTGACTAGTTCTCAAAACTTTCTAAAACAAACTTCTGAAAAAATTTCTCATTTTAAAATACTTCATTTCTGTCATCATTTCCAGAACTTTGCTCTCATTCGTCTCCATTTTCTTGTACATTTACGTGGTAGATATAATAATGATCACACCCTGTATTCTTCTCTAAATCTACAACCTTCGAAGTCCTTAAATCTCTACTCCTGGAATCTGAGCTGACTTTGTGGCTTGGTTTGGCAATAAAATGTAGCAAAATAGTGTAGCAGTTCCAAGACTGGGCCTCCAGGAGCTTTGCATGCTTTCTTATCTATTGGAACTTTGCCCACCCACCATATGAAGAAGCCTGGGATAGTCTGTTGAATAACAAGCTGTGTGAACTAGAACTGAGTCAAACTAGCTGTCTTAACCAAGACCCTAAACGTATGAGAAAGCCCAGCCAAGATCGGCCAAAATGCTCCCCTAAGGAAACATGAGGTAGCCCAGGCAAGAAGAAAAACTACCCAGCTGAGCCCAGCCTAAGTTGCCATCCAGGAATGTCCAGAGCTAAATAAACGAATGCTGTTTTAATCCTTAAGTTTTAAAGTGGTTTATTACATTTTAATAGCTAATTAATACAATTAGACACTGCAAAATCTAATAGATTTCAGCTATAAATTGATATATTACTATGAAATGTCATTCTCTAATCTATGCCTTTAATTTAAGAATGATTCTATGTGAAACATCAATAAGATGTGTTTTCTCTCACCATTATCTAGAATGCAGTATGCTGTAAATATTTTACTGAAAACTAGAGGGACACTCTCTATCATTCATTTTCTCTTCCTTTTCCTTTCCATTTTTCTGTTCCCTTTTCTCCTCTCCTCATAAAAGAACATAGCTAACTCATAGTTGAAACAAACAATGTAGTTTACCCCTCCATTGGCAAATCAGGTTATTTACTGACTTACAGAGAAATTTATCAGAACACTATTTCCCATTCTTTCTCTCAAAACATTTGGTGCAAGAGTTTAACAATGTGCCACTTTGTCTATTCTGCCTTCCACTGTTCATTAGGTATTTAATAAAACGTTAAGAAATGATGACGGAAAGTTCCAATGGCTTTATATTATTTCCACTTAATGAAGCAATCTGAATGGAATAAAGATTGTCACTCTTTTAACTTCAAATAGTTTTTCATCAATTTCTATATAACTATATTGCCTGAATGTACTAGACTTCTCAGGAACTATTTACTTTTACATTTCAGACACATTTTAGAACATGTACTTTTCTAGTCAATCTGTGCTTTTCTATTGAGTTTTTAAAAATTTAGTTACATTAATATACTATCATAAAAATGGAATCTGTAAAATAGTATACGATTTAACCTGAGACATTCCAATTCAATCATATTATTACATGTTTATTTTCTTCACATGTATCAATTGTTTGAGGGACCAAATGGACTTTTTCCTAGCTATACTGCTAAATTTTACTAAGTCATAGGATTTAAATTATGATAGCTGGCCCAGTGCAATTGTTCTAAATGGCTATTCTGAGTCTCAATTTAAAAGAACTGGTATTTGAATATATTAATTTATCTAACAAATAATTATGAGGAAATATTTAGTATCCTGCACTTTATTAGTTACTGAGAATACAAAGACAGAGATTTTTCTTTCCTTTGGGATGCTCACCATTTGAAAGAGGAGACAATACACATAAACAGAAAATTTATGTCATCATATAGAGAGACTGAATAAAGTTGAGCGAGAGTAACGAGAATAGAGTAAAATTTCCTGAAAAGTTAAGAAATCTTCACAAAAGAAAATACTTTCATAAATCTCTTGATTTGTCAGTTATGAAAAAGAGAGAAAAAGGCACAGATTTACAGGCAGAGGAATTGTTTTAATCATTTTCAATTCACCCCATTGGTGAGGAAGAGATTTTCAGCCTATGATTATAGTAATGGCTGAACACACAACACTGGACAAATGAGATCATTAGGAGTTATTAATGACTTATAATCACTGTCCAGAAGAAGACATTGTGTCGCACAGGATCACACAGGCATTGTACACAGGAACAGAGTGAGCAGCTGGGGACTGTGGGAGGCAGGCTTCAAAATATCAAGGGGATGAGGTACTCTCCTGGTTCCTGCAAGATGATATCACTGGCTTGTTTGAATAATTCCCTGGCTGTCAGAGAACTGAAACCCACTACTCAGGGATAAGCAAAACTATGTCTGGTTCCTTGAAAAGTATGGTTGTTTGGCTAGGGAACCTTTCTGCTCTGGGAACAGAATAAGGAGAGAAGCTTGCAATTAGATCATTAGAGACACTCCTGATTGTACCAAATAGCAAGGCAACACATAATTTTGAGTCTTAACTTTAAGTCTTATACCACAGGAATGGAATGTAAAAGGCATAGAATTCTATACATCCTTGATATTTCATAAAAATGGTGAAAACTTCTGTGTGTTAAGGCATGGATGGATAGAAGGTGACAAGGATGTAAAGTTTAGCACATATATCTTGTGTCTCTGACAGATTTTTATGAGAATTACAATTCTATTTTGTTCAAGATTGTATACCTAAAACTTAGAAAAATACTTGACATATAGTATGAGTTTCAAAAAAGTGATTTAAACAAATTAATTAAATAATAGTTTATGGTAAAACTTATAATGGTATTGAGACACATAGATAAATAAAACCTGGCCCTTCACTTACAGGCATATTGACTAGAAATGACAGAATAAAATATAGTCATATAAGTTAACTATTAAGATCATACTCAATTATCATATTTAGGACAGTTTTTTAAAAACTCCATAGACTAAACTCAAGTTTAGATTTAATTCTATAGTCAATCAAGAGATGAGAGAGTATTTTAAGGATTATAGCCACACAATTTTATTTGCTATTTAAGTGGAAAGCCCTGATGGCAAAGGAAAGTTTCAACTGAACTGGGAAGAAGCTGAAGGTTGTGGGATCATGAATTTTAATAGTCAAGAAGAGACATTGAGGAATGTGAACTAAAGTAGTAATATTTGGCATGAGGGAAATAATAGATTTGAGATAATTTCAAATTTCTGCGAGACAGCACATAGAAAAGTAGCAATTGTCGTATAGTGTAAGAATCCACATCCTATAATTTAAGCAAAGATAAATTGATATAACTGGAAAGATTCTGAGAAAGCTTAATACTTTGAAACACCAGTGTGAAAGAATGCAGGTGTGAAAACTGGAATAATCATATAATGAATATGGAGCAATAGAACTTTTATTCCAGCGTATACAATGCTTAGCAGGTAAACATCCCCTCAGCAAAAACAAAATGAAAACAAAAACAATGTGTTTATCTCTAAAGAAAAGAAAGAATTGGCAGAGTAGGAGAACCATGCATTTTACCTTAGCAAATGCCCATTATCTGAAATTTGAGAAATTCCCCGTCCTGCCTCTTACCAACTGATTTTAAAGTAAAGCCTGTAGGATGAATACCAGTCAGTACCTCTACTAATATCATGTTGAATTACAAATGTACATACGAGGAATATCTAACATTGAAAGTACCTCACACTATAAAGATAAAAATAAAACAAACATACAAACAAACAAACAAAAATGACTGTAGATCCAACAATGGCAATCCAGGGAACAGGAAATAATTTTTTTAAAAGGTCTCATAGTATCTTAAGACAAATTATAGAGTATATCTACAAAAACAAAGACAAGATGCAGTGAGCAGATCAAAAAAAGAAAAAGAAGCTCAAGGAAATAGAAATATTATTGTCAAATAAAAATTTAAATGCTAAAACATAAAATTGAGAAAGATCAAGAAATGGAAAATATAAGGAAAAAAAGATTTTCCAAAGATAAACAAGCTTAACTGAAGAGTCCAACCTCCAACTAATAATGTCAAATGAGAATATCGAAGGCAGAAACTTTCGATGAAATGATGTAAAAGAATATCCTAGAGTTGAAGTTGTATATGAGTCTTTAGATTAGAAATGCTCACTCTTATAAACTGAATTAAAAAAATCAAGACATCAAGACCGAGCTCAAATTTTTTTTTTTTTTTTTTTTTGGATATATATCCAGAAGTAGAATTGCTGGATTATACAGTAGTTCTATTTTTAATTTTCTGAGGACCCCTCCCACAATACTGTTTCCATAATAACTGTACCAATTTACATTCCCACCAACAGAGTACAAGGGTTCCCTTTTCTTCACATCCTCACCAATACTTATTCTCTCTTGTCTTTTTAGTAATAGCCATTTGAATAAGTGTGAGGTGATACCTCATTGCGGTTTGATTTGCATTTCCATGATGATGTTATGTTGAGTACCTTTTCATATATCTGTTGATTGTTTTGCATATCTTCGTTGGAAAAATGTCTATCAGGTCCTGTGCTCTTTTCTTAATCGAATTATATCATCTCAGCCAATATTGTAACTCCCTAAAATAGTCAGGTATCAGTCTCAACTTCCAATTTAAAAGGGATCACTGTATATCCCCTGCCAGAGGCATTTTTATTATCTTAATTCTTGAGAATGAAGACCTCTGAGCCAGCAAAAGTTCAAAGCTGCAGGGATGGGAAACAAAAGTTCTACAAGTAGGTTATTAAGTATAATAGTGAAAGGAGCCACTCTGATTTCCACCTTGAAAAAGGAGTAGAGCAGTTGGCCTGTGACTGATTTCTCTGTTGACTACATGAATCAAAGGGGAATACTTCAGGGAAAGAAAGAAAACAGGCAATGTGGTCTTAATTCACATACAAATAAGCTGATATTTGGTTCTCCTTGTCAATAAACTAATGACATTGGCTAGGAAGGGAATCTTTTTATTTGTGGAATACTTTTAGTAAGATGTCCCTGTTCTCTGGTTTAGAATTGCTTATGGTACACCAACTTATGAATTCTTGAGTCATGGAGTCCTGAAAATGACACATAAGTCATAATACTATATGGGATGGAAAAGAGATATTACATACCCTAAACATTCCCTACTGTGTTAAATGACCTGCCAAACACATTGGAAACATCATCTACTTCTCTAGGCCAAAGAGAGTATGCCTGATGCTAGGAGGAATGACCTGGAGAGCTACACAGGATATAACAGACCTTTCCTGTTTCATCAATGCCTTTTGATTGCTGGTAACCTTAAAATTATTAGTACAGCATGTTACTGGTTAAGATCCTTGATTCGTGTGAGTCCTATTTGATAATAACTCCTTATTTGATAATCAGTCCTTTTGCTAGTTCACACCCCTTGATTTTTGAATTCATGTATTATGCCATGGGAGAAATAGCACCATGCATTATTGGTCACTAATGCAAAGATTATCCTACAACCAATTTATAGATCTACGTAAACAAATTTGTTTTCAGAGTAGAAAGTTATTCATAGACATTTTCTAAATGAAACAGAATTAAATTGGTAATATATTCAACTGGAAGATATTGAATAAATCAGTAAAACTCACTTCTCATCCTACCTCACTTAAAATTAATGTTAAAAAAAAAACAAACAAAAAAAAAACCAGAAGCAGCACAATATATTTTCTGGGCAGAGAGAATAGCTGACAGAAGTGCTATGCCCTAAGACTTGACTGCTCAAATCTTTTGGGATTATTCTCTACAAAGCGTGTCTAAAAATGAAGACCCTGAGATTACTGAGGCAAAACCAAATGGCAGGTATATAGATTTTGATAAATGGTCACCTGCCACCCATCGATTCTCTCCAGGAGCAATATCCAAATTAGGTCAAGGGTCTGCTGATGTGTTCAAGTATCCCTCAGAATAAAATATGCTTGCTGTTAATGAATGGATAGCTCAGTGGAGTCATGAATAAATTGACTGATTTAATAATCACATCATATATGAGCATGAAGAACTACAGCTTAATCAGATCGATTGATTAAAGGAAAAAAATCAGTTAGGTTTCCATGGAGAAATATTCACCCAAATCCTCCTAGTATTGTATTTGGTTAACCGTAGAAATATATATTGACACTGACCTCTTTTTTTTTTTTTCAGGTAGTGGCTTTTACCTACAGCACACATATCTGACTGGGAGAAAGCTACAGGAAAATTGTGTTACAGAAGGTGGTGTAGCACTCATCTGGACAAGGAGATTCGTCAAACTGAAAGCGATGTCACATAGACCTTGAATGACCAGCTATCTCTGTACTAATACTCAGGGATTCATGAGAAGAAAATGAATCAACAGTGCTTATATTGTCACTGATTCTCCTGTCAAATCCATGGCTAAGAAGTACAATTCTCCATAATATAAAGAAGAAAATATCCAAAGGATCTGAGTCTTTCTTAGTCAAAGTTTATGACAAGAAACAGACCCCTATGCTTTTTAAGCAAAAAGAGATTTAATCAAGGAATTAGGTACCTAAACATTGTTGGACGATCCTAAGGGGCAGCTTCTAGGCTAAACCTCTTGAATGCTACCAAAGCAACTTGAAACCTAAGCCCTGAAGCCACCTCTATACAGAAATTGAAATCAAGGACCCACAATATCAACTTCTCCTACCCAGAAAGAAAAAAAAAAAAACAACTAGAAACTAGGCTCCAGCATTTAGAAAGTAAGAGCAAGAAGCTTACCACTGCTACACTTACTTCTTGATAAACTGAAATCTGGAGACAGACACTGTGTCTTTTGCAAGCAAGCCATGTTTACAGGATTTCCAGGTAGGAGTAAAGCAGTAACATTGGGAACGTGGCCTCCTTATGTCTGCTTTCCAAATACAGGTATTGCCCACTTTTCATGTCATTGCTGTTTTGCTTTTGCAAAAGACCTACATTCGTACCTGTTTTCACTAATGGAAAGAAATCTGAAGATTTTTGTTTTACGAAAAAAGACAAAAAAGCAAAAGTAGCAATCAGCATTTGTTTTGCAGCAAGCCTTTTCAGAGGCGGTGCACAAGCAGTGAGAATAATATTCTTTTTACTATGTTAGTGTTATTTTAGTTTTTATGTTTTACTTGGTATGATTCGGTAGGTTAGTTTTTGGAGTTTGGAAATGCTTAAAATTTTTTCCATATGAATTAATAGTAATTGCTACTTCACTTTGCACTATATTTAAAAATTTCATTTTATTAGTTTCAAGTACATTGGTTAGACATTTATAGAGTTTATTAAATGATCCCCCTAATTGCTCCTTCTCTCCTCTGGCTCTCACCAGATTGTCCTCTATATTTGTGAGTCTCGTTTTTGATTAGTTTGTTCTTTTTGTTCCTTAGATTCCACATATAAGTGAAATCATATGGTATTTATCTTTCTCTGTCTGATTTATTTCACTCGGCATAATCACCTCTAGGTCCATGTCGTTTCAAATGGTGAGATTTCATTTTTTTAATGGCTGAGTAATATTCCAGTGTACATATGAACCATAACTTCTTTATCCAATTGTCTATTGATGGGCATTTAGGTTGCTTCCATATCTTGGCTATTGTAAATTGTGCTGTCATGAATATAAAGGTGCATAGATCTCTATAAATTATTGTTTTGGTTTTCTTTGGATAAATACTCAGAAGTGCAATTGCTGGGTCAAAAGGTATATCCATTTTTAATTTTTTGAGAAACCTCCAGACTGCTTTCCATAGTGGCTGTACCAATTTGCAATCCACCAACAGTGTATGAAGGTTCCCTTTCTCCATATCCTCGCCAACACTTATTGTTCTTTGATTTATTGATGATAACCATTCTGACATGTGTCAGGTGATAGCTCATTGTCGTTTTAATTTGCATTTCTCTGATGATTAGTGACCTTGAGTATCTTTTCATAAGTCTATTGGCCATCTGTATTTCCTCTTTGGAGAAGCATCTGCTCAGGTCTTCTGCCCATTTAACTGGATTTTGTTGTTGTTGTTGTTGTTGTTGTTGAGTTGTATGAGTTCTTTATATATTTTGGATATTAACCTCTGATTTACACCATTTTGACTTTCAAAAGGTTTTATAGGAATGCTCTACTTTCAGATAGCAGGGGAAACTTGTAATACACAAATGCATCTAAATGGCAGAAAGTCACAAAAATAAACATAGTTGCAAAAAAATGTGGGAAAGGTTAGTTTTTGGCTTTCAACTTTTCCAACAAATATAACATAGAATGCAGGTTGAGTCAGACAGTCCTAAGTGACCAAAATATATCCCAGAATGTTAGTAATTTTATGTATAAATAAAAGAAAAATAAGCATCGCTTCTTATCTAAAAAGAAAAACCACTTTATCATGTATCTAATAACTCAAGTTAAAGGCTCACAAGCAGCATTATTTACCTAGAATAGTAACCTCAATAAGTAGATAATTAGAAAAAAATAAAAATAAATAGAAAGTGACCAATCCAACTATTTCATCTGCCTCAATACTCTGTCATACTACTTACCCTGTGAAAAATCATCACAGCAGATTAAAAAGACTTAAATGGACCACATGATGTAAATTTAACACCTTTCATACTACTACTCTACTAGCCGACATGGTACTTTATATGTTTCTAACAAAATTATTACCTTTGTCATGTTTTTAATATCTGCTGTTTCTATGTGTTTTACATTAGCAATTGGTTTCTTTTTGTCTTTTATTTTTTATTAATTAATCTTACCAGAAGTTAGTTTATTAGATTTTTTTAAAGAATTAGCCTTAGCTCTATCAATCCTTCCTAGGATACCCTTATTTTCTATTCATTAATTTTTTTATATTTAAAATTTCCTTCTCATTATGTTCCTTTGGGTTTATTCTATTCTTCCTTTCCTAAGTTCTCTAATTGGTTTTTTAGCCTCTATTCCTTTTTTCCTGATAGTAAAATAATACAATATTATGAATTTGAGATTTTAATTTAATTGTCCTTTTATATAGACTTTGATAGAATTTTCATTCTTTTTCAATATTATTTCCTAATGTCTTATTTTTCTTTGACCCATGATTATTTGAATTGTCTTTTAAATACCTGAAATATATTTATAAGACCATTTCTATAATTGATGTCTAATGTATATAATTTTTTTCCATTTCTATAAGCCGAAAGAGGGTTGTTTATTGGTGATTTAATATGGTTCAACCTATAACTATATTTTGGTAAAACAACATGACTGCAAAATACCTATGTTTTTAAATTTGTTCAGATTACTTTATAGCCTAGTATGTGGTCAATTTTTGTAAAACATTTACAAAATTTGTAAAGCATTTATTCTTTAGTTTTAGAATGCATGATTTTATATATGCCCATTAGCTCAAAACTGTTTATGGAGTTTATTGTGTATTGGTTTGACATGATTTCAAGTCCACTTGTTTATGACTTAAATGGTTATTTTGATCTAAAAGTGAAGTTGTTTACATTGAGGAGGCTGCCTCAGGATGCTGTCATCCACATTTGTTGTCATCAATAAACATTCAGTAGCTCAGATGACGATGGACACTGCTGGGTGCTCATGGATAAGAACATGTAGAGAAGCATCTATGGCAAGGGGACATTTAGGCTTTAAATACCAAGAGCTTTTGAGGACTCACGGGAGAGTGTTTTTGTCTGGACAACGCAACTCTTTGCTGATCTAAATAGCTCTCCAAAGATCTTGGGGCATTAGTTCCTGCCAAGAGTGGTAAGGCAACCCTATACAAGAAGTGGTGAAAACCATGCAGCGGCCCCACGAAGGAGATTATCCAGCCCCTCAACTCCTGTGCCTTCTTCATTCCCTAGCAGTGTGCTCGAGCAACAGGGAACTTTGGCTTTGTGCTAGGCAGCTGGGCATCAGTTTTTGGTTGGCTAAGCCCGACTCTTCTGAGAACCAACTCATAAAAAAGGACACCTCAACTAAGTTGGACTTTATTTGCCTTAAACTCCTCTAGCCTGAAACAATGACGAATTCATTCAAATATGTTATTTCTTTATTGGTTTATTAAGAGACATTATCCTATATGCTACTGACTTGTAAAACTATTATAGTTCGCACGGTGAACTTATTTTACATAAATTATCGTCAAAGACAACCTCAGTCTAAAAGCATAGTTTTGCTGGACAAAATACAGCTGTATAAATCTTTGAAAATCCTTTCTATTTTATTTTATAATTTGATCTAGTTCTTTCTAAGAGAAGTATATCACAATCTCCCACTATGATGATGGATTTTCTCCTTGAAGTTATGTGAATTTTTGCTTTACATATTTTAAAGCTACATCATGGGGTATATGTAAATTGAAACTGTATTTAGGGGGTATTGAAACTTCTTTAAAAAAATAGTGTTCCTCTTTTCACCTTTTAAGGATTTTTTTGCCTTAAAATCGATTCTGTAAAGTATCAGCATGATTGCAAGAGCTTTTTTTAGTTTTTCACACTCGATAGTTTTTTCCCATTCTCTTTGTTTAGCCTGCCTTTCATTGCCTTTGTATTTCAGCTTTGTCTCTTACAGAAAGTAGTTTAGCTGATATTTGACAATCAATGTCTTTTATTAGGAGAGTTGAGACCACTTACAATGATTATGGTCATTTATATATTTGTATTCACTTCTAATTTTGTGTTTTCTATTTGTCCTATTTTTTCCTTTATTCCCTAACAATCTTCTTGCCTTTTGGGACTGACTTTTGCTTTCTCACATTCCATCGTTCTATTTAGTGATTATCCAAGATATTTCAACAGATGTATTTAACTCTGAATAAAGTTCAGTGATAATCAGTATCTTTGCCCTTTTTTTGAAAAATATAAGTAGGTTAGAATGTTTAAACCATATCACTGCACTCCCAATTTATATGCTGTTTTCTAGGATTTGAATTTGAGCTTGATTTTAACCCTATGAATTAGATATGTCTATTATTTTTATGCAAGTAATGTTTGTTCAATTTACTCACATTTGCATTTTATTTACTGATGCTTTAATGCTGTATCACAGACCTATTTTCTGTGATTTTCTTTTCCCTGAAGTACAACCTATAAGATATAAAAGTTCCATTAGTGAGAGGAACTGTTGATAATGAACACTCAATATTTGGTCTGACAATGCCTTTATTTCTATGTCTTTACTGAAAGGTAGTCTTTCTGAATTTACATTTATGACTGATTATCTTTCCTTAGCACATGAAAATATTATTACCATTGTGTTTCAGCTTACATTGTTCTTGAGGCGTTAACAGTCAATATTTAGGATATCAGTCTTTTTTCTCAGGCTGCTTTTAAGATCTTCCCTTTGTCTCCTAGATTCTTCAGTTTTACTACAGTTTGCCAAGGTGTGGAATTTTTTTTCCATATCTTGCTTGGGATGTATGGCCTTTCTGAATCTGAAAATCTGTACCTTCAGTAAATTTGGGGTGGGGGGGAATGGGGAATTTAGCTATTATCTCACATGATACCAGCTCTCTACCTCTTATTTCCTTAAGAAAACCTTTTTGACTGTAATCTTTATGTGTTCTAATCTCACTTTTACTTTTTATCATTTTTCTCTTTTAGCTTTAGTATGATCAATTTCCTTCACTCTTAGATTTTTATCTACTCCATCTTTAATTCTGTAATAAGTTGCTTTTGTTTCCATTACTATACCGCTATGATTTCTTGGAAATTCCACTAGCTCCTTTTTTTTTTTTTTTTAAATTTGGTGAATTTGGGCAGGCTCTTATTCTCTAATTATACTTTTAGTTATTTTATTCTTTCAACAGAGTACCCTCATTTATATTCTTTATCTTATCATTCCAATACCTCTAATCTCTGTAGGGGTCTGATTCTGCAGCTTGTTATTTCTGCTGAATCTTGCTTATGATGCATTATTTCTTTATACAAGAATGTATTACATTTTATTTATCCTTTTCCCTTTTAATGAACATTTAATTTGTTTCTAATTCATCCTTGCTGATATCTCCTTAGACAGATGTGCTAATCTCTTTTATTGATAACCAAAACTGAAATTGCTCTTCACAGGGTATACGTTTTCAGTTTACAGCTTCTAAAATGGCTGCACCCATTTCATCCACACTAGGATTGTGGGAAAACTATTCTCCAGAAAACCTCATTAATACCTGAAATTGTCACTTTTACATTTTTGTCAATCTTGTAGGATATAAAATAACTACATAGGGATTTTTAAGTTTGTATTCCCCTAAAAATGTAATAGTATTACACATTTTTTCAAATGGCTATGGTCATAAGTTGTTTTGTTATATCTTTTGTCCATTTCTCTAGGAAATAAGTAATGTGTATTAGTTGAATAGCATATTGTTTTGTACTAAAGTTTCTAATGAAAACTCATATTTGTCATTGTTGGTTGGTAAGAGATCTGTACATGTTATGTTCCAGACATGGAGAAAGGAATGTTGCAGTGTTTTTACTTTGTGCTCAACCAATATTAAGAATTAGCTTTCAAAGCAAAGTCATCCTCAACCCTTCCTCTCCAAAAAATATCTACTTCTTATAACCACTCTGTTTCTGAAGCAGCACCTGGGAATAATATTACAGTAGGTGGCAGGAAAAATAATTTGCACACATGCTTCTTGAGTGCTGTGTGAAAAACAAGACTGTGCACATAATAAAATTTCATTTTTAAAAAGTTATATAATGGCTTGAGTAAAGAGAAATAGACTTTAGATGAGTTTAGTTTTTACCTTTTTTCTCTTTCTAGAAACTGAAATTAATATCCTGAACTTTAAAAATCAAGGAAACATCTATCTTGCTAGTGCCATGTTATAAGATGTTAAAATGCAAATGCCAAAACTCAAGGTATTACTTGTCTCTAGTATTACATTAGGTTCCAGTATTACAAATGGATATTATGAATCCCTCAAAGATTTTGGATAACAACCAGAAATAATCCCAAAGCTGTAATTGGCTAGTCCTACATCAATTAAAATAGTCACAAACTAATTAGCTGTAATGTGAACTACTGGGAATATTTTCAGGCTGATTACTGAGAAATGTCTGTTACTCTAAATGCCCACACACTTTCAGTGATTTACATAGCCACTTTGAGAGAAATGTGATTCAATAGAACTTAAGAACTACAGTATTAAAAACACCAAAAGAATTATGTGAGGGCTTTCTTTACCTAATAAACTGAAATTATACACGAACAGAGCTATTCACCTTGGCATTTACTAAAACTAAAGGCTTATGTTAGGCGAAAAGCCAATCTGAATTCATTTCCATAACCAGCAAATAGCTATTAACAAGTTCATTGATCAAGGGACTGTTCATAGGTCTATTGTGAAGAGTAATTATTTGCTAACTTAAAAAAAAACTCAGTGTTTTAACTACTACTATTACACTAATATATTTAGTAAAGCTGGATATCTGCCAGATATATAGTAAACACGCAATTTTGTAGATGCTTACGAAATTCAGACATTATCTCTTACTGATAAGCAATAATAACTGTAATAAACAAAGGAGACAGCAGTTAAAAGATAAATTATCATACTTGATAAATAGGTAAAATCAAATTTCTAATAATTTTCTTAAGTGTTGTTAACCAAGTATGCTCCATAGTCATGGTCATCGAATCCCCATTCATTTATGATTAACTATAGAAATAAATGTTTGGTGAATGTGAATAAACAATTATATTGTGGTGTGTGGTACATAACTGTGTCCAAATGCTATGCTTGTGTCCAAAAGCTATGTTGCTGAAGAGAGCATTCAGGAAACACTGTTGCTAGGTAACAGATTGCCCTCCTAACTACAGCCAGCCATTTTAAAGGAGTCAGTGTGAGACTACGAAAAAGTATGTCAAAAATGTAAAAAATATATCCAATATTCAATCATTCTACACAAATGAAACTATTACTTAATGAATGGCTGAATCAAGAGGATAGACTACATTTGCAGGTAACTTTTCAGTTTAAGAGCATTTTTAAATAATCTTTGATTTGATTCTCATAACATCAGGCAACAAGGCAGATATTTTTATTCTCATTCTATAAATAAGGAAACTGTGGCCCAGGGAAGTCACGTACCTATTAGGCTATAGGGACACAATTCAAATTCAGGTCTTTGATACTTAAGTCCAGCTCCTTCTATAAAACATTTTCTCAAGCATATGACTTTTATGATAGGACAATCACATATTCCAAAATAGCAGTTTCGTCTTCACTGCAAGTCCAATATGACATGAAAAGAGATTAGGGAAAAGCGTTATAATAAGCCTCACCATATGTTGTTTCAAATATAAAAAACAATAAACGAACAAGAACCCAACACAGAGAAATAACCACTGTATCACAGAAGTAATCTGAATGGTTATCATAACTGCATATTTACACTAATCCTTCAATAGCTCTATTTTATCAACAAAGAAACTGAAGCTCATAGGAAGGAATTAATGTTACTCTGCCACAAGTAAGTGGCAGAGCTGAGGTTTGAAGTGTCTAATATCAAAGCCAACAGACTTTTCAAAATACCATAAGACATTAAAGAAGTCAATGCATATAATAACAGTAAGATGAGATCTTTCCAGGCAGAAAGAGACAAGTTACATATAAACTACAGTGATACAGCACTGACAGTTAGTACTCATATTATGTGATCTACACAGACTTTAATTTACATCAATAGATAACAAACAGAGAAAGAATAGAGTGTGCATTACTTTTTGGAACAAAATCCTATGTAAACAATATTTCATTTGGATACCTCCATCTTGCTTAGGTAATTTTAAAATAATAAAGCACGAATACTCTGTGGCAGGGGGAAACAAATTGTGAAATCTTTCTCCTACTTCTTCCCTTAGCCAAGGTCCTCTCTCTGCTTCTATTCTGTTTCACTGGGCAGAAGTAAGCTGACATTGACCCACAGGTTTATATAAGACCCAGAGAGCTGAGTTGAGTTACATTTTGATTTTTCGAGGTTTAGAATGTCTGGCCCATGTGGATTAGAGAGAATGCAAGATTCAGACCAGAGGACACTGCTATGGGTAGAAAAATTAAAACATTTAATTGCATTTTAAGTTTATTTGCATAAATATACAATCAGCCCATGGAAGAGTAAATTGGGTCAGAACACACATAGGCATGCCCGTCCCTTGTTCTTTCCAAATATATTTAATTTATTTGTACTTTTACTGACTTGAAAAATAAATCTATCTGTATTTGACAATTCTTATCATGAATAATATTTTAATAAACATTTAACATATTTTATTTTCATACTTCTGAACTATTAATTCCCAAAACCTTAGGAATTTTGTGAAACATAGGGAACTTCTCTTTCTCTCCTTTCTTTCCATTAACTCAAAATAGCATAATGGGTTTGGGACAGTAAGTTTAAATCTCATGAAACACGAGCTGTAGCTGCAGCAATTCTAGAAGTATGACCACCTCTACCCAATTAAAAAAACAAACAAACGAACAAACAAAACAAATGATATTTAAGAATACAAAGTGAAGAATAAGCCAATTACAGATAACTATTTATTTGTTATGCTCTAATAGTCTGCTGACTAGTAGCTACTTTAACATTTGAACACTCAAATGTTGATCAACTACTAACTTTGTATGACAAATTTAGACACATATATTCAGCCATAACTATAAAACACATTCATAAATTGTGTACAATAAAATTAATTTTGCTCATTTTTATTTTTGCAAATAAATATTTTTGTAGATTCATATACATTCAAATATTCATATTATTCTATTAAAGTTAATAAATCTATCCTATAGTTTTGAAAGAGAATCGGGAGATTTAAGCAAAAAAAACTGGCTCTAAAGGGAAAGGGGAATATAGTCAATAATATTGTGATAAGTTTGCATGGTGACAGAAGTGCTAGAATTAGTATGATTATCACATTGTAAGGTATAAATATGTCAAATCACTTTATCATATACCTGAAACTAATATTACTAACATAATATTATATACCACCATACTTAAACGGCCACTATGGAAAACAGTATGGAGGTTTCTCAAAAAATTAAAAATGGATATACCTTTTGACCCAGCAATTGCACTTCTGGGTATTTATCCAAAGAAAACCAAAACAATTATCTGTAAAGATTTATGCACCCCAATATTCATGGCAGCACAATTTACAATAGCCAAGATATAGTAGCAACCTAAATGCCCACCAAGAGACGATTGGATAAAGAAGTTATGGTTCATATATACAATGGAATATTACTCAGCCATTAAAAAAAAATGAAATCTTACCATTTGCAATGGCATGGATGGACCTAGAGGTGATTATGCTGAGTGAAATAAGTCAGACAGAGAAAGATAAATACCATACGATTTCACTTATATGCAGAATCTAAGGTACAAAAAGAACAAACTGATAAAAAACAGACTCACGCATATAGTAGATAATCTGATGACAGACAGAGGAGAGGGGGATTGAGGGCTGGGAGAATGAGGTGAAGGGTTAAAGAAATACAAATTAGTAGTTGATAGATGGTCACAGGAATGGGGAGCACAGCATAGGGAATGCTGTTAGCATTAATATATTGGCTTGGTGGAGGTCCGAGGAAGGGAGGGAGCAATTGGGGGGATAGTTTTATGAACTATATAGATGTCTAACCAATGTAGTATATACCTGAAATTAATTAAAATAAGTAAATTTTAAAAAAATTAAAATAAACATTTTGTGGATTTTATATACTTAATATATTTATATTTAACTCGATTTAAGGTGAATCATAGCAGACTATTGTGGGATAGGAAAAACAATATAAATATTTTTTTAAAAGATAAATATCTTCTATTAATATCTGTTTCTAATTTGTAAGCTAAATTTGGAATGTTGTACATCCATATAGTTTTCTTAAATCACAATATAATTTCCTATTAAGAGATTTATTTAGTAAGAAAAAGAGATTATAATAGCTAATACTTATTAGGCACCAAACACTGTAATAGGCAGTTTACATACACTTCTCATTTAAATCTCAAACCATTTTTATGCAACAGGTACTATTATTCATCCCATCTGACAGGCTTACAAATGATAAATAAATAACCTAAGTTCACATTGCTGGTAAACAGATCAGAACTTAAATTCATTCTATATCCTTAGCCAGTCCTTTCAACCACCAAGAATCATGTTACTATGGAATACTTAGGAAGATTATACAGTGAAAGAGATAATTGTAAGCATTTCTATATTCTTTGCCAAGAGATACTGTAATAATACTTTCCATAGATTTCACAAAAGGTATTATCTTTCTTAAGCTATAACTGGCATTCCGAGTTATGTAATTAAATAAATAAATACAATTTGAAGCCTATTTATTTGGCAAAAATTTGTTTCCCCCAGCCACAAAACACAGTTCCATTTCATTTTCATGTGTTTTATATTTTCTAGGACAGTACTCTAAACTGCAACAAGTTTAAACATAGAGCAAAAAACTGCCTAGGAAGACAAAGAAATCCATTCAATACAGATATAATTATGAAAGCATTTAACTGCACTGATACCAATAATTACATGGTAGTTTGCACAGCATTAAACAAAGAACCAGTTAGGAAAGTTAGATTACCTCAGAACTGAAAGCCACTTACATATCTCTCAATTGTTAGACATCTTACATGTCTCAGATGATTATTTTCTAGGGCTTTAATAAGCATAAAAAATGTAATGGTTTAAAATCCACCCAATATGAGTAAATTCATGAATTCATAATAATATGCAAAAAAAAAATAATTGGCCACATTCTGATAACAGAGAACAAATTCATAATCTTAAAAATTAGATAAATGTAAAGAAAGAATTTTTTAAAAAGTCTAAGAGTAGGCCTGTTCAAATCCTTCAGCCTGACCTCAAATTCTCTTTGGAAATAAGTTGGATAAATCATATATTCCCAAATTAAATACTTTTGTTCTACCAAGTTAAATATGTACTAACAGAGTAATAACAGTCAATGATTTGAATTAATAATACACATTACTAAAAATGACTACTTGTATCTGTAATGTTAGATCATTTTATATGCTACACAACTCACTAATTTGATTTGAAAGAGTACTTCAGTTTAAGTTATATAATCATTTAAAAGAAATGCAATTTAAACTTTATAATATACATTCCACATCACACTATTTTAATTACAATAGTGGTAGGACACAAGTCTTCAAGGATATACTTATAGAATAAGAGAATGTAATCAGTGTGTCAAGCTTTTATCATTGAAAATGACTTTAACACATATAACGGTGTTTTAGAAATGTTATCACAAAAGTTGGAGTCAAACTAAGTTCTTAAGAAACAAGTGTCAAGCCATGATGACCAAAAATCAACATGAAGATCAGAAATTAAAGAATAGGACAATAAACCAAAATTCAAGGCAAGGGTGAGAAGTTAAATAGAGAAATACTGCAATTTACCTATGTTGGTCAATAGACTCACTCAAAACTATGCAGGGCAGACTTCATTAAATAGATGGTAAAATAATAAAAGTGGCGGTGATGTTCTAAAGATGTGTTAAAAGTGAAGCTATGCTAAAATCTTCAGGTTTACATTGAATACATTAAATAGCTCACCATATTTATCAACACAAGTGAAAAGATAAATTTGTAGGTTAAATTAAATAAAGTAATCTCGGTATTCATTGATCAAACATTTAAAATCAGCACTAAATGAAATGTATGCAGAAGTAAGGCTGTGTTCAAAAACCAGATTTTGTAATGGGGGCCTGGCAACATTTTTTTTCAGAGAATCCAACCCAAGAGTAAAAATGAGGGATAAGGAGTTGAAGGAAATGAGAAGACAGAAGGATAAACGTTGGAAAGATAGGATAACCTTAGTAAATTTGTCTTCTACTAATTTTTTCTTTAGTATTTTTCAGGTTGATTTTAATCATTTTTAAGGTTGTTGTAGATTTACTTTTTTCATGTTTAATGATTTGAGACTAGTTAGCATAGGTATAAATAGGACATATATATTTATCTGTGAGATGATAAATATCTTTATTCTTTCATTGGTTAAATTACAAGTCATTACATGATGAAATTCCACTTTCCCCCACTTAAGTTTTACAGATGAGGAACTGTCATTTTTTCTCATCCCTTCTCTAAGGAAGAGACTGAATTTTAGCTCATTAATTCACTTGGAATTTTATGATCAATAGCAAATACAATATTAGAAAATCAAAATTATTTTAAGTGTGTTAATTGCTCGCTGAAATTTGTCTGACATGTTTGGAGAAACAATGGTGACACTTCCATCCACTGATAAGCACATTAGTATATATAAATAACCAAACTCATAAATAAGATATTTTTCTGAAGCAATTCTTAGTGTATGTACCTTTTAAAAGAACAATGAAAGAACAGATTGAAGTTACATTAGTTCAATGGTACTTTATCATTTGGAATCTTAAGTCTGATGGAAGCTAAGATATTTCTCTCCAGAAATATAGAGCTGAACATAAATACATACTTTCTTTCAAATATTTCTACAAAAAAATATCTTTCTATGAACATTACAGTTTTTTTGGCCATGATATGCAAATACTGATTTTATCTCTTTCTTTTATAAATTATCTGACATCCTCACCAAATACTCCATGATAATATCTTTAAAATATTTATAAATATATTTCAGTTGATAACATATCCCTAATAAACTGAA
Source organism: Pteropus medius (assembly GCF_902729225.1). Lineage (NCBI taxonomy): Eukaryota > Metazoa > Chordata > Mammalia > Chiroptera > Pteropodidae > Pteropus > Pteropus medius. The sequence continues at coordinate 16,650,263 of NW_024354500.1, forward strand.
TATTTCAATATCAGTAAATAAGCAAAAGAAAACATCTCAGACACATGAACAGTTACATATGCAAGTCAATCTCAAAATAAACAATGATACAATTAAAAGTGCATTCACATTTCATCTGGCTGTTTATATTTTATATAGTTACTCCATGAGATGATTTTTGGACACTAAGTCACTTTTGAGTACAGAAAACATATTGACAAATGAATCTGAGGTGTAGTATGTGCTCAGTAAATACTGGTAGAATAAATGAATTAATGTTGCCCTTGGATTCTTCATTTTGAGGTGTGTGTGTGTGTGTGTGTGTGTGTGTGTGTGTGTGTGTGTGTAAAGGAAACAAACTTTTACTTGCTTTCCTTGTTAACAGTAATCTTTCTTGTTCATATTTAATGTTTTTCATATCTTACTCTAGTAATACAACATATACATATATCTGGTATCAAGATGTTATGAAGTATTCAAAATACATTAGTTGTTGAACTAGGAGAAAGGTACCACTTGAGTCTATGGATCTGTACAATAATTTTTATATATTCCCCCCATTTAAAGAGCTGCTACTGTGAATAATTTAACCTTTCCTCAGTAATTTATATTCACCTTTACCAACATCAATAAATGCAAAATTTCAGGCCTTGCAGGTTTGCCCTCAAGGGTTCTTAAGTTGGGTATGACAGATTGTTTTTTATATTGAACAATCAGAGAAAAACTTTTAGATTATTTTGTCTCACTTTCATGGGATTTTTTCCTATTCTCTCCCTCATTGTCAGACTGCTAAATACTCCAATTTTCCATTTGTCTTTGTCGACGCCTGCCAGTCCATTTTACCTTTCTAAGCTGTTGTATCCGGTCTGCTTTCAATTAGTACATAGGATAATTATGTGCAAAAATAAGAGCAAATAATTAGCTTCTGAGTGAAGGCCTGTGAATAAAATATTTGGCTATTATATCTTTATTTTTGAAAACTACTGTCATCATATACTATTTGAAGTTGTCAGATAGCTATATATACATTTTATATTTTATTACATTAAATATGGTCAACACTGAGAAGACCTATTTTTATCTTTGAAGCCATGTATAATGTCCTAAAGTTATCTCTGAGCTAATTATTTGCCTGTTGCTCCCAGATCCATTCTCACTTCCTCTCCTGCTCTGGTCACTGGTAGATTTGACCAAGGTGGGCACTGGAAGATGGGCTGAAATATGGGGGTACCACGGTATTTCTCAAAACTCCAAGCTCTGCTTTAAGCATCATTTTTTGAGCAGCTGCATCTCCTCTAATAGTCTAGCTTTCATTGAACAGATACTCTCTTCATGGATCTAGCTCATCCCAGCTTCTGGGTTCTTGTAGCACCATCTCTTCTCTGCATTTCCCAGACCTATGGGTGGTACCAGTGGTATTATCTCCCTCTTATTGCTAATCCCTGGGTTGCCTCACCACCCCATTTGGTTCCCCAACCCTTCCATTAGCTGTATAAGTAATTCCCTGTATTAAATTCCCTCTATTTGAGATACCTAGAGTGAGTGTATGGACCTTGACTGCAACAACCCATCTATCTGCCATGCTCCTTCTCCCTCAGCAGCCTGATAAGACCCCTTGGTACCTACAGCATATATAAATTCACAGGGAGAAAGGGCTTTTTAAAAAGTCTAGTTAGTCACAATAAAAAGTACCAGCCTATTGTAACAATTAAAGTCAGGATACAACGTTAGATCTTATTTAAAAAGTAAATGAATGAGCTAAAAGATTTAGAGCTAAAAAGTTTTAAATAATAAGACCCTATTTTTTTAAATACATTAAAAAAAAATAGCCATGACATATTAGGTACACATGAGAATAAGAAACTGATTATAGTACACGAATGTGTACTGAGACATCATTCTGCTTATAAACAATATAAAAATATCTTGTTTTAAATCACATGGAAACACATGAATATGTGGTATTCAATACTTCATAAAGTATTTTTTTAGAAATTAGTTTTTGAGTAGAACTAATGTGGTAAATAAAGTAACAATTAGAATTTCAAAATTAAATCTTTCACGCAGTCTGTGTTGTTGAGTTCTTCCCTTGTTTTATAGGTAGACATTTCATTGTCTTCCTGTTTGTACTCTTAGTGTTTAATAATAGCAATTTGCTAAAAATATTCACAAGTTGAAGTTTTTAAGTCCTTATCAAATATTTTATTAAAGATTTCCAAATCTCCCAAAAGATAGGGTGACTGAATGGATAAGACCTTAATATATGCTGTCTACAGGAGACTCACTTCAGAATGAAAGACATAGACAAACTCAAAGGAAAGGGATGGAAAACGATATTTCATTCAAATGGAAACAAACAAACAAAAAAGCTCAGGTAGCCATACTTATACCAGACAAAAAAGACTTTAGAACAAAGGCTGTAACAGGAGACAAAGAATGACCCAGTAATCTCACTTCTGGTAATTTATTTGAAAAACCCAAAACACTATTTTGAAGGGACATGTGAATCTATATGTTCATTGCAGCATTATTTACAACAGCCAAGGTATGGAGGCAACTGGGGTGTCCGTAAATGAATGAATGGATAAAGAAAAGGTGGTACATATATACAATGGACTATTACGCAACATAAAAAAAGGGAATGGGGTCTGGCCTTCTGAATCAACGTGGATGGACCTGGAGGGTACTGTGCTGAGTGGAGTAAGTCAGACAAAGACAAATGCCATATTATTTCACTTACATGTGGAATCTAAAGAACAAAATAAACAAATAAAACAAAAACAGACTCATGGATACAGAGAACAAACTGATTGCCAGATCGGAGAGGGTTTGGAGGGCTAGATGAAAAAGGTGAAGGGATTAAGAAGTACAAATTGGTAGTTACAAAATAGTCATGCGGATGTAAAGCACAGCATAGGTAGGGAATATAGTCAATTATATTGAAATAACTGTATAGTGCCAGGTGTGTAGACTAATAGCAAGGATCACTCTGTAAATTATATAAATGTCTAATCACTATGCTGTACACCTGAAACTAATATAAAATAATACTGAATATCAACTCTAATTGAAAAATAAAAATTAAAAAAGTATATATTTGAAAGTATCTCCACTCAATTTAACAAAATTCAGTACTTATGTTGTGCTTCTCTTGATATTCTGCTCTCAGATTACTACTATTTATAATAGAGTTTATTATGATGCATTATGTGTCATATCATAATAAACCATACGATTTCTTTTCAAGAAGGGTGAAAGCAGCTACTTTTTCTACCAAAGTTATTGAAGAGTTTACACTGACCATCACTTGAATATTTTTTTGTTTACTTTCAAATAAATTTTAGCATTTACAAGAGGGAAGAGTCTTAAGAAGTAAATTTGCTAGCATACATTGCAATACTGGCTGCTCAGTTTGAAGCAGTGGTGTGGATTAATAATCAAAGCTTTCATGAGACACAACAAGTTTCACCCAGTATCAGGTTATTTAACAACAAGAAAAAGCCAGGATAGGCAATATGGCATAGTGATCCAAAGTATGCCAAAGGAACCATGACTATACTCCAAACATGTGTGGTCAGGAGAAGAATGGCTGGGTGTATATAAACTACCTTGGTCTCAGAAAGCCATCAGCAATAGGTTCCTTCAGCATTTATGCATTGCGTCACATTGCTCTTGCTCTCATTCTCTGGCAGAGCTAATGTTCATAAATTGCAGTAGTTTGGAAATTACAGCTTACTCAATAAGCTATCTCGAGGATGAAGTATGGGCACTCAGTAGGTATGTGTTTTTAATTACAGATCTGATAAACTTTTATAATTCCTTGATTTTGAACCATAGAAGGATTGAATTCAGCATCAAATTCTCAGGTGTTTCAAGAATTTGAGGAAACATCACAAACCATTAACTATTTCTTTCCATAAATTTATAACACAAGCAAAATAAATGCCTAAGTCCTCGAGATATATTTGCTATTTCTACTTCCAACTATTCTTGATTCATTTGATCCTTAACTTTCTTCGGGTGAGTGTCCATCTCCACCACTTATTTACAATAACCCACAGAAGATTATCTTGAATTACAAGGTCTGATTCAGACGACTGTTCTCCAACTAAAGCATATCAATAATACCAAATACTCGATCTCAAAATTTCATTTACTCATGTATTTTTCAATATCTCATAAAAAGGCCAGATCCATCCTCTTAGCAGGTTTTAAATCTGTTTTATTTTTAATAGGAATTGTCTTTTCTAATTATAAAGTGATTATAAGCTAATTATAACAAGTTGGGCCATAAAAAGGAAACAAAGAAGAGAATAAAAGTAACCTGAAATCTCACACCCCAGAGTAAGCCACTGCAGCATTTTCAATTGCGGGAGTAGTAGCTTGACCATATTAAGAGAAAGCATCTTTGAAAATGTATTAGTGAATGAGCTGGGGTTGACTATTGTTATCACCAGCCCTGCCCACACCCTTCCAAAGAGTATCCTTCCAAGTCTCAATCTCTGGAGCTTGAATATCCATGTTCCAAACCACTAAAACACCTTCCTGAAGGCAGACATCACACTGGTGTGCTGGAGATTCAGAGCCATCTCTCAGGAACTTCTCAGAGAACTGGGGGGACTAGAATGTTTAGAAGGTGGTATAAAGCTAAAAAGATGCCATGATGTTGACTTAAAGCTGTGGAAAATCCAAATGATGCACAAGTTGTAGTTATGAGAGACTGGAAAATGAAGTAGAAGGAGAGTGAAGCTATGGACAAAGAAGAGTAAAGGGCACATGCACCAAGAGAAGGAGAGGTACTATGTGTTAGAAAGAAAGGTGGCCTTTAATCTACCTCTTCCGTCTCTACTTCTCAATTCTAATGGAAGTCCTTATGAAGCCATATAATATAGATCCAAATTTTCTTGAAGTAACTTGACTAAGCTTTTTTCCTTGCCACAAAAATGTGATTTGCAATGTTTTAGAAGTGTAACATAAAGTACATAAATCTTAATTGTGGATCTCTATTAATTTTGCCGAAGTGAACAATCCTTATAACCATTATACAATTCAAAATATGAAACATTAGCAACACCCAAAGCCTCCCTTCTGACATCTCCCAGTCATTACCTCCTCCCAAAGTTAACTCCTATTCTTATGTCTACCAAATACATTACTTTTGCTTGTGTTTTTACTTTGAAGAGACAGAACCATATAGTATATGCTCTGTTGCATCTGACTGACTCACTCAGGATGAATCACCCAGACCTCTTCATATTTTAAATGTAGCAGTACTTTGTTCTTTTTGCTTGCTGTGTAGCATTCTATTGTGTGAATATACCAAAATTTGTTCACTGTTTCTCACTTTATTAACTATACATGGGCCTGAAGGACTACACCTGAACATTTAATGCTGCTTAGCAACAACTCAGATGACCTTAGTCAGCCAAGTTCACATGCCCTGTACACTCCCATCATAGCTACCCTTTCTGCCGTGGGTATGCAGCTGCTAAAATGATATACGAAGGTAAGTCAGCCCATTTCTACCACAGCACATACTTTCCTTCAGACCTCAACCCTCCACTTTAGAGCATCTCCTCTCCATATTGGAACCGTCCAGCAGAATCTTTAAGAAAATAGATCCACATGAAATTAGCAAAGAGGGCTGCACATTATCCCTGTCATCTCCTACTCTGCAACTAAGCGATGCTGATGAAAGAGAATCCTGGGCAGATATATCATGTCTTCTACATGTTGTGATTACTAAAAGCTCTTATTCCTTCAAATGAGTTATCTAAAATTTCTTTAAGAATTCCACAATTATGTAGCTCTCCTAAGAAATGGGAGTGTGTAGCAAAGCCTATAGTCTACATCAATTTGTTCTCACCTATACCATATTCAGGAGGAAACTTGTCAGAGAGAGCTGACACAATTCCTACTTTCAGAGCTAGTAAAGATGTCATCTTTATTTTCTTATTTTTTTGTTATTTTGGTGAGTCTCTAGGAGAGGGTTAGAAGCTTGCTCTTATCGCTCCATTTTTCATGGAAGTTTGAATTCATTTTAGAGTACAATATGTAAACCAGCATTACAATTGAAGTAAAAAATAAATAGTAATAATAATCAAGTAATTAATAATCAAGTCTAAATTCTCTTTTAAAAAAAGTACCATAATCCTTCTGAGGAGACTGCTAAATTGTCCCTAATTTTTATACACACAAGTAAAAACGAGCTTAAGAAACCTAGATCCTCTTTTCTCACTTAATCATGAAGTCCCTGTACTCTCTATTCTAATCAATACATTTCTCCATTTAGAGATAAGTTTGGAATTATGCATATTCACATGCCATAGGTCAACCTTTCAAAGTAATTATTAAAGTCAATACATTGATGAATTGGGATTTTTCATTTTGGTAAAAAGATGATGGAAGAGAAGAGTAAAGGAATTCGGCACATGACTCAGGAAAACAGAAATCTATTTTCCACCTCCACCACCATCACCCCCAAAACTGGAAGAGAGGTTCTGAATGAGAGTTGGGATAAACAAAGGCAAACTTTCCTTCATGTAAATTGTTTTTTCCTAAAGCAAGAGTGGCACAATATGGCCTCTCTCTCACAGGTCTCAATAAAAATCAAATGTAAAACCTGACAAGACTTCCAAAAAAGAGATGGTTTTGAATTCACTGGAAGGAAGCTTACATTTCCTCCCCAATAAAGGTTCTAAATTAAAGAATCTCAAAGCCATACTGCAAATGAGCCTCTCACAACTTTTAATAATCCATGAAGTTATCAGACAGGTAACTCATAAGTAGAGGTCTTTTTTTTTTAATGTGATTAACGGACTAGATAAAAATGTTTCTTCTGTTTCATACTTTGCCTTTTCAGGATGCAAACATTGGATGCACTTTTCTCTACTAAGATACATTTAGATCATATACATGTCTTTACTTCTAAAAGTAATACAGAGCTTTAACACCATTGCCTGTTTCTCCCAATTCAAAATTTTCTTATCTAAAGCTAAAAATATCCATGGTATTTGTTCATAGTTTACTGCATTCTGTACATGCGAAAAGTTTTCATTATGACTTTAAAATACAGCAATGCATATTATCTAAGGAGCTACAGATAATTATACATTTTGAACACAGTCCATATAAACATAATGATAATTGTAGGCCTGCACTGGCTTTCCAATGAGCACTTTATAGTGATCGTAAGAATATCAGATATTGGTATCTACAGTACTTATCTGTCAATGCAAATGGGCATAACCTTTGTGTGGGGTGCTTATTTGCAGCCACACCATTTATACTTAAAGTATTTATTGACTTGCAGAACCTCTCACTGCAGTCCATGTGAATTCTTTCAGAATATACACCACAGTTGGGTTTTCAATAACAACAGCCTCATTCCAGCATTTGGGCTGCAAAGGTCAGGTATCTTATTGTGCCCCCTAATTATATTATCTGCGAGAATCTCTAACTTTTATCATGAGCAGATGGTTCTCTTTTCACCCATAATTGATATTTATATTGCTTACTGTGTTCTTTTCTCTTACATAAGTAAATTTTAATAAATACCTGCATAGGAAAATTCGCCAGGAAAAAAAATTTAAGGACTTTTAAACACTGTATTTTCTTCAAAAAATATGTTTTGAACACCTGTTGTTTCACTTATTGGGAGCTAAATTATTTGTTGAAATGTAAGCATAACCTTTTGGAGGCAATACACCTAATTTGAACCATAAACATTTCCTGGAGACTCTTTACCAATAGGAAAGAAATGTTACAAACTTTATGTCTATTTCACATGTCATTTCAAGGCAACTGAGATTTAGAGTCCAACACCACACTTAAATCTGAAACATTTAGACACATGATTTAAATATGCATTTTACTTCTAGATTTTGGGAACCTTTGGCTGATGGATGGGAAAGGAATATCCTAAGCCAAGGGGAAGCAATCCCAGAGGTGAATAATCTTGGGTTACACAGCCAATATGTTACTGTAGCAGCTACCTACCCTTGTAGCAGCAGAGAAGTAATCAATGATTGGGTAAGCAAGACAATGAAATTTCATGCACTTATATTGTCTTTGGAATATGGAAACTCTCAAAAATTTCTTTCATTTTTTATTATTAATTGTATTATTACAATACTAAAATGATGCTTATTCTCAATCACTATAGTCCTTTCAGGATAAATAAAAGAAGGACACAGATAAGTTGAGCAATAAGGACCAAAGAGATGGGCTATATCCTAGCTCTTGCCTCACATGGATAGCAGATGACTTCAGTATGATCTTTAATTACAGCCTGTCCTCCCCACTCTACTTTCAGAAGCAAAAGGGAAACTACTTCATGCACATTAGTTTGAAGGGTAGAAACTAACTCACAAAGACATGAAAGAGCATGAATGTGAGTTTAAAGGTAGCTATTTTCATATTTCACGGGTCAAGAAATATGACGGCAGCACATATGACTTGAAATGATCACTGTTTTAATTCTCTTCAATGCAAATTTAAAGATAGCCCTACAGAATCAAATACAAGTAAGCAGGCTATAGGAAAAACATATATTTTACATTGGACATTTTGCATATAAAAATTATTTGTATGTACTTAATCAGGATACCACAAACAGAAAAGAATTAAATGGTAAAAACTATTAAATGCTTGTTTTTGTATCAACCACAGAAGCTGTGGGACTAGCAATCTGTCATAAAACTTGAGCTTCCGTTTCCAAACTTTTTTGAAGCAGGACGAAATGGCAGTATTTTGAAATGGGAAGACTAGAATTTTGAATTTAGAATTTTGAAAAATCTGAGAATAGAAATTCTCTATTTTACAGAGAATTGGTTAGAGTCATGATAGAGGCACCTGCCAAAAAAGACAGATTCCTTGACACTCCAAGAATATTACCATGAGAGTATACAAATCAGCCCTCCTATCACACAAAAGCAGAGCAGATATGCGGTAACTAAGAACAGTCTGCAATTGTTCAGACTCACCTTATCTCACTTTGGTAAAATCGAGGGGAAGGAGTACTTCTCTGCTAATAGACATATAAGTCCCATAAGAGAATTCTGGTTAGCTAATTTTGTCACGTGACCCACCCTCAGCCCGGTTCAGGAGGGCTATGTCGACGACTCTCCTCTCTAGAACCCATAGAGTAGAAGAAGAGCATTTTCCCATAGGAGAGAGGCCTACTATGTCCAAAAGATAGAAAAGGGTTTCTGGTCAAACAAAAACCAAGCAATGTTCTCCACAAGTGACGAGGGAAATATGAGCGCCACTGAAAGGAAAAAGAAATAAACAAGACCTAATATACTTCTCTTATACTTATTTTAAACATTTAATAATTTAGTGATTATTTAAATTATATAAACAGAAATAAATGCATATTTATGCCTACTCAAGTCAGTTTTAAGGAAAAAACAAAATGAAGCATGTCTTTTAGAATGTTCTTTGAGATGAAGAACCCAGCCTCACTCTGCCTTAGGTGGGAGGAAATTTCGAAGGCACTTTCTGGACAGTTATTGCAGTTATTACACTAGATCATTATGAATGTGAATTGTCCTTGATGACTGAGTGTCATGAGCCATACTTTAACAACTAAAGCATTGATTAGTTGGCAGTATGCACATGGAATGGATAGGATACTCAGGCCTTGTAGGAGACAGCCAAAACCAAAAGGAAATTTTGGTCTTAAATAAATTTGTATCACATCCACCCCTAAGCCTTACCCACATTCTATTTATGGCTGCTCTTTTCAAAATATTTTATAGCAATATGCTCTATTCATTTTTTTAAATGAAATTTTACTCAGAACCTCAATTTATATAAATAAAAGGGAACCTATTCGAATTGAGTGTGATAGGGAGGGGAGCACTGTCCCCTTTATCCAGCCCCAACTTCTTCCTGCCACCATCCCTGAGGCTTGTGCATAGAGTTGGGCTTCAAGGAAAGCAGCTGGAAATCCAGTGTCCCTGTGGAGAGTCAGAGTTAGTCTCACAGCAAATGAAACTGCAGGACTTACAGATGTTAAACTCGTTGCCCAGCCTTATACCAACTTCTAGTCTGATGATATGAATTCAGGAATAATTTTCAAGGTGGACAATTTGACTAGCCAAAGTTCCCTCAAACACTATGTCATTACAAAACAAGTAGAAAAACAAATCTATATGGAAAACTTCGGAACAAAGCACAGAATATCTGGAGAAGAAAATTCCTGTTGTTGACAATGGGCGTGATACAATGGAAGACTTGGATGAGCCAAACCTTGGACACTGAATCTAACCTTCTAGAAAAACACGGTTCTCCTGTGACACATCCACATTACAGAGCCTAGAGAGATATTAAAACCTCTGCAGAGAGAATGTCAACATTTTAAAGAGGTTAATTAAAGATTTGGAAAACAAATAAACCCACTGAAGAATAAGATTTCAAATAGCTTTCTGGGGGCAGAGCGGGGGTGGGGTGGGGACCAAAATTTAAATGAAAACAACTGGAGCAAATTTATCATAGTGCAGTATGTCCCAGAATAATCACTCTTTACACTCAAAAAACTACAAGCAATAATCCCTTTTCACACACTGATGCAGAGATTTAAAGTATATAGAAAAGTGGCTTTCTTAGACAGTGACAATTTCTAAAAACCACAGGTAAAGCTTTGTAATTTGAAGAGGGCTTTACGGAAGCTATTATAATGGTGTCCGCTTCAGAATACAGAAAAGGCAATAAATTTAATACTCTTACAACCCTAAAACAACTTAGTATCATCTAATCCATTCATTCCTTTTAAAGCAAAATTATATCATACCGTGAAATATTCATCTGTTCCATTGGAAATGCTTTGAATCAAGGAATCTATAACAAAAAAAAAAAAGACGATTTCATTCATGCATTCAGCAAACAAATTCTAGGCAATGCTGGCATCTATAATGAACATTAGGGAGGCACAGTTAATAAGATACAAACTACATGAAGGGTATATAGTCTAGTAGGTAAAATAGATAAAGAGATAATTTCAGCATGATACATATATTCTGAGAAGCAGTTAGGACATTATCTTTGTAACTATGAGGTTGGCATTTAATGATTCTAGAAGAGAATATTCAAGGAAGGGTTTACCATCTAAACTGAGACGTGACACACAAGCTCACCAAGTGAGAGGATGACTGAAGGTTGTTCCAGTGAGAAGGCACCAAATAGCAAAATCTTAAAGAGGAAGTAGCACAGTAGAGGTTCAGGAATTGCTTAGTGTGGGGAGGTGCATTAAGATACCAATCTGGTAAGTTAAGCAGAATCTAGAAAATGAAAGGCCTTGAATATCATGTTGGGGGTTTGGGGCATTGTCATGCAAGCAATGAGAAAGCAGTAAGTTTTTTAAACAGAAAATGTATTTGATCATACCTCAGTATAAAAAAGATAACTCTGACTGAGAATGAATAATGTCTTGAAGATGGGTAAGCCTGGAGGCAAGGAGAGCAGTTAAGGGGCTATTGCAGGAATTAGTGACAGGATTCAGAATTTGATTGAGACCAAAACGTAATAGTAGTGGTGAGGACAGCAAAAACTGCCCTAAGGAAGCAAAGGTGATACCATTTCACAACACACAAGACTGGAGAGGAAGAAAAAGGAACTGGGATACCTCATATATTTTGACCTTGGAACTGGGTGGGGAACAAAGATGGGGAACAAAGAAGGAGCTAAACTGGATTAAAAATGATGAATTCAGTTTTTAATATGTTGAATTTAGGGTTCCTGTGCTTCATCCAGTGGAGAATTTTTTCTTATATTTATTCTCCCTTGTTGAATGTGGCTGAACTCTATGAAGTGGTGAGGGGGGCAGGGATAAAAGATTACATAATGAAAGCAAACAGTGACAAAAATAAAAGAGCAACTAGAAAATAAAAAACTGAACCAGAAATGAAAAAAAGAAACTTCTTGATGAAATATAATTATATAATCATAAATATAAGTGTTGTTATTAGTTTTCCAAATTTACAAAATCAAAGAAACAATCTTTTATTGATAATTAGACTTTTCATTCACGCTAGACTGTAGGAAGAGGAATCTGATCACATTAACACAAGTATTAGGGTCTGGGTAGAGTTTTATTTTACTGTAAATTAAGAGTTTGGTATTCAGAATTATATTTCAGTCTCTGGAGAACCTATTTAATCTGTTCAACTCTGTGATACTAACATGTGAAACTGAGAACAAGATTTTGGACAGTTGCTAACTTATCAGAAATCTCTTATTAGACAGCCAGTGGTATCTTCTGGAAATTCCTGGTCTTTGCAACACTCATCTTTCCACCTTTAACATTTTGAACGAAGCCTCCTTTTTTAAGATAAGTACCCATTTTTTGCTTCCTTCCTACTTCCTTGTCTATAATGCTGCAAGTCATTCATTTTTTAATAGTCCATAGAGAATTGGTGGTCTAAGAAGCAAAGAACAGTTCTTGAGGTCACAACCTCAGTGCTTTTGGATTTGCTCATAAATTTGAGAAAAAGCTGACTATGAAAACATAACCAGACACAAAATTAAATGTGTAATATCTGAGGCTAGAGAAAGTGGATCCCTCTAGGGCAGATGTTTAAACTCGGAAGATCCTGTAATGAGAGGCAGATTTACTGTGAAGCTAATGAAGCTTAACTTTAGAGTACCTCACTTAAATGAGGCCTTTATAAGGCTTCAGGGGGTTCTTTTGCAATGTGTTCATATAACCACTGGTTTTTCTAAAATTCTCAAAAGTGAGATATTTTAACATCAATTGGTTAGGCTGCTCTTTCTACTCTGACTTTCTCTCCATCACAAATCCCCTGGAGTTAGGTAGCAATGGAGTGACCATGGACATTTTAGAATCTGGCTAAGGGAAAGTTGAGTTGTGGATATATTTACTTGGGTCTAATATATTTGTTTCAGTTTTTTCCATCTATAGTTAAGTTTCTGTTGACTCACTAGGCATCACTGAAATGAATGTGTATATCCAGAGATCATGTTATATGAACATGCCTCACGATTCCCAGCACAGGACATTTGTAAGTACAGAGAAGATATAAGGTTTCAAACATACAGAACAAAAAGTTAGTATGTGGGAAATTCATCTAATTATCAGACATGTAAACTATAAGGAGTGAATTCTATTCTCATTGGTACTAATCAAAATAGAAGTTCTATTTCTTCAGAAACATTCTCAATAATGTGGCATGCATAACTATCAACACAATGTAATGTTTTTTGGAATCTCTCAAAATATACTTTATAAGAATTCCTGTGTTTATAGTACACAAACCAAGAGCAGTTTTACAAATAATAAGTATAGCTCATTGTAAAATTTCACAATGAATACAGCTCAGCTATTGATAATAAAAATATTTAATTGGCCATGGTAGAAAAATAGCTAAATTATCTTTCTGTAGTCTCCATAAAGAATATTACAAAATTATTTGTCATATAATGAGGTAATCAAAGAGCATTCAACTAAATGTAGAGAACAATATTGCATAACTTTATGAGGCAGTTAATAAATATAATAAGTTATTTTCTGGATTTTTAAATATTTGTAGATTATATAAGAGTTTTAAATTTTTTAAGTTGTGGTTTATTTTTGATCCTATGTGAATGTTCATATTTGTATCTAACTTCTAATTTTAAATTTTGTATTCCTTTTATTAAAGAAGACCCCCAAGAATTGTATAATAGTCAGGCAAGACAAAACTGGGATCCAACTATGCATATAATATAAAACTTAAGGTAGTGTCTTAAAATACAAAGTAAAAGATAGAGGCTTCTCTGTAACATGATATTAGCATCTTACATGCCATGTGTACAGAGAAGGCTTTTTATTTCCAGGGAATAAAAAATGGAGAAGTATTCAGTTTAAATGTATTGGCCAATTATATCAATAGAAGGTTCAATCGATTGCACCTAATTGTCTCTAACTTTTTCTTCCAGGTTACCTTTTTCAAAGAAAGTTTGTTTTTAAAGAAAAGATTAAATAAATCTATTTGGATGTTCTCTAGAATTATAGGCACTTTTACAAGGTAAAAAGTACACTAGAGCATGTGATTCATTTGAAGGTTATCAGTGGTATAACAACAAAAGAAGTCCCTTTTAGAGGTGAGGTAGCTGTCCTAAATGGTTGCCAAAATCATAAAAAATGAATGAAACTATCAAAGTAGAAATGAATAATTAAAGTTGCACTCCAATTCTGCATGTATAAAGATCAGGAAAGCACAAACTGAGACAGCTATTAATGTTTATTCTCTCTAGGTAGAAGCTTAATTTGTATAATAAAATTTAATAACAAATATAATAATCAATCAGGACTATAATATTAAAATATAAGTCTTTGATATGTCTCTGTGAAGGGGTTATCATACAAATAAAATGCTCACAGAGAATATACAGACTCCTACTGAAAAAAAAAGTGAGAAAAGACAGTTCAGTCTGAAGAGAAAAGCAGGAACTGATGAAGAGAAAGGACGAGTGAGGGAGTAAAAGGAGAAAGGAAGACAGCATTACTGAGTGCCTATGTGTTCTCCACCATGTATTAAGTGTATCCCTTAACAGTCACAAATTTTGTATAGTAATTATTATAATAACCATTTTACAGATAAAAATTGAATCAGAGAATTACAATAACTTACATAAGAACACATAGCTCTAAGAGATGAAGCCTGAATTCATAACCAGTTCTGTCTGACTCCAGACCACATACCCTTTCCACTCTCAAGGCCAGATATGTCAATAAGAGAAATAGAGTAGAACTTTTGTTTGTACAGGGTTGGCTAGAGTTTGTAACAACAAAAACAATACTACTGATAATGCAGCACATATATATAGTGTTTACTATGTGCAAGACAGAATTCTAAGCACTTTACATATATTGCCTCCATTTAATCCTCCTAATGTGTAGAAAGTACTATTATTTCCATTTGACCAAGGAGGATATTTGTAGAATGGAATTTTGCTCCCTAGGTTTCTCCTTTGCCTTGTCCTCATTGGATGATCTGAACTAAATGATATTAAGACTATCTGGGTGTCAAAGATGGGGTGGGGGAGGAAATTAAAACATATCTCAAAAAGGAAGATAAATCTCCAAGAGCCATAAAGACCCATTTTTTTATATTTTCTTTAGCACTGTAAAAGCAATACTGTTCTGCTTATAACATATCCTTTTTCCTTTTTAGCATTTTCAAGTCAAGAGCATTGAAAGAACTTAATATTCTAGGGAAAGTCTAGTATTTTAGTTAACGACTATATATAGTTTTCCATTACCAAAGAAAGCCTTTGCTTCTAAGTTTCATCCTTGAAACTATAAGATTTAATAGAAGCATAATTAATTCCCTGAAGGATGAACCATACCCATCAATCTCACAACATGAAGTACTTGAATACTACACTATCTCTAATCCATTGCACATATACCCATAAAAGCTCTCTTTTTTTATTTAATAAAGATTGATGTCTTAATGTGGATGCTAGATTTTCTAGTGAAACACTGCAGATTGAATATATGTATTTATCATCAACCCCTCTTAAAACCCTACTACAGTTATAATGAAGGAATATGATGCTGATATACAAAGAGAATAAGAATAAATCTCAGAGAACAAGAGATTTAACAAAATTTTAGAAGCAAAAGAGCTAATAGCCCATCAGTAACTATTTACTATACAGAGCAGAAAAGAATGTCACTTAGGAACTCAAGAATGTGGAAGCCAAGAAATTAGAAAAGGATCCTGGAAATCTCAGTATTTGGAGGTATAAGGAGTATAAGAATTGGAGCTCTCACTGAAAGTAGAAATACTGTATAGGTTCAGAACAGAAGGACTGGCTAAAGATCTTTATAGTGGGGGGGCGGGGCAGTGACCCCTAGATCACTTGGGAACAGCCAAGCAATCCTCTCCCAAGGGAATCTTGGCCATTTACTCTCTAATGAGGCTGAATAGAATGCCTCTTGACTCAAGACACTACGCAAAGTTAAAGGAGAGGTGCCAGAACTCGAAAATGAGATACTGAGCAAAAGATTATGTATGAGGAGTAAGACCACTGGGGACCCCAGAACCTTGGGTTAAAATTGAGAATATTCTCCTACAATAAACTGACTAGGATAAGAGAAAAGGTCAAGAGATATCGATAATTGTGGATCCCTTAATAAAATGACCAATTCCTAGTGGGTCAGTGAAATCTAGCAGTCAACAAGTATTGCCCTTGCCACAGAGTTTGTGGTCAAAACTGTAGGGTTTCACTCTGAAGTAAGAAAAGATAGCTAAAAATCACCTGAAAATTGAGGAGAGTATATTATGAAGTGCAGATACCAAAACAAAAAAGTAAACAGAGACAACAGAGGTTATGATCAATTCTAAAGAAAATGTCAAATATATTATAATTTCTAATATTATGTATATATTTAATATATTTTATAATTTATATATTTATATATACATGTATATACATAATTATATGCACATATAATCTATTAATAATTATATCTAAATATACTATAATTAACACATTATATACTGCATCCTTAAAAGTGATGCTATTTAAAAAGCATTCCAGAAAACAAGAATTCTTAAATATTAAAAATGTTTACAGAAACAATTTTAATTAAAAAAAGTTGTTAAAATATCTCATAAAGTGTTTTTCAAGACATGAGATGAAAAATAAGAAGAGATAACATTTGTGGCAGTCTATACTATTCAACATCAAATTAAAAGGAACTGCTGAGAAAAGAGAATATGTAAACATTCTCAAATAAATAACACAATTTTTCTAGACCTGAAGTAAGTGAATATCCAAGTTATAAGAGGCTACTAAATGTAAAGCAATACAGATGAATACTGCCCTCACTAAATAACAGCATCAAAAATTTGAAAACTCCAGGGAGAATTTAAAGTTTTTAAAGGCAATGAAAAAAAAAGATGTAAATGAAAAGACTGGAAACCTACCTTCTTAATGGCAACTTTGGAAGCATGAACATAATAAAGCCTTCAAAATTCTAAGTCTGAATGATTTCCAACCTAATATTCTATACCCAGCAAGATTATGAAGTTTGAAGAAAGGACAAAGACATTTTCAAATATACAAGCTCTCAAAATTTTACTCCAATATACTATCATTTAATAAAGTACTAGATGATGTGAGTACCACCAAAAGTAGGGAGTAAGCCAAGAAGACAGAAAATGGAGGATGCAACATACACCGAATCCAACAGAGGAAAGAGGCAAAGGGAAATATTCTAGAATAGTTGTGCTGCATGCTGTTTCGATTGGAATACAAGGATAGAGGGCTCCAGGATGGAAACCTTCAGGAAAAAAACTGATATATTATTTATAGATTTGAATGTATTGGAAGATTTACAGTTATGTTGGAGAGTTTTGGAGTAGAGAGTTTATGGGTGGATTATTAATAAGTATTATTAAAAATTAACAAAATTTAAAGTGAACTTCGAAAAATTATACAAGAAAGCAAAAGACATTTTAGTGTACTATATAACCAGCTCAATAATGCTTATATAGCCATTATAATATACGTACTGCATATTTACCCCCAAAATTTGATGTAACTAAGGATGAGGGAAAGTGTGTATGAGATAAAGTTGACACAAAATGTCAAAAAAAAATCCAAAAGTGAAAAATAATTATGAAACAGCAGTAGAGGCATATCATTTTAATATATGGAGGTAAACAGCAGAAGAAACTCTTGCCCCTTAGAAGCAGAATCTCAGGACAAAAAAGGAGTGGGAAAGTGAATGAATACTGCTATAAGATAAATCGTACAGTGCTTTTTGACTTTCAAAAAATCTATAAGTTTTACTTTGATAAAATAAAATTTAAAAGCTAAAATTTCTAAGTGTACATGGGAATAAGACTGTTATATAAGAAGTAGGGAGCCATTACACTATTCATAATCTTATTTTAGCTGAAATGCAGCCCTCTTCTAAGTACCTCATTTTCTCTGCAAGAGAAAGAAACAAGAGCCATTTCATGCCTAATTCCCCATATACCTCAATGCCTGGAAATGAATTAGCTAGTCTCCCTGTTGCCTATTGTTGCTTCCAAGTCATTTCTCTACTCTTCTCTTTCAAAACTCCAGCTCCTTTGATGCTGACAATCTAGCAATAGCCAATCTCTACTCCTCTTTGTTGTTTTAATCTGTGCACCTCTTTGTCACCCTTCTTCATTATTGAAGACTTTTGCTCCCACTCAATTCTCGCTTAAAATGTATACACTTTATTACAAGTAAATTATGCCTCAAGAAGTTGATTAAAATTTAAAAAAGGAGAAAAGTCAGTGTCACAGGCTTCTAGGGCCTATCCAATCATTGATAAAGGTGATGATACCTAGGGGCATCAGAGGAACAACAAAGAGCAGTTTAGTAAGAAGTTCAGTATTAAAGTCCAGTTGAATGTGAAGAACAGCAGGAAGTACAGAGAAACATCCAGATTTTAAGTCAGAAAAATATATATAGATTAATGAGTATTGCTAACAAAGCATCAACTTCTTCACACACACACACACACACACACACACACACACACACGGAAAAAAGATGAAAATATTGAAAGGAGATATATACAGGACAAAGGAAAAAGACAATTTGGAATAAGGACGTATGATTTAAAAAGCCCCAAATCAAAGCTTTGAACTGCATTAGTTTAGTCACCACACTTGTCCCACATTATTCACGTAAAAATTAAATCTTGTCCCATTTAAAACTGAGTAATATTCAAAAAGAAACCAAAGGAGATCTAAGAATAGATCACTTTTTTAAAAAAAGGTATATGCAAAAACTAAATCACAAAATTTTTCCATATTTTTACAGTCTCAACTAAATTACAACAAACTGATACCTCTACAAAGGAACAAGGTTCAAGGATGAGATATAAAGTTTCAAAGATGAAATCACATGAAGACAGAAGATAAAGAATAAATTGGCAGAGCTTAGTAAAGAAAGGAAAGGAGCAATGCAGAAGCATCACCAAGAAGAAAATCAGGTTTTAATCAACCTAAAATAGCATAACATAACTGAAATCCAGGAAGAAACATTATGGGTTGACTAGAGGAAATAAGATTAAATAAAACTGAAAATAACAAAACTGGGGGGGGAGGGAATAGATATGCTTTTTCTAGAAAATGACATCAAACGAGACCCAAAATATTCATACTTGTTATTCCTAAAAAAAAAATTAAAAAGACAACTTTAAATGAAAATTGTGAAAGATACTTTATAAAAGAATCTTCCTGAAATATGAGCACACCATATCCTAAAAAAAATCTGATACAAACTGATAAATCCCAAGATATATCCTGGTGAATTTATTAAACTTTCCTTATAAGAAAAGAATAATATAGATCTTCAGGTAGATAAACCATACCCTAAGCAAGAAGGAAATAAACAGACTGTCTCAGACTTCTCCACAGCAACACTCTAGGCAAGTAGAGAGTGCAGCAGTCTCCAAAGTTCCAAGAAAAAGATGGCAAGACTCAAGGATTCCGTCTGGCCAAATTGTTTTTCAACTATAAAGAAAACAGACATTTCAGATACAGGGCTTCAGACATTACAGCATCCATGACTTTATTCATAAAACTACTGGCCAATGAAACCCAGCCAAGAAAGAATAAAGTAAAGAAATTGAGAGGACAAACTAATGTAAATAACCTTAAAAATCAATTTAAATACTGAGATAAAGCTAAACACATGTGAAGATTATATAGACATTAGAAAATAAAGGTAAAATAATGATTTTCAGTTCAATGCTTGAAATTATCTTTGAAATCAAATATAGGGTACATGGCAATATGGATGAAATTATCAAACTCTTTGACCTTCTTCAACTGAAATGATATTTAATGCTGTTCCATCCATGTTTTTACCCAAGGGAAAATGAAGATTACATTTTGGATGTCTACCACACCATGATCCTCTATTCTAAATTCTGCCCCTGGCCCTATCCATGGCTATATACCTTTCTCTGGTCTATATGGCCTTATTTCAAAGCCAGAGCTGATTGGACATGAATGCATAATTATCCCCACTAGACCAATCAGATCTTATCACCTGTGGGCTGGGATTGTGTCACAGACAATGCAACTGAAGATATATAATTCCAGAACTGGCATTGTAGCCAAACATAATTCTCACCTATAGAGAGAAATAAATGAAACAAATACATAGAACTGGGAGATCAGCTTAGGTGAAATGAAGAAGGTGGTTGTTAGGTTCATTTTTTATTCCTTCCTAAAACCTAATATACTTTCTGTCTTAGGTTTCCATGAAATAATATCTTTGTGCATTTATGATAACTTCTCTTTTGCTGAAGCTGTTTTGAATGGCTTTCTTTCATTTGCAGCCAAAATAGCCTTAAAGACAACAGAAATTAGTATAAGAAGTGAAGTTACAATTAACAAATCCACATTAAGACACATACATATGCGTGTGTGCGCGCACACACACACACACACACACACAAGACTGGATGAATTGAAGTGGAGTATAAGGTGAGGGGCAATGATGATTCCTCTATCAACTGTATCAAGAAATAGAAAACCAGTAATTTCTGTTTGGAAATAACAAAATAGTTCAGCTATCATCTGTTATTCCTGACATGTCAGACCATATTTTCACAAAAGATGAGGCTTTGAAGGATGTTCTGGGGGGCTAAAATAAAATTAATACTTTTCCTCCCACATTCTAAGTTATTCTAGCTGGGCTAATAATCAAATTAACAAAGACAAATTAAGGAGAAAATCAAAATTTTAATACATTTGCATGGGGAATTCACAAAGGCATGAAAATTTCAAAAACAGTGAGACGACATTGAGTATATAAGACATACTGGACAAAAGAGAAAAGAGCGGGAACAAGACATTAGATTTCAGAAGTGAGAATGGGCAATTTACATGTAGGTAACTGAGGAAAAGCAGAACATATATGGCAGCAAAACTCTTGCTAGGCATCTCAGAAACAAAGGGACACAGAGGGCATCTAGCTAACAGGCTTGGAATCATTATGAATAATTCTGGGGTGAAAATTCTTAAAGTGATAAAGCCCAGGCTCCCTTCATAAAGAACAAATTTCTCTGCCTAAATGTCTTGGGCAGGAAAAATCGGGGAGGCTCAAAGGTTTTTTCTGAGTCTTGTTTCTTAAAGTCAGTATCCCAAAAGGCAACACCAGAGTGGCAAAGTGTGGGGGCCCTTCAATGTCATAGCCAATTTAAAAGTATCAGAGTACACAGATAACTTGTGAAATGGAGAGCAGCAGAGGAAGATTTGAGAAAAGTATTTCCTGTCTAGAGACAGAGAGGAAAATAGGTCCAGTTCCTTAAGATTGCTGTGTTCCAGATCAAGAAGGTATGTGCCTTGCCAAAATGCAGCATCCAAATTATTTGAATAATCACATACTTGCAAATTAGGTTGATATTCCGAGTGGAAGGAAAAAAAGTAGTATCCTAATGGCAACAAATTGGACAATCTGGAAGAAATGGCCACATTCCTAGAAACATACAATCTCCTAAGACTGAGTGAAGAAGAAACAGAAAATCTGAACTGACTGGTTACCATCAATGAAGTAGAATCAGTAATCAAAACCCTCCCCCCCAAAAAAACTGGACTAGATGGCTTCATAGGCAAATTTTACCAAACATCCAAAGAAGAATTATCACCTATTCTTCTCAAACTATTCCAAGAAATTCAAGAAGAAGGAAGGCTCCCTAACTCCTTTTATGAGGCCACCATTGTCTTGATTCCAAAACCAGACACAGACATTACAAAAGAATAAAACTGTAGGTCAACAACTTTTATGAAAATTGATGCAAAAATCCTCAATAAAAAATTAGCAAACCGAATTCAGCAATAAATTAAAAATATCATACACCATGATCAAGTTGGATTTATTCCTGAGATGCAAGACTGGTACAATATCTACAAATCAATTAATGTGACAGACCACATAAATCAAAAGATAAAAACCATATGATCATATCAATAGATGCAGAAAAAGTGTTCGACAAAATCCAGCATCCATTTATAATAAAAACTCTCATCAACGTGGGAATAGAGGGAACATATTTCAACATAATAAAGGCCATATATGATAAACCTACAGCTAACATCATACTCAATGGGGAAAGGCTAAAAGCATTTTTCTTAAGATCAGTAACAAAACAAAGATGTCCACTTTCACCATTCCCCTTCAATGCTGTATTGGCAGCCTTAGCCACAGCAATAAAACAAGAAAGAGAAATAAAAGGCATCCGAATTGAAAAAGAAGAAGTAAAGCTCTCGCTATTTGCCGATGACATGGTATTATATGTAGAGAACTCTAATGACTGCACTGAAAAATCGTTAGAACTGATCTATGAATTCAGTAAAGTAGCAAGTTACAAAATAAATATTCAGAAGTCAGTGGCATTTTTATACACCAATGATGAACTTTCAGAAAGAGAAATTTAAAAAAAAATTCCATTAACAATTGCATTGAAAACTATAAAATATCTGGAATCAAATTAACCGAGGAGGTAAAAGATCTGTTCTCAGAAAATTATAAGTCATTGAAAAAGGTAACTGAAGAAGATACAAATAAATGGAAGCATATACTAAGCTCACGGGTAGGAAGAATCAACATCATTAAAATGGTCATACTACCCAAAGCGATCTATAGATTCAATGCAATCCCTATCAAAATACTAATGGCATTTTTCAGAGGGATAGAACAAATAATCCTAAAATTTATATGGAACCATAAAAGACCCTGAACAGCCACAGCAATCTTGAGAAAGAAGAAAAAAGTTGGAGGTAACATACTACCTGATATCAAACTATACTATGATGCTATAGTAATCAAAACAGCATGGTACTGGCATAAAAACAGATACATTGATAATGAAACAGAATAGAGAGCCCGGAAAAAAATCCACACCTATATGCCCACTTAATATATGACAAAGGAGGTAAGAATATACAATGTGGAAAAGACAGTCTCTTCAATAAATGGTGTTGGGAAAAGTGGACAGATACATGCAAAAAAAGAACCTAGACCACCTTCTTATACCACATACAAGAATAGACTCAAAATGTATTAAAGACTTAAATGTAAGACCCGAAACCATAAAACTTCTAGAAGAAAACACAGGCGGTAAACTCTCTGATATTACTAACAGGAATTTCTTTTTGGATATATCTCCCTGGGCAAGGGAAACCAAAGAAAAAATAAACAAACGGGACTACATCAAACCAAAAAGTTTTTGTACAGCAAAGGAAACAATCAACAAAACCAAAAGACAACCGACTGTTTGTGAGAAGATATTCACTAACAATACATCTGATAAGGGGTTAATAACCAAAAATATATAAAGAACTCATACAACTCAACAACAGCAAAAAAACAAACAATCAAAATTAAAAATGGGCAGAAGACCTAAACAGAAACTTCTCTAAGAGGAAATACAGATGACTAATAGATATATAAAAAGATGCTCAAGGTCGCTAATCATCAGAGAAATGCAAATTAAAACCACAATGAGATATCACCTGACACATGTCAGAATGGCTATCATCAATAAATCAAAGAACAATAAGTGTTGGCAAGGATGCAGAGAAAAGGGAACCCTCATATATTGTTGGTGGGATTGCAAATTGGTATAGCCACTATGGAAAACAGTATGGAGGTTTCTCAAAAAATTAAAAATGGAAATACCTTTTGAGCCGGCAATTGCACTTCTGGGTATTTATCCAAAGAAAACCAAAACAATAATTCGTAAAGATCTATGCACCCCTATATTCATGACAGCACAATTTACAATAGCTAAGATATAGAAGCAACCTAAATGCCCATCAATAGATGACTGGATAAAGCAATTATGGTTCATATGTACAATGGAATATTACTCAGCCATTAAAAATATGAAATCTTACCATTTGCAATGACATGGATGGACCTAGAGGTTATTATGCAGAGTGAAATAAGTCAGACAGAGAAAGATAATATCATATGATTTCACTTATATGTGGAATCTAAGGAACAAAAAACAAACAAACAAACTAATCAAATATGGACTCACAAATATAAGGATAATCTGGTGACGGCCAGAGGAGAGGGGGTTAGGGAGCTGGGAGAATGGGGTGACAGGTTAAAGAAGTACAAATTAGTTGATAGATGATGGTCACAGGGATGGGGAGCACGGCATAGGGAATGCTGTTAGCATTAATATACTGGCTAAGTAGAGAGCCAGAGGAGATGAGGAGCAATTAGGGGGATCATTTTATAAACTATATAAATGCCTAACCAATATACTGTATACTTGAAACTAATTAAAATAAGTTTATTTGAAAAAATAGTATTCTAATATTTAGAATGGTAATGTGTGCATTTAACAAGAGAGTTAGAAAGGAATCATTATCCATGATCCACAAGCCCCTTCAAAGAATTCCCCCATTATATGCCATATTCTAGCACTAACCAAACAAATAAGCAAATACCTTAAAAGCTAAACAGGATTTCATGATTTGAGAAGAATACATACACATGAGTAAATTTAAAAAATGTGCCCTGCTAGTCATTGTTTTTCTTTTAGGCCTTAAGACTAACACTATTAAGGAGATAAGTACAGAGTTCCAGAATCCCAGGAAAGGATGTTGATAAGAATGATAAAGCTAGCTCTGACAGTTCAGCCAAGCAAATCCATAGGGCCCCATGATGCAACATGTTTTCTGGCTTGGTTTACTGCAAACAGAATTCCCCCCAAACCAAACAGTATCAGCAAGAATTTCACCAAAGTCTACAAGAATGCTAACTGTAGAAACTATGACCCCCAAAAAGGGAAAAATAATCTCTCAACCTGATCAATGGAACATGAATGACTCAAACTATGACAGGAAACTTAACACTAAGACTTTTTGTATGCATAATGACAAAGGATGCTGGCACAGCCACACTTGTTTCTCACAGGCAACAGACAGCCCTTCTGTGAAGACCCTACCCAGCACTCCATTCAGAATGACTCTGAAGCACATTGGCATTAGTGAATAGAACCCAAGGCAGCTAGATTGTTAAAAAGGAAAGTCTCACTGCAGAAAAGGAAATGAATCAACAGACTTAACAGCCCACGAGATTAACTGGTGGGTTCCTACCTCTCAGATTACAACATGCTTTCTCCTGAGTCCCCAAGGTATTCCAGAGGAAGGATATTTTGATATCACGATGTGATGAGATACAACACAAAGTCACATTAAACAAACTATACTATTTATTTAATTCTATTTTATCTCTGACAATATTAAACTTTTAGATTTTTGTGAAGATAAATGTTAACAACAGAGAAACATTATGAGTGCCGCCTTGTGGAGGGATCGATCAATACCCTCTCAGGTTGGCGCCCCACCAATCATTTCAGGCACACTACAGTTTTGACCTTCTCGTGGCATCCATTGGCCACAGGAGGTTCAAAATACAAAAGGCCAGAGACAGCAAGAGCATAAAGTAATGAGAGGAGAAACAGTAAGAACTTTCATGCCTCACAGAATACAAAGCTGTTACCAGGACTTAAGTAATCAAGAATAAGCATTTTGCAGAGTATTTTAAAGAGAAATAAAAACTCTTTGATAAAAGTGATAAAAACTCAAATTGAAATGAATTACTCTAAGCAAAGACACAGGCAAAAACTAGAAATTTTATGCACATTGCAGCTGCAGCATAACATATTAGAGCAGACTGACAAGAACACGATGGGTCACAGAAGACTGTCTACTGGACCTGGAAGAAAAACATGAAAATTAAATGTGAACAAACCACTTTTTTTGTTGTTGTTCACATTGACTGATTATGAGAAGAAAATATAGAAATGTATGATAGCACCCAGTGCTGAGAGTCCATAAGGAGAGTATGTAAATTTAAAAAGTTTACAGTCCAGCATCACTATACATAGCTCTTGTTGCATGGAACAGAAGATATTCTTTTTACCGTTTTATAAAATACTGACTTTAACAACTCCCTCATATATTCATCAACATTCTGATCCTCAGAGTAGACAAAACATGTGAGCAAATAAATTTGGTTTTTAACAAGGCTTGCTGTTTGGATAGTCAATAAATCATCTGAAAACATAAAATTTCCATTAAAAATGGATCTTTGCTTAGATAAATATGCCCAATAACTTTGCTTTGGATTTTATAGCCAATTTAGTAAGACAAAGCAAGTTTATCTGATCTACTGAGATAAAAATACGGGAAAAGAGAAAACAATGTTATTATTTGTAGAAAATATTGCTGGAAGAACTGACTAATGCAACATTTCAGGGAAACAATTTGGCAATATGGGAAAAAAACTTTAAAATATGTGTTATTATTGATGCAATCATTCTAGTTCAAGAAATTTACTCAAAGTAGATAACGAAATATGAGTAAATATTTGTTAAAGATATTTATTGTAGCTTTATTTCTCTAGATTAAAAAAAAAAAAAAACAGAAACACCCTTTTTGGCCCAAACCATAAAATTAGTCAAATAATTTATAGTACATTTATAAAATGAGATGGGAGATATCATAATGTAATAAATCACATGGACTCAATTTAACTGATGACAGATTTGCTGGGAAAAGCCATTGGCCGTGAGTCTCCTTGAGCATCCCTGCACCTCTTTGCTCAGTTTGCCCAGTTACAATGTCTAACTTCCTCTGACCTGTGTCAGTAGCTAGATATATAGGCAATTAAGTAGGTCAAGGTGGCCACAGCATGATTACCATGAGATTGCTAAAGAGGGGCTTGCTTTTTCCTTGCCACAAACGGTGCTGAGCTCTTAGCCCTGGGTTCCTGAGACTCGTGTGCAAATTACTATGTAAATAGCTATCATCCAAGCCATCACATAACCCCATGAGACTTAAGGTCAGGGGAACTGACCATGAATCATGTCGATGCTCCTTCTTCATCTACCATTTTCTGTCACCTTTTTTGTGTTCTTTATGTTCTTTAAACTTGGGGTACTAATACATACCGTTTAGAGATATTTGAGGTTTAAGTGAAAAAATACACATAAAGCACTTAGAACAGAGCTAGGCACATAAAAATGGCCCAAAAGTATTCAGCAATCATTATCATTATTATTATCAAGATAATCCTTACTGTCATTAGAAATATATGATGCAATCATATTTGATAAATACCATAGAAATGTGTTATATTTTCTAAATAAAACAGTTATAAAAGTATGAGCATAAATGGGGAAAATGTAAACAATGCTGAATCTGAGTAAAGAGGATACAAGAGTTCTTTACACTAATCTTGAGAATTATACACAGTTATAATTAAATCAACATTAAAAGTTACATAAAAAAACATTGAGTATAATAAATACCAATCTGAATTTATCTACATATAATGCATGTGTATATGTGTGTGTATTCAAACAGACATCCTATCAACACTTATAAACACACATAAATGTAGAAAACATAAATAGGCTATCTCATTGATCAGGAGCAATTGCACTCAATAATGTGATTTGGGACTGCTTTTTTGCATTATCTCAGTGTTTTCCAAATTTCTAGACATAAATCATGTTTAAAATAGGAAAGAAGAGATTATTAAAATAAGGAAATTAAAAATTCTTTTTATGGCAAGTTTTGCTTAAATAATTGCTTCAAAACACAACTCAGTCTCTGTCTTTATATTTAAATGAAGAAAATCAAATAAAGCATTTTGAATTAATGTTAATTATTTGAGTGATTTTTAAAATTAGGCATTCAGAAACTCTTGGAGTTAAAGACTAAATAAAAACATTACTGTGCGTGAAATTTTGAGTTCCAACTCAGTTTGGATGTGAGTTTACCACATCCTCAGCCTTAAATAGCCGTGGGAGACTGTCTTGTAATTTGACTGCCAGGCTTCACTTGATCAGATGAAGGCATGTCAAGTTGCATGGGGCAACTCTAATTATAAATTAACATACTGATAAAAGGAAAAGATCTAGCACTGAATGGGAAGCTCAGAATAAATGAAATTTCAGTGCTGCCTGCTCAAAATAAGGAGAGAATAAAGAATCATCAAGAGCGAAGAAAAAAAGAAAAAAGAATAAAGCCTGAGTTGGCAGAACTCCTACAAGCAAATTTAAGTTCCAAAGGACTCTTTGTTGCCTAGTTGTTTTCTGATCCACAGCACAGATCTTAAAGAACTCCCTGGAGTGAGGAGAATAATCTTTTTCATGAAAACTTTGCTGAAAGTTTGTTTTCTTCAAATGCAGAAGGTTAAAAAAGATGTCTCCCAAGTAATGTAGAAAGTACTAATATTCACGTTTCTGAAGAAAAATTTATATTTTTTGATAAACAATAAAAGTATACTGTATCATATGAATATGTTTGAGCACTTTTAACTATTGGACACTTTTCCATACTCATCTGCTCTGCTCTTAAAGATAATAACTGAATAAATATTTGATGGAATTTCAGAGAGTAAACTTATTCCTAAAGGAAAAAAAAAGTATTAATTATAAAAAGTAAGCATTTACTTTAATTCTGTATGTCCCAAAGAAAATGTGGTATTGAGTCACAGCAGGAAAGATACATTACTATAGATGCTTACACTACAAATAATGAAATATCAAGAGGAAAATACTGTAAAAAATAAGTAAAATTTCTCATCTTATAACATAAATGCCCAAGTGGTAGATCCAAGGTTGGCTACTTCAGTAACTCAGTGTACAGAGGACTCTACATGGACTTCTCTGCTCTACTCATGGACCTACATTACTTTCCATTTTTCCAAGCAACCCATTCTCAGGCAATGTTCAAAGGCTGGAAGGATCAACTCACTGTGTTGGGCTCCTCTTCCAGAAGGCCTCCAGTATACCCATACCATCACATCTCACTGACCAGGGTTTTATCCTACTCCCTAATCCAATCACTGCAAAGCAGGAAGAAATTATTGTGATTCGCTAAGACAATAGATACTTAACCCCTGGAGTACCCGATAAGGAGAAAAATGGAAATTCTGCTGACAAAGAAGAAAGGGGGTGGTTGTGAGATAGGCATAGGAGAGTTCCAGATAGTGTAAGCCAAAAGCCAAATTCTTTACATTATATATGAGCCCAGATCCATCTCTTCAGCCCTTCAACTCCACTTCTATATTCTTTTACTGCAGTTTTACCCGCTGTTTCCTGAAAAGGCCAAGCACTTACGCTCATCTTGAAAATTTGATCCCATTATCCTATATAGAATTTCTCCACACTTCCTTCCAATCATAATTACTTTTATCTTCTAAAATCTAGTCAAAAGCAAACTCATATGATCCCCCATAGCAGAATGCATCCCTCCTTTCCCTAGTCTTCCAAAGTTTGAAAGTTCTCTATTTGGCACTTACACTTTTCTGTTTTGTTGGAGCCTGACTCTGTCTTCCTCAATTTCTTTCAAAAATGAGCAATAAGATAGGTCACCTTGAAACTAATTTCAGAGTAAATTCAAACTAGACTGTTAAGATTGAATGGCATATTTTATTTTATTTTATTTTATTTATTTTATTTTATTTTATTTTATTATTTTATTTATTTTATTTATTTTATTTTACTTTATTTTATATTTTATTTTATTTTATTTATTATTTTATTTTATATTTTATTTATTTTATTATTTTATTTTATTAGAGTCTATTTGAGCCAAACTGACAGCAATTGCTGGCAAGCAAAATCTCAACAGATTAAGAAAGTGCTCTGCAGAATGGCAGTTTTGCAGCTTATTTTATACATTAGAATCAAAGGAGACGTAAGGAGGTAACATGAAATCACTGGTGGTAGATTAAGCGGGCAAGAGAAAGCAAAGCAGGGGAAATCTCTAGGATTGGATAAAAAGTAAAATGGAGGTGTTACTGGAGAGTGGGGTTCCATTTCCCTCTCGACACATTGTCCAGGACCTTAATGTCTCAAACAAAGAATTGAGCAAGACACCAAAATACAGCAGCAAAAGAATAGCTTTATTGGAAAGAAGCATAAGGCAACAGTACACTTCTAGATGTGGAAGAGGGCCCAAGCAAAAGAAAGGTGCCTCAAGAGCCTAATGGCATCTTTTGATTGTCTATTTCTAAATACATTTACATTTTAAAACACCTAGCGGATTCAAAATATTACTCTAAGTTGTGTGAATCTTTGGGATAGCAGCATTAAGAGTGATCTTACACAACTCAGATCCTGATCTAAGTCTGCCCTTTTCCATTTACTAAGTCTTATTAAGTTTTATCTTCTTTGTGTTTGTTCTAATAATCTCCCCCCTCAAATAATAATATAACTTTCAAAATAAGTATCAGTTAAATC
This sequence comes from Pteropus medius, assembly GCF_902729225.1. Classification (NCBI taxonomy): domain Eukaryota; kingdom Metazoa; phylum Chordata; class Mammalia; order Chiroptera; family Pteropodidae; genus Pteropus; species Pteropus medius. The sequence goes on from NW_024354500.1 coordinate 16,680,525, forward strand.
AAATATTGCAACTCAAAAAGAATATAGAACAAAAATTCACATCTCTCCAATCAAATTAGAAATTTATGTTAAAAGATCTCTGGAAAGAAGACACCATAATCACCTTGATAAGTCATCTTTAACATTTGCTAAAAGGTAACTTTTGTACTACATCTTCAACCTTCTTCAACGTATTCTGTTTGTAATAGAGCTATTACTAGATTCTTTGCATCTATATTAATGATGATTAGTGTCTGTTTTGATTTTGGTTTTGGTTTCATTACCCAGTATCTAAATGTTCTATCTTGTTTGTGGAATTATCAAATTTATGAATCTGAACAGGAGGCAGAGTGTGTCTTTCCCTATAGAAGCAAAAAAAGCCAGATTCTCATGAACATGTGACATAGGATGGAACTGTGATTCAGGAGCTGGTGATGCAGGTAACACTAATTCTTGAACGGCATCCATAGTCGCGGGGCCACCACTGTGACCAGTGTCCATGGGAGTTCTTGCAAGCTATGATGTTCAGTGGTCAAAAGTACCAGCAGCAGGATCCTCAAAAGACTGACCCTGGTGGCCTGGCCTCTTTTGTTTCCTGCCTCTTTCCAGAGCTTGTTTCTCCAATGTTCTCAGAAATTCTGTGAGCTTCTCATAATCCACTTGAATTTCTTTTATGGGTCAGTCTCTGTCACTTGTGGCTATGAACTGTAATCAGTATTTCATGCAATACTGCAAATGTAAAAGTTCATATTTTTATCGTACCTAAGTCTCAAACTGCTTTTAAATCATTATTTCATTTATACTTGAAAACTGAAAAGGTTGATGGGGTTTTTCTTTTTGTTTTTTTTGTTTGTTTGTTTTTAATTTGGTCATTTCTTTCTTTGTCATATTTACGAGGTTGGGGGATAGATTTTGAAGATACATTTTGTGTAAAATTTTTCTATGACTCTTTAAAGTCTCAAATTCAGAAATGGATATAGAACTCTTGTGAAGTTCTGTGAATGTTAAAGATACGACATAAAAATCACTGACTTTCAAACAATCCATAGAAACTAAACAGGTAAAGACACTTTCTATGCTTGAAAGGCCAACTGATTTTCTCCTGGCCAGTTTTTAAACAAGCATCACACTGCATTTATTGAATAGCAATAAATCTCAGTAACAGGCAAGGAACACTATTTTGTTTCAAATATTCTACATGTATCTTCGTGTGTGGGAGTTTATGTTTTTGTACCAAATGTACAGTGAGAAGTCTTTCCTTTTTGACCTTCTGCCTAAAGCACCTCAAAGAGCAACAAACATCTGAGAAAATTAGTCTGTTTTGAATTCAATAGAACCCTGGAACTTCAAAAGAGCCCAGTTGCTGCTATGAGAATAAGTACCTTGCTGAATTGGTTAGAACTAAGAATTTCTATTTATCCTAATTACACAGAAACAATAAATTTTATTTGTCCTATCAAAATTATATGAGAACACAAACTAATAAAATAAATTCTAATTCTAAAAAGACAGAGATTAATGTTCACTGGGCTCTCTCTCAAGTCTTGGTGGCTCTCTCTCAGAGGTCATACTTTTTATTCTCCACTTGCCTCCCCCACTCACTCCACTCTGCCACCTCATTCATCTTTCTCCTTCATTGCCTGCACTGTGTTTTGAGAGACTTTCAGATAGCATCTCCTGGGCTCTCTTGCTGGCCAACTTCGTTCAGGTCAAAGGAATTCATGAGCAAGAGACCAGAGGGCTAGAGGAGAGAGAGGCTGTGGTATTCCTGCCCTGTTTTTCTCTACTCTTGAGGTCAGCCTCTTAAAATATCCCACTTTTCTCCATAACTACAGCTCCTACTTAGTATTAGTAACCTCTCCTCAATGGTTTCAGCTTTCACCAGACTCTAATAACTCCATTCCTCTCCTTATCCCTTTGTCTCTAATGGTGATGTAGACTTTTTCCTTTTGCTCTCTATGGGTACCTCACCATTCCAGCTCATTCTCTTCACCCTGACCCACACCTAGGCAAGTAGTCCCTTAATTAAATCTATTCACTTGAGTCACCTAGGGTATATTCTATTTTCTGTTAAAACTCTAACAGCTTGCAGGATGGAACTACATGATGCATTTAAGATGAACCAATGATACATCTGATAAGGGGTTAATATCCAAAATTTATTTATTTATTTTTAAAAAGTCATACAACTCAACACAAAAAAATAGAAAGCAAAAAGAAACAATTAAAAAACAGAGGACCTGAATAAGTATTTCTCCAAAGAGGACATACAGATGGCCAACAGACATATAAAAAGATGCTCAACGTCACTGTTCACAGGAGAAATGCAAATTAAAACCATAATGAGATATCCCCTCGCACCTGTCAGAATGGCTATTACCAATAAGTCAAAAAACAAGTGTCGGCACGGGTGTGGAGAAAAGAGAACATTTGTGTACTGCTAGTGGGATTGCAAATTGGTACATCTACTATGGAAAACTGTTTGGAGGTTCCTCAAAAGAATTAAAAACTTAAGAACCCTTGAGGGCATGCCCCCTAGGCTTGAAATATTGCATTTATTGATGTTGGTAAAGGTGAAAATGAATCGCTAAGAAAAAGTTAAATTATTCATAGTAGCAGCTGTTTAAATGAGGATAATATATAAAAGTTATACAGATCTGTAGATTCAAGTGGTATCTTTCTCCTAGTTCAAAAACTAATGTATTTCGAATACTTTATAACATCTTGATACCAGATATATGTATATGTGGTATTACTAGAGTAAGATATTTAAAAAAAAAACATTAAATATGAACAAGATTACTGTTAACAAGGAAAGCAAGTAAAAGTTTTGTAAGTTTCCCTTACACACACACATACACACACACACACACACACACCCCTCAAAATGAGGAATCCAAGTGCAACATTTCACTTCTGGATATTTATCTTAAAAAGCCCAAAACACCAATTCGAAAAGATATATGCACCCCTATATTCACTGCAGTGCTATTTACAATAGCTAAGATATGGAAGCAACCTAAGTGCCCAATAATAATAGATGATTGGATAAAGAAGCAGTCATACATATATACAATAGTCATGGAAAAAAAATGAAATCTTGCCATTTGTGACAACATGAATGGACCTAGAGGGTATTATGCTAAGTGAAATAAGTTAGGCAGGGAAAGGCAAATACCACATGATCTCACTTATATGTGGAATCTAAAGAACAAAATAAATGAACAAACAGAACAGAAACAGACTTATAGATACAGAAAACAAACTGGTGATTGCCAGATGGGAGTTGGGGAACTGGGTGAAAAAGATTAAGGAACTAAGAAGTACAACTGGTAGTTACAGCATAAGGAATATAGTAATAATACTGTAGTAATTATGTATAGTGTCAGGTGACTCCTAGACTAGCAGGGGATGGGGGGCATCACTTCATAAATTATATAAATGTCTAATCACTATACTGTACACTTGAAACTAATATAAAATAACATCAACTCTAATTGAAAATTAAAATAAAAAAATTAAGAAAAACAAGGAAAAAAGACGTTTTTTGTTTTTTTTTTTTAAGTAGGTGTATGTACAGGTTGTAATTAGAAATCAGTTGATCAACATCAGACTGTGAACTAATAAGTCTGTCTTCTTCATCCCCATCTCTATGGAAACAGCTATGAAAGAACTGTTCTCCTCCAGTATGCCATGCCTCAACATGCACGTGCACACACACAGCCAGTACTTTTCACTGTTGTCTTTTAACAGTCTCGTTACTAGCTTACCTGCTTCTACTCTTGCTCCTCTATAATGCACTCTTCACTCAGCAATAGAAAATAATAACCTGAATTCTAGGTCTCTCATTTCCTAGCTGTTTGACCATTAGCATATTCCTTCACTTTTCGGTGTCTCCATTTCCTCATCTATAAAGTAAGGATGTTCATAGTGCTTTCTCACAGGATTGAAAATTAAGTGAGTGAATATATGTGAAATGTTTAGGTGGATTCCTGACATGAGTAAGCTAGCCATTATTTTACATTCACGAATGTGGCTTTTTTCATATTTCCTGTAATACCCCAACTGAGAGCAACTCTGCTGGGACATTTTATACTTATTACCTCAAGGAAATAATGATATCAAGGAAATGAGGCTTTTGAAACTCTTGGCATTCTTTTTGAAAAAACAAAATGACATTTTGAGTTTCAAAGGTTTCGAGGCATAAAGTTTATTCTGCAAATAATTGGCTTGGAAAGAACATGAAAACTCACACTACCCTGTCCTAGACTAGATAAAGATTCTCTGGTCAGGAGAAGCAGTGAGAACAATGAGAGGTGGCCTCAGGCCTTGTCCCCACTAGTTGGGCTAAGTCTAGGGAGGAAAAAACACAACTCTAGGTGTATTTGAGAAATCTGAGAATAAGGTATCCTGTGTCCTATCTCTGAACAGGGCCTGAGACAATTGCAAAACCCCAGTTTTCTGAGCCCAGCATATCATAAGAATAAGGAGGGAATAAAGACTACATATCAAATCTAAACAGAAGGGGACAGGAAAGACCTCCAAAAGTTTCCTTCACCCCTAGAATACCACAGGAGAGCAACCAAATATGTCCTGTGTCACCAAGAAGGACACAGAGAGGAGAAAGGTGGCATTGATAGGGTCCATATGTTTGAAGTTAAGGGACAAAAGAAGCAGTCTGCATGAGTCATAACCAAGAACCAGATGGAAAGAAACATACTTCAACGAGATGTCAGCATGGAGACATGAAACTGGTCATACCCTAGATCCCCTACCCAACCCCCAAAAAATGCTTTTCAGGATAAAAGAAACCCTCCTAGGATAACTGAGATTGTTACATATTTTATACCTGGTTGCAGGGGACCTCGAAAATTAAGTACAGTTGTAGAAATAAAAAACTATCTACATTTCTTAGATGCTTTCCCATTGCTCTTAAAATAAACTATACGCTTCTTACTTTTGCCTGCAAATGCTGCATGACCTGGTTCCTGGTCATGTTTCACTAGTCTAATCTTGTCTCACACCATTTTTCTCCTCAGTCAGTACATACCAGCCACACCAATCTTCTTTCTCTTTTGAGAACAGGGCAAGTCCTTTCCCAAATTAAGGCATTTGCAGTTAGTTGTTCCCAGTGCTCTTAAAATATCTAGATCATTCTAAGCCTCTGGTATCATGGAAAATATCTCCTCAGAGAAGCCTTTTCTGACTTAAAGTGAACTTCCCATGTTTTCTCCATATCAATACATTAATTTCATCCACAGTACTTAATACGACTATAATTATCTCATTTAGTTACATTTTTTTTTTAATCTCCATGAGGCCTGGAAACTTTTCCAGCCCTGTTCTCTGCAATGTCCTTAGCATCTAGCACATATCCTGGTATAAAGCAGGTGCTCAATAAATATTTGTTAAATGAATGAGTGAATGCTCTCCTTTATCCAACCACAGTAGGGAAATTCACACTGTAGTACTATTATTTTAGTTAATATTTTATCCTTTCCACTTAAAAAAATTTTTGAAAAGAAACTATGAAGGATATTTTCTATCCCAAATATATAAATTGCAGTATGTGTTCAGGGATCCCTAAGACCATCCTCAGGTTCAATGATTCACTAGAAGGCCTCACAGAACTCAGAAAACCTACCATTCTCATGGTTAGTTTAGTACAGGGGGGAAAAAAAAAACATTAAAATTATCAATGAAAAAAGGCATATATAGCAGGGTCCAGGAAAGATCAGGGAGGGACAAGCTTCTAGTTTTCCTCGTCCAGTGGAATCATGCAAACAGTGCTTAATTCTCCCAGTAACAGTGTGTGATAGTATACATGAAATATGGCCAGATAAGCTCGCCTGTGAATTCAGGGTATTCATTGGGAGTTAGTCGTGTAGGCATGGCTGTCATAGGTCAAGCTGATACCATGTGGTCCAAGGCCCCCACCATACATCACATTGTTAGCACAGACTATCTGGTGTAGGCCAAGGCTAATAGATAAACAAAGACATTCCGATTAAGTAAGTTATTTCTAGAGTTTAGAGGTTACCTCCAGGAGCCTGGCCTAGTGCCAGGCCTTTCTTTGGAATATGCAAGATTTGTACCACCCAGATTTGCCGAGTTAATCCTTTGCTGCACACAATAATATATCTTTAGTCATTAAGGTAACTGGGAATATTGAGAGCTAGCTAGGACAAATGAGAGTCTTTCTCAAACTCTGAAAATAAAATCCAGTAAAGAGACTAAGAGACTATCATAAGTAGTAAAAACTTACTGGCGCTGTGTGTGTGTGTGTGTGTGTGTGTGTGTGTGTGTGTGTGTGTGTGTGTGTGTGTGTGTGTGTGTGTTGGGGCAAGGTATAATATAGAACTGTTACAGAGATGGGTTGCTGTACGTATTGTTAGACTGACCCTGAAACAAAAAGTCTGAACCAACCTCCGAGGAACAGAATATCTTGTAATGGCTCTAAAGTTCCCATGAAGAAGAGGAAAGGGAATTTGAATTCAGCATTCACCTACCTGTGAGTTTCCCTTGAGAAGTAAATTACCTTCTAGGTTTCTAGAAGGTAATATATTAACACTAGTTCACAACTATTATTTCAATACTGTAAGATATTTACTGAAACTGATGGAGTCCCAAGAGAGAACAAGAGTTAAGGTGGGAGGAGAAGAACAATAAAATCAACCATCTCACATAAATTTGATAACCAATGGGACTGCATATGTCCCATTTTAACAAAATATTAAACAAAATGTCCACATTTTAACAAAAAGGAAGACAGAAACAAGAGCCAAGTTTATTCAACTTCTTAAAATGCTGGTTATTTTCATTTTCTCTTTCAAATTCCTCAGAATTTAGCAGTGAAATCTGTAAGGCAGAATGGTTATAAACTTAGTTTTTGTGAACAGAGAGAAAGAGTTGCTGAAGATACGATGTGCTACTTGGCTACAATTCTTAGAGAAGAAACTCAGATAATGCAGGTGGCGGTAACTGTGAATAAAAGAGAAAAATAAATTGAATCTCTGGAGGCCTAAAGTTCATGGGCCCATAACTTGCTACCAAAAAGTGGTACTTGTAGTTGAGGAAAATGAATCCCATGCTATTCCTTCTCACATACAATCATATACACTGACTTGCACCAAAAGCATGTGAACATAATCCAAAATAAATCTGTTCCTATAGAATAATGCTCATTTATATCCAGTTTCAACCAAAAGAATTTGACACAAATTGTTTTTAATAATATGATCAATGTAGAAGATTCTAGGTAAAACATTTGCATGAGTCAATGATGCAAATAGAGTACCAGTTTTCAGATATGTTTTGAACCTTTATGTAGAATCATAGATGAAAATTCTCTATCTCCACTGTGGGTGAATTATGACTCCGCTGGAATTAGGAAAATGAGGTAAAAGAAGACTTTCATCTGTCCATCCTTTGTGACTCTTCCTCAAAGACAGACTTATACTATCTAGAGGACAAGAAAGATCTCTACATGCAGAAGTTTGGAAATAACCAACATCTTTTTATAACTCATCCCCCTGCTCCTCTGCTCTCAAGTTTTACTTCTTTCGACATCCTTTTAGAGATAACGGGTCCATGTAATATTGTATAGTTAGAAGTATAAGAGAAACCAACACTATATAATGGCCTGGGGTATAAAGTTAATAGTAGGAAGAAGGAGAAACGGTAAAAGTTTGTGAATGGTTCACGGAAAGAATCGAAGAATCCTTCAAATTGTGCCTAATAAATTCTCTTACACATGATAAGATAATCAGGAAGTGAAATAAGGTATAATCCAGTGTAGAAGAGTCACATTACACCCATGATCACTGATACTGTCACGGAATAGAGGATAAATTCATCGACAAGCTTGAGATCTGAAAGGAAGCATCAAACAGCACCCATGATAATGAGAGGAACAAAAACAGAATCCATCTGGCTTATTGGTAATTACAATAAATGACCATCAGGGACCCTACCCCCTTCAAACTACCCTCACTTGCCCTTCATATCCATTACTCCCACTAATTTTATAGGATTTACCTCCTCTTTGAGCTACACCTTGCCTCTACTGAGGATAAATAAACAATAATCACACATACACACACACGCACACACACACGCATACCATGAAAAAAATTTCTGAAATATCTTCAAGATGCAGGGGGAAAATGTTAGATAGAAAAATACTTAGTATAAGAAACAGAAGTCAATTACCTTGGTTTTTTTTTCTTCTAGGTAAATGAATTCAGCATTCATGTCAGAGAATTGTTATTCTTGCTTTCTCCCTTTCCATATTTCCCATGCACATAATCAATCATTAAGGCCTTTATTTTTTTCCAGCTTTATTGAAGTATAATTGACATATAATATTGTATAAGGTATACAACATAATTATTTGATATATATGTATATTGCAAAATGATTACACAATAGATTTAGTTAACACAACCATCACCTCACAGTTAAAAATTTTCTTGTGATAAGAACTTTTAATATCTACTCTCTTAGAAACTTTCAGCTATATAATACAGTATCGTTAACTACAGTTGCCATGTTGTACCTTGCATCCCCAGAACTTATCTATCTTATAACTGGAAGTTTGTACCTTTCAAATCTCTTCCCCAATTTTCCCTACTCCCACTCCCTGCCTCTGGCATTCACCAATCTGTTCTGTTATATGACTTTGGTTTTAGATTCCACGCATAAGTGAGATTACACAGTATTTGTCTTTGTCTGACTTAGTTCACTTAGCATAATGCTATGTTATAGAAAATGGTAGGATTTTCTTCTTTTTTACGGCTGAAAAATATTCCAGTGTATGTATATGTATCACATTATCTTTATTCATTCATCCGTCAATGGACACTTAGGTTGCTTCCATGTCTTGGTTATTATAAATAATGCTGCAATGAACATCCACGTGCAGATATCTCTTCAAGATATTTCATTTCCTTCAGATATATATTCAGAAGTGGAATTACTGGATCATATGGTAGTTCTATTTTTAATTTCTTGAGGCACCTCCATACTGTTTTCCACAATAGCTGTACTTGTTTTCATTCCTATCTACAGTGTACAAAGGAGGGTTCTCTTTTCCCTACATCCTCATCAGCACTTGTTATCTGTCTGTCTGGTAATATTTCACTGTGGTCTTGGTTTGTATTTCCTGATGATTACTGATATTGAGCACCTTTTTATGTATCGGTTGACCATTTATATATCTTTGGAGAAATGTCTATTCAGGTCCTTTGCCCATTTAAATTGGGTTATTTGTGATTTTACTATTGAATAACATGAGTTCCTTATACATTTTAGATATTAACATCTTATTCAATATGTGGCTTGAAAAAATTTTCTCCCATTCTGTAGGTTGCCCTTTCATTTTATTGATCATTTCTTTTCCTTGAAGAAGCTTTTAAGGTTGATGTATCCTACTTGTTTATTTGCGCTTTTGTTGCTTGTGCTTTAGATGTCTCATTAAGGCCTTTAGATTCTGTTTCTTTAATACTTTTTACAGTCATTTCCATCTTCCCAACACCCCATTATCTCTATCACACAATTATTTCTAACATGCTGTTATCTCGAACCTGAAATACTATACATCCCTAGTAGGGCTGCCAGGCTCCATTGCTTTTTATCCTCTACTCCATTTTTCATGCTATAGTCAGGGTGATTTTTCCAATATTCAATTTCAATCCTACCATCTTCCTATTTAAAATCTTTAGTAGCACTTCATTCCTCTCAAGTAACACCAATATCTTCCATTATCTGGGCTCTACCGAGCTCTACACATTTGTGTTTCTCCACTCACCTGTCCTTGCATCATACTATTCAGCCAAGCTAAACTGTTAAATCAGCTCTCTTGCCTCTAGGTCTTTCTGTATGATACTATCTTGCCACTGAATCGCACCCCAATTCCATCTCCCTTGCTGCTTTCTTTACCTGGATCAAATATTACCATTTGACTGGATTTCCTGTCTCTGCAATATAATTCCCAACTAACCAAACCTAGATAACTGCCCTTCAAAAGTGACCATACAGCATATCCCATTACTTCAATGAATGCCAAATTATTGCATCCATCACCACCACCACCACTGAAAGCTCTGATAAGGATTCCAGATGTGTTAAATAAATTAATAAAGAGATTTCTAAATTAAATTCAAAGAAAACATCAACTCTATGAAATAAGAGATCAATGATGAGATAAGGCAACTGTAAATGCAGAGGTTGGCAAATATATCAGCAATATTTTTTATTGAATTAAGTGATAAAAAACGTTAAAATTCAAAACACATTGGTAAAATATAAAACTGTACGTCCACCTGTAAGATGTGGACTCTGCACTGCTGAAATCTAAATTATTGATAAGGAAGAAAAAACTGAAATGCCTCTCCAAAGGCAAAGAAAAATAACAGAGAAAAAAACTATGAAAAATAGATGACAGAAGTAGAGAAGGGAGAAAAAAGATTCAATTTACTAATAATTGGTTTTAGTAAAGAGTAGGTCAGAATAAGTAAAATAGAAAAACCAAAGTTATAATTGAACAAAAACTGTTCTGAGCTAATGAAAAGCCTGAATTTTTAGAGTCATGAGTGGTGTCATTGGGTCCTAAGTAAAATTTGTTCAAAAGGGGAATCCTAGTTAACCCATAAATTTTTTCAACTTAGATAATAAAATAAAATCCTAACAAATAAATGAAAAATTCCATAAGAGTCAGAAAAAAATTAATATTTCATATTGCTGGTCATTTGAGGAGGCGTGGAGATATACTCCAGGCTCCTAATTCAGCTCACAGTTCCTAAAAAATTTAAACTCTAACTTCTACTATCTATCTGAATTACACAGACTAATGGCCTGTGGAATCACTGGAAGGTCTTTGCCTTAACCAGAAGAGCTCAAATATTTCTAATTCTTAAGCTTATTATTAAAAAGCAGACAAAAACTTCATTAAAAAACAAACTGAAAAATCCATTTTATTTGTATATAGCAGCCTTGGATAGTGCTATGAGAAAGGATTCAATATTAGAAGCAAAATAAAGGAGATAATCATTGTAAAGAACTTAAGAGTCATGGACTATTATAAAGTTTCAAAAGGTAGTTGATCATCATCATTATTTTCATCATCACAGCTCTCTGGACAATTTAACCAAATCACAAGCAGAGCAATGATTAGGAGATATGTTGGCATGTCACAGATAGAAGGCTTCCATCATTTTTACTTCTAAAGATTTCATTAAGGGCCTGTTTTCATAATGGGACAAAGCCAAATGTTCTGAAGGTTATTAGTGTCATAGGTGATTACCTGAGTATTTGTACCAATGTTATTAATCAAAAAAGAACAAACTCAGGCTGACCTACAATACCGCTATAACAGAAAATGGCAGAGGCATTCAGGTTAGATTTACATTGATTTGAGGGCAAAAAGTTGTGACTTTAAATTCTACTACCAACCAATTGGATATTGATGTTCAAAGACAAAAAAAAAAAAAGAAAAAAAAAAGATTCTGAGATAGTCAAGCCCTCAGGCAGTGCCCTTCTTAAAATAAAACTATTTCAAATTATTTCCTACTGGGGTGTGGCAAGTCAAATAAAGGAACTCAAAAGTGAAAAAGCTATGGCATTAAAAAATTCTAACCATGACAGAAATAAGAAAAAATAAAAATAAAACAAAAAAGCAAAGTTCCCAATATCCACATATGAGGATGATCGACAGAAAATTACTTGAATAAATAGCTCACTAAAGTAGCCAGTTTAAAAACATACATAGATAGTGCCACGCCTTTCTTTTACAGCTGAAATAACAAATTTAAAAAATCAAGGAAATAAATTACTATTCCCCAAACAAGAAAGTAAATCAGATGCTGGGGAATAACAGAACAAAAATATAGAACCTTAATGTAGAAAACCACCAAAGTTATCAAGGAATATAAATGCTAACTTGAAATAATAAATTATCCCATACTGAAGGAAATATAGATGAGTTTTTAAATGCATGTAGAAAATGAAAAGCTTTTCTAAGCTTGACACTATAAGCAGAAATCAAAAAGGAAAGCACTAGAATAGACAACAGATATTCCATACATCCAAAAATCCCATAAGCAAAATTAAGGGGACACATCAACCTGGGAATAAATGCCTGCAACCTGTATTACAGGCAAATAGGTAATACTCATAAATACATGAAAAGCACATACAATTCAATATAAAAATGCATATCCCAATTGAATAATAAGTAAGGACATCAATAGACTAATGAGTGAGGACATCAATAGACTATCTACAAAAGGTGAAAATAAATGGCAAATATGAACATTATTCAATCATATTTGTTTTGAGGAGAGAAATTTGAGTTAAAGCTCTTCTTTCCTTTGTGATCTTCCTCATCAATCTGCCAACAAGGATGAAGTAAATTCTAAAAGTTGTACTTCCTTCTCAAGGAAGACAAATACTTTAGTTCCAAGAATACCGCAATCACAGGAATTGGCTTTTCAAAAGGATATATTGTCCAGCACATGTGAAAATTATACATACCTTTTATACTTTCTTTTTGATTTGTAAGAGTGCTAGGCTACATCTACATAATAAAAAGAACCAGCACATTATTCTCTCTCTCCTTCCCCCTCTCCCTTCCTCCCTCCTAACCCCTCCCCCGACCCCCTACCCTCGCTAATGAGAAACACTAATTATCCAGAGCCTGGCAAAAATACATATGGCTTGAGGTCTGCTGCCCCGATAGGATACTAATGCATGATGTTTTAGATACATATTTATTACATAGACAGATAACATGACATTTTGCTAAGGGATAAGAATGCTTAAATAGAATGATGTAGAAAAAAACATGTATAGATAGAATAGCTGATGGATTAAATAGTTGACAATAAAAAGTCTCAAAAGGTATGTACCAAAATATCAACAATGCCATGTTTCTGCTTGATGCTGTCATTCCGCCACCATCCTAGTTGTGTTATATGTGGATCTTCTTCTACATCCCATAGCTGTTCCCATCCCATAATTATTTCATTAAAATTATTATTTTTCTATCCAGAGTATTATGTTAATTGTATCTGCCTTTATTAAATTGCCTTCGATATAGGAAATTCTTTAGTTTTATAATAATTGCTGTTTATCAAACTTTTACTATGTTCCAATAATTAAGCCATTTGTTTTAAATAACGAACTCATTTATTTATTACAGCTACCAAGATAAGTACTATTACATTGTTCTCATTTTTATGCAAATGAGCAAACTATGTCTCAGAGACATCAAATAACTCTAGTTTTAAGAACAGAGACAGAATTTGAGTAAAGATATTTCTGATTTCAAAGTGCATTCACTGTTTAACTTCTATAGTGGTGATTCTTCTCTTTTCCTCCCATCAGCCTATTATCCCAGAATGGCTTGATCTCTTTACACTCCCCTCATGTGCTTATAGTAGTGTGATTAAAATATCATATACAGTAATAGTATTGGGCAAAAAGAAAGCAATTTGTAGAATGAGTAATTCCTGTAAACGTATTCACCACTGTACATTTAGAGTCGGTAATTCAGATTCCTTCTTGAGTTACACTAACAGGTAGGTTTCATACATAAAACAGATGTTTATTAATCACCTATTTGCTGTGGGCTGGACTCCATGCTGGGTATGGGTATATTCTTTAGGCAAGATCAGAATGGTTTCTGTACTCACTGAGCTCACAATTAGGTGGATGTCTAACTATTCTTAGTCCATTCATGTTTTACTTTTATTTACACAGCACTTGTTACTTATCTCTATTATAATAATTGTTATATTACAATAGACATTAATGCATTTGTGGATTTCTGGAAGACAGAAATGATGCTCATCCACCTTTATTTACCACCAAAATCTAACAATGCTTGGTATAAGGATGTATTCAGAATCCAGAGTGCTAACCAGTATACCTTAGAACAACTTTTTACCCCTCTTTAATCCCCCACCCCTCCCCACAACTTCCACCCCTGACCTATGGATGTTGCCTTTTCTCCTTAAGAACTGGATCTCTGAAGGCGGGGTGTCTCCTCCCACACTCTCGCAGCATGCAATCGGGGCCTGGCGCACCTGGGGCCTAGCGCACCTGGGGCCTGGCACCCCCGGCGCATTCGGCGCACCCAGGATATGGTCCATGGCTCCACCTAGGTTGTGAACCCAGGACTTTCTGCATGTAAAGCAGACGTGCTATCCACTACACTATGGAGCCACCAACCTCCCTTAGAACATTTTTTAAGGATGTTTTCCATACATCTGTATTGGTATGTTTACATTCTCCAACCAATGACCTAATATGATGAAATAGGCCATATCATCAGCCTATGAATAGATACTTTCAGTGTAACCAAAATCTCTCATGATCCAGCTTGGGATACAAAATAAAGTCATGTGACTTTTATCAATAAAATGAATATGACTTCAAGCCCCATTCTGCCCCTTAGAAAACCCTTCTTGAATTCCTAAGGCATGACTTCCCAGAAAAATGTGTTTCTGTATATCATTAGGTCCCCAAGGCTATGGATTCTCAGTCAATGCACAGCAAGTTTCCAAGAGACTCTCAAAGCACAGCTGCTACTGCCATCAAAACACTGTAGAGATGATGGCCAGTGCACCAATAATGAAAGCACCAAGACATCAGCCATAGCCAATAAATCATCCGGTGCCTCACAGCATGTGGGAAGTAGAATCCTCTATCTCATTCATCTGATGCTGTTTCTCTCTCTACATCTGCAACAATTCCAGTATGGTTCAGTGGATGAAGTAGAGACGGCCATTTCCCCTCAGCATGAAATTTAGCAATAAGCACCCCATGCCACCATCAGCCTCAGGTCCCACAGTTTTCTATAAGATATTGATAATCAACCATTAATCTCAATGCAAGCCAAGGAGTAAGAGCTGAGTAAGAGAATGAAGGAATAACTGAAGTTAAGGAAGAACATTTTTTTTATTTTTAATGAAATTACATTTTTGTCTCTTTTTTGAAACATCTAGTCCAATAGACTTAACACTGCATACAGCTGTCAGGGTTTTGACAACTGTCCCTCAGTTTTGTCAGAATATATAATTCTCTGTAATTCTCCCTGGATAAATTTTTCTTCAGAAATTGCAAAAAAAAAATATATTCTTTGGATAAAAAGGACCATAAATATTTGCCCACAGAGCCTACGTTTGACTAATTAGGAGAATTATATTCAGATTAGTTGTTATGTGCAAGAGAAATATCATCTGTCTAAAACTATTAGAAAATTCTCAAACTCTAATACATTTCAAATATCTTAGCTTTTTATATTTATTATACATTTTAACTAGTTTGATTATAAAAGTAATACATGGTCAAAGTAAAAAATAAGAAAAAGCGGGAAAAGCATAAAACTTTAAAATTATTCATGATCTTACTACTTAAAGATTGCAACTTTGAAAAGTTTTTACATATTTCTTTCCTGTCTATAAAGGTTAACTACCGCTAATACTCAGACATTTTCAGGCTTCTCCAATAAACTATTAGAATAGAGTAGAGGAGGGTAGTCAGGATTTTTTTCAAAGAGCATTTAAAGAGCTTCCTAGGAATAATGTATCCTAAGGAAAAAGGGATCCACCTCCAACTAGACCTACTGACAAAGCCAGCAGTCAGTTACATCAGGTCTGACATGGAGGCTGTCACTCGGCTGTGTCCCATGGTCCAGCTCCATTAGAATCCCAGGGAGGATGCTACAAATGAATTATTGAGGACTACCTTCTCCAAGATCTCAGGAAGGTATTGGAGATGTAAGACTGTTCTCTGATCTCTTTCCAGCTGACAGCAACACAATAAGAATGAGGGATATTCTCCTCACTTCAGCAAAAACAAATCTGGCTTTGGCATACAACTTTGGCAGTTAGGATTCCAGACCACTTAGCACCATTGATACCTCAAAAACGTTAATATATTATCAGTACAGGGAACTCCAGAAAATGAAAAGGGGACCGTGGAGTAACAGCAGGACCCTATTTGAGAGAGGAGGAAAGATCCAGGAAAATATTAATCAGTACTGTCACTATGAGTCCATTTATACACACATGCTTATGCAGACTGCACTGTCAAAATGCATAATAGAGAGTAAGAAAAAAAAAATTTGCTTTCTTAGAAAGAAAATCAATTAGCCATTTTGGTAACAGAAAGACAGCCCCATGTCTACAGCCAGCCATGCCACCCTAAACACGCCTGATCTCATCTGATCTCGGAAGCTAAGCAGGGTCGGGCCTGGTTAGTACTTGGATGGGAGACCACCTAGGAGTAGAAAAAGAATGAAGGTCTTCAGAAAAGGATAATGATGAGGAGGTCTACAGAGAAGGGCAAAGACAGAAAGCAAATGCCCAAGGTAAAAGAACAATCTATGAGAAATGTCTACTGGAAGACATAGCTAAAAGACTTTGAGAAGAGGGATGTTATCATGTGATTTTAAGTTGAGAGTTTGATGTACCAGAACCCTTTTCCATTGCCTTCAAACATTCAATACAAGTGGTCTGTTATACTCAACTGCCTTGTGTTAATGATGCTTAGGAGAAACCAAAGAAAAGTATGCTACACATTTTGTTGAAGTAAAACAAAGGACAGCGGGAGGCAAAAGCAAGACATTAGGGTTCTGCAGAAAGAGGATTCGAAGGGGAAGTAACCATGAGAATAAAAACTTTTAGAAAGTAAAAGAAAATTATATTATAAATTACCATATATTATCATAGACTATACTATATATTTATACATAAATACATAATAAGATTAGAGAAATGCTATTCTTTTTTACTTAAAGTATATCAGCATGTTTTTAAGTACTCATCTACCTTCCATTTTTAATGGTTACAAGGAATTCTATAATACTACAAATGTGAATTTAACTGTTTTTTTGTGGTTTGGTTTTGTTTTGGTTTTGGTTTGTTTTTGGCTCTGAGCTATCTGTTATTTATGGATTAACAGTTATTTCCTGACACAAAGGTAAGAGAAAGTTTATTCTTTCTTTGGTTGAGTCTAATTACCAAATACATGTGGCCTATTCTTTTCCCTTCATTTCAACTCTTTTACTCTCCAGCCCTTTGTTTCCACAGAGTTAAGCTCTGAGTTTTAGCTTCTCTCCTTTGTTGTAATAATCTTAAATAGTCTTCCTTAACAGATTAACCTTGTCCAGTGCAATTTTTTCTTTGACACTCCATAAAGCCACCAAGAAAAGCAGAATGCTTGTATGTGGTATAATAATAATTAACTGCTATTGAAATAAACTAATTTAATTCAGTTTCTTAAAATTCTATTTTATTTATTTCATTTAACATAAACTTAAAAAGTACTCCCAATGTTATGAGTTTTTTTTTTAATTTTTTTAACTTGGTAAATATTAAATTACCATAGGGCCTTACACAAAGGACGTAATTTCTTTAATTCTCTATTTCCTCATTTGTAAAATGGAATTCATTAAATGGCTATGAAGATTCCCTATAGATCTAAAAGTCTAGGGTCCAATTCATTCTTTACAAAATTCCAAATCACTAAGCAATCTATTCTACTATAGAGTGTACTTCTATACCAATTAGCTCATACACACCAATTAGCTCATACACAATTGGAAAATAGAAGAATTATGTCAGTATAGCACAGAAATAATCTGGTTCAAATGTAATTTTTTTGGGGGGGAGCACAGAAAATCAGAAGTAGAAACTACATTCAGCAGTGAAGGATAAAGCCTCAGTCCATGGCTGCTCAGGCAGTAGGAGCTGTTTCAGCTCCATCTTCATAAAATTAAAATAAGTTCTGTACCAGGGACTCCCTCCCCAGAGGAGCACCTCGCTTCATGTGTTTTTTTTTTTTTTTTTCATGACAGGCTGCACTCCTCCCTGCACACACCTTCAAAGCAGCCCCACTGTGTTGATCTCCACTTCCATCTACCTGCCGGCACTTTGCTGATTGAGGAGTTGCCAGCATTTCCACTGTAGTTTTTTTCTGTATATTTTAATATCCTCTGGGACAGCCTCTAGCCGCACTGAACTGTCTGCCTGAGTGGTCTGTTATCTCCCAAGGCACCAATTACTCTTTTGGTTGGTTCTCTGGTCACAAAGTTGCACTGGTTTAAGTGGTTCCCCCTCATCCTCACTCTATTTTCCCCATTGAGTTCTGTTTATTTTTGCACACAATTTTACAAAACATCAGATATTTGGTTTGGGTTTTTTTTCCCCCCAAAACACAGGACCTTTGTACTGATAAACATAACTCCTCTAACCTACCAAAAACTGAAAAACAACAATAAGATACATTACTCACACATATTTGTTCAAAATTTTTCAATTTACGTAACTGCCATGTGCTAGACATTGTGTTCCTTTCTTCTACTGCCCAGTGTAAAAACACTTGAAGGCTTTTCATCTCCAACAATGATAGACATATTTTCGGATACTTTTACATTAAAATTTTCCATTCAAATATCCTTTACATGCATCAAAACCCATTTCTAAACATAGAGAGGGTTCTTGTTTTAAAAATCCAATTCATTTAATGACTTCAACAGAGAGCTACAGCTCAGATTCTCTCTCACTGGGTATTCAGCATTTTCCTTACCTCACTTTCAGTAGGCTCTCAGGACAGAGATCAGCCCCAGCAAGACAATCTCTATCAATTCCTACCTGGCGGCTCATTTTACAGCTGCTCACTCTCTTACCTCCACATCCTTGGTCTTTATTTCACAGCTGTAGGTGTTACTCAAACCAGACCGCACTTAGCCTTTTATCTTTCTGGAGCTAATTCATAACAGAGCCCTTAAAACAAAGCAAACCGGAACAAAACATACACATATCCCTCACACTAATTTTATTATAAAACAAACATTTCTTTGTCGGTTAGGGAAAAAAATGTCCCACCCGATGCAGGACGTCGAAAGCTAGTATTTCAAATATCAAAGAACATATTGTTTTCAGCTCCATTAATTTACTTAGCCCCACATGATTAGTATATTATAAACAAAGAAAATTTTAGACTTTCAAATACATTGCTTGCTTTTATAAGCAATAGTTAAGGCACAAATAATATTGAAAGGTAATCAAAACCTTACCTTAGTTCATAGTAGGATGATACAAGTAAATATATAGAGTATGTCTGTAGGAAAGTACACAAGATATGAATTAATATATATGACACTATAAACTGGAATAATAAATCAACTTCTCTCTCCACTCCAATCTACACACACAGAAAGGAAAGAAGTATGAATCTTTGCTAAAAAACTTAATCAATGATTTACAACTGATTATTTTAAAGTTTCTTTCAAAGTACTTGTGTAGCTAAGACAATTACTTTTAGGAGATATATGACTCAGCTTGAACCCAAGGGGCACAATTACCAAGAAAGGAATCAATTATTGCCGAATAATGTGAGCACTGACTGCATTGTAAAGAGGCAGGCTTTCACTTTATATTACATTAAGAAAATACGTTCTTCCTTAAAAGTTTTAGAACATACTGTCTCAGGAAATGGAAGCATATTTTTCAGAAGTATCTCATCCGGGTATGCCTCTGAATCTTCTGGATGAGTTAAATAATTAAGAGGTGTGTACTCAACCTACCCTGATGAGACTCATAGCAGTGACTGCACCTAACCTGCTGAGTAGGAGATGGAACTCCAGTTGCTCCCACCCCTGGCCCACTGGGCCAGACTTTGTATATTGATGGTGACCACAGGCTGTCCTTCTAGAGACTCACAGGATGGAATTCTAGACTGCTGATCTTCCACCCTGGCTGTGCAAAAGAAAAAGAAAAAAACAAAACAAAACAAACCACCTGGATATTTTAAAATAAAATCATCTGGGCACATTTTAAAAATGACTGGCCCTCATCCCAAAACAAATAAATCAGAACGTCTGAGAGTCAGGCAATTCTAGATCAATTCATTCATACTTCAGTAGGTGAACTGCCTGATGGGTATGAGAATGAGGAAAGTGAGGCTATGGGGAGAAGTGGAAAGTTACATGCCAGAAATCAAAAACTCCTCGGTACTTTCATAAGAGAGGCCCAGGCAGTAGTGCACAGAAGTAAGATTGGAAAATAGGTCATTTATAGAAGTCTGTCTCATGAAGACCTAAACTCCCATAACACTGTGGCAGAACTCATATGTATTATTTTCTATTGCCACATAATAAATTACCCGAATGTACAAAAGAAGCATATATATTGTTCAACATCTTGGAAAGGCTAAGTTTTGCTTTATATCTGGTACCACTTTAGAGATAATGAAACACATTATGGAGTACTTTGGGAACATGTAATCAATAGAAGGCTGTTTCATCTCTCACATAAGTGGTATATTTCTCCATAGAAATCATTTGCATCTTTAGCCACATGTTACAGAAAAGGAAAAAGTCATGAGATGATTTTGTAGAGCTGACATTATGGCACCGTCATCACCAGTATTGGGGCACTTATTTTGAGTAAGTCATTGTGCTTTACAGGTAATAGCTCAGGTTATAAAGATAAGAGAATGGCAATTGTATACCTACCTAGGTGCCTGATCATTTGAGTCTCTGGTCAATAACAAAATTTTTTTCAGAATATTATAGCTTTGTATATACTCCTTATATTAACAAAATATTAAATTTTGTCAACTATTACACTGTAATCAAGCTTGATTTTGTTTAAAGACCATCTCCTGACAGTTTAAAGTAGGCGTGTTTTAATCAGTAAGGAAACACACTCATTACAAAATAGATGGGGCAATATTTTGTCTGAAGTTGTCTTGCCTATTAAAAAGTTGTGTCCTTCTACAGTTTTAAAAACAAATGCAACTTTAGCACTTCATGAAATAACTATATTCGATGAGTATAAGAAATAGCATGCTGAGAAAGCTACATCCTCACACTGTGAAGTTAGTATCTATGTTATGCTGCAATGCTGTACTAGATATATTAAAACTGTCAGCCACTAAGTGAGTTATAATATACACTCTTCCCAAATGCTCGTTAGTGACACTGAAAGATATGTGGGTAACAGTAGCTTCTTCTGTCTTAGTCAACTGGCTCAGTGATTAATATGGTATATTATTCATGTATTTGTCAAAGAAAGGTAGAACATTTAACAGGATAAAGTCAATAATGTTATGTTTAATCATGTCCAAGTAAAGGAATCACAAGTATCTTCCTCCACTTAGCCAATCATTCTTTATCTTCTTAATTTCTAGGTAAACATATGTTTTCCCCATTAAAGTGTAATTGTTTAGGAAACAGAGATTGGAATACTACACTTCTTTATTCAATAGAGAACACTAATAAAATTTTAATGACTCTAAGAATGATGATAAAACTATTTTTTTCTGGGGACAGGAAATATCAAGCACGTGTTATTTTAATGTGTTGTACAAATATTCCATATTATATCTCATTTAAAAAGTGCCAGAACCTTACAAGATTCTGGTATGTCATTTGAGCACTTTCTCAAATGCAAGACTCTCAATCCATTGATTATCTTGACTACTTCTCAGGGTTTATTATTACAATAGTGGTAGTGGTTAGCTTAATTCATGTAAAATGTGGTGAAGATTAAATATAAAATCAATTATCAGGGAGGAAAAGTTTAGTTTGCAAACACAATGGGAAAAGTTGTACTTGGTATCAGGGGAATGCTGGTATTTTCACTGGCTATTGAATATTTATAATGTTTTCACTCTTCTGGTAAGATTGATGCTTCAGTAACAAATCAGGCAAAACAGGAATTCAATGTGCCAATTTGCATTGACCGGGGGACTTGGTTTTCACAACTGCCAACCCTTAATGATGTCTGTACATACCTAAGGATCTGCTTGGTACTTCCTACACTCATTCAACTTCTCTTTCAAAATTTATGTAAGCCCCAATGAAATATTATATTATAAAAATATAGTATTGTAATATTTAACTTAAAATAAATGTAAGAGGATTTGGGGATAGTTGTCTGATGAGGATTCTTTTTCCTAGTAGGGCAAAGAATTAGGCAATACAACGAGGTGGCTAAGAGCCCAGCTGTCAAAGGCAGACACCTGGGTTTGAGTCCAAACTCTCCAACTTGCTAGCTACCAGAACCTGGGCAAGCTCACAAAGCTAGCAGAGTCTCCCTAAAATGTGGGTAACAGGATTTATCTCCAGCGTGCTTTATACAGAAACATGAGAAAATACATGTATAGCCCTTAACTATTATCTAACCTCTCAGCAAATGATAGCTATTATTGTCATTTGTTAATATTTATGAAGAGTGGCACCTCAGTGATGAGTATCTTTATACACATGATCTGAAAAAAAAATCCCCCCACCCCCGCTCAAAAAGCATCTGCTAGGAAATAGAATGGGTAGTTGAGCCAATGCTAAATCAGAAAATCTTTGGTCACATAACAACTGGAATCTAGCCTCTTTCCCAAATCCAGCATCTTTCATCTGTCTCTCTCTTTACAGTCTCTTCTCCTTTAGGAAAATTGCTTTTGTTAGCCAGAAAATGGAGTCCTTTCATTTTTGTGCCCCTAGTCAGCCCTCAAAAACCGGTGATAAAAAGGAAAATGGTTTTTAAAAGTGACCAAATTTCTTATTTCTAGTCTGAACAGCCCATCATACTTGAAAGGGTACTGAAGTGAGAGTCCAGCAACATGCATGGATCTATAGCAGCTTTGCCTTTGAAAAGCTCTGTCATCCTGACCAGTCAATAACCTGCTGGGCCTCCATAGCCTTATATAAGAGAAAGCCATTTACATCAGTGTTTTTTCAAACTTTGTGAATCAAGAGAATCCTTTTTTCCGTTGATGTCTTATCAAGAATACTAACTATAAAGCAGTCCTGTTCTAGGTCACCACTGCTCCAGGACAGTATGAAAACCACCAGATTAGATGATTGGTCAGTTACTCCTGACTGAAATGTTAAATTCTAATATTGCCACACTTGATGGTGGTCTTGAGTTATTTTACCTTGACCATTGAGATCCAATATCTAGGAACACAACAGAAATCCTACATTTAGATCAGCAAATATGACTGTCAAACAAGCGAGGTAGAGCCCTGTCCTCAGCACAGGGCTGACTTGCCCCTCAAAGTGGTCACATAACCATAGGCCCTTTCTTCAGACTATGCAGTTTTTGTTTTTATTTTTGTTTTGTTTTGTTTTTTGCTGCAAAAAGCTTTATTGTTCCAATTTGGTCCAAGGCATGGGAGAGGGCTCCAGGGTGGTTAGAAAGCTGCCTAGTGGTTTCAGGGAGAGGCTCGGGCACAAGGCCAACACCAGGGGGATGGAGAGGGGCCCTTCAAAAGCCTCTGGGTTCCAAAGGCTCCTCGTCATGCTTGATGGTCAGCCTCTGGAAGAGATACTCACCCAGCCCAACCTGGGGGCAAGCCAACCTGAAGAGGTTAGTCAGGTGGTAGCCCATCTGCTTAATGAGTTTCACCTCCTCATCTAGGAAGTGGCTCTCCAGAAAGAGATGGGGGTCTGCACGGGCAGAACTCAGGACATTTCGATCCAAAAGTATGGTTTGGGTTCTTTTCCATGACCACGGCAGCTTGCATGGCATCTTGAGTTTTATCCCACTCTCCTTGGGAAGGCTTCTACAGGTACTGGACGAGTGTGAAGCCATCAAACTGGTTTTGCATCTACAAGAGACACTCAGAGTCCTGGCATTTCTCCTTGGCCAGCTCACAGAAGAAGTGGCCCATGCCTTCCAGAGCTACATCCTCACAGTTGAAATAGAAGCCTAGAGAGAGGCAGGTGTAGGAGGCTCATAGATGCAGGCTGACCAGGCAGCTGACAGCAGCCTCCACCTTAGTGGAGTAAATCTGATGGATTCGAGAGCTCATGGTTGTTCAGCAATAAGGAGTCAAGCTCAAAAAATGGTGTTGGCTGGTCTCAGAGGCCAAGTATGGCTGAGAAGGTTCCAAAGGTTGTGACTGGAAAAGAGGATGGAAGGTGGTTGGAGGCTGGAAGAAGGAGCGTTCCAGGGTCTGTTCCATCAGAACACTGTTGAAGCAAGAGACAGATCTGGGGGACCTGCATGGAGTATGCAGCTTTCTAACTGAATTTAGTACTTTGATGATAGCAGACTTATTGGGGTACCTGAATACATGCCTTGACCCTCCAGCAAAAGTAGCTTTGCTTATTGTGCCATATATTTGACCTCCTCAAAGATGTCATTTGAATAAAAAATTCTGTGCTCCCTCAAATTTGAAAGCCATTGTATTAGACCATCATTCAGAGCTCATCTATGTATGTCCTTCTGCACTTTTATTTGACAGGTGCCAGTGCAGCTTCAAGGACAGAAGCAAAAAATTCAGACATTTCTACGAGGACTGTTGTTACCCTGTACTGAAGTTTCATGGATAATCAGTAGGGTGAGGATATTCCGATGCCTTCATCCTGATAAAATTACTGCACGTGTATAGCATTTTGGATTCATTGTCACAAGAATTTGTATCTCACCCACTGCTGATGGCAAAAATAAAGAAGATAAAATTTTTATTTGAGAATTCTGCAAAACATGGCAGAGCAAGACACATCCTCAGATCTCTCCCCTTGAAACAACAATAAGCTGAACATCTAAAACTCAACAAAAAACACCCAAACTGCATATCAGCATGTCTGAGCATGAGATCTGTGCCTAAGAGCTACCACAGGTCAGAGTCTCAGGTGTCTGGCAGTGGACTGGGAGAAATAAAGAAGTTGCCTCTTGCAGCTGCCAGAGCACCCTGCAGGAGGAGAGGGAAGGGAGAAGGTGCAGCGACTTCCCTGATCAGCCTGCCTGGAAGTGCTGGAACTTCTAGCAGCCAGCAGCAGGGCCCAGTCATCAGGGCAGAAAGCAGAGAAGTGGGACGGGACTGCAGAGAAATAACAGCGATTTTTACCGGCCCCGGTTGCAAAACCGAGGCTGAGCTGCAGCCCTCAGAGGGTCCCTCCTCCCATACCCTCCAAGACTGATCACCACGGAGCCCCAGGAGATTCTGAGCAAACGCTACTGAAACTGTTGCTAACACTAACAGGGATTGAAACTGAGAGTATCAACTGTGATTAAATATCTACAAGGAAATAAAAAAACATTTAGACTTTAAATAAAGAAGGGATCCAAGAGGCTTAGATGCCACCTACTAGAAACCAAAAGAAAAGTGCCTTCTTTGCAGCAGGCTAAAGAGAGACCTTTATATAATAAATCTTTCTGGACAAACAACAGAATACAATTCCATTAATGCCCAGGTGGAGAAATAGTCCATTAAACACCATGAACAACCAAGGTGACAAGGAATCTCAGAAAGAAAGCGACAAGTCTCCAGAATATAAGTTTACAGACAAAAATATGAGACTGAAATGGCAGGAAATTCAGAATGGTACTTCTGAAAAAATTTGATGCGATCCAAAACAACTCAAATCAACAATTTCAGGAATTGAAAAGACAACTAGATGAGCAGAGCAAGGAGATTGAAACCTGAAAAGGAACCAAATAGAACTTCTGGAGATGAAGAACACACTGCAAGAGTTGAAAAATGAAATAGCAAGCTTGGGAAATAGAGTCAACCAAATGGAGGAAAGGATCAGTGATATCGAAGACAGAAATCTAGAAATAAATCTGAAAGAAGAAGAGAGAAACAGAAGAATGAAAAATAATGAAAGAGAAATACAAGAATTAGCTGACATCATAAGACAAAACATAAAAATAATGGACATTACCGAAGGTGAGGAAAAGGAACAGGGACTAGAAAGGATTTTCAGACAAACAGTAAACGAGAATTTCCCAAATCTATGGAATGAGCTGGAGCTTGGAATTCAAGAAGTCAATAGAACATCCAATTATCTCAACCCAAAAGGGCCTTCACCAAGACACATTGTATTAAAGTTATTAAAAATCAATGACAAAGACAGAATTCTCAGGGCAGCCAGGGAAAAGAATATGGTCCCAAATAAAAGAAAACCCATTGTATCATCTTTGGACTTCTCAGCACAGACCTTACAAGCCAGAAAGAAATGTAATCAAATATTTAAACTATTAAGTGACAGGAACTATCAGCCTAAAACCCAACCATATGCTGCCTCGAGGAGACACATCTTAGCTCCAAAGACAAATATAGACTCAAAGTGAAAAGGTGGAAAATGATATTTCAAGCAAATGGCATTCAGAGAAAAGTGGGAGTAGCAGTACTAACATCGGACAAAATAGGCTTCAAAATAAAAAAGGTAAAGAAAGATACTGAGGGACACTTCATAAAGATAATGGGAATCATGCACCAAGAAGATATAACTCTTATAACTATCTATGCTCCCAATCAGGGAGCCCCGAAATATGTAAAGCAATTACTAACAGAACTAAAGGGAAAAACAGAACAAACCCTATCACCTAAATACCCCACTGTCAAATATGGACAGATCATCCAAACAGAAAATCAATACGGAAATAACATCCTTAAATGACACATTAGACCAACTGGACATAACCGACATTTACAGAGCCTTCCATCCCAAAACAGCTGCTTATACATTCTTCTCTAGTGCACATGGTACATTCTCAAGATTCAGCCACATACTGGGACATAGAAATAGCCTCAACAAATACAAGAGGGTTGAAATCATACCAACCATATTCTCTGATCACAATGCTTTGAAACTAGAGACCAACTGCAAAAAGAAAGCAGGAAGAACTGCAAATACCTGGAGATTAAACAACATGCTACTGAAGAATAACTGGGTCAGGGAAGAAATAAAAAGAGAGATCAAGAGATACATAGAAATGAATGATAATTATAGTACAACATATCAAAACTTTTGAGACACGGCAAAAGCGGTCATAAGAGGAAAATTCCTATCATTACAGGCCTATCTCCAAAAACAAGAATGAGCCCAAATAAACAACCTAACGCTTCATCTTTAAAAACTAGAAAAGGAAGACCAAATGAGGCCTAAAGTCAGCAGAAGGAAAGAAATCGTCAAAATTAAAGCAGAAATAAATGAAATTGAAAAAGAAAAAAAGAAAAAAAGAAATAACAAGGAGCTGGTTCTTTGAGAAAGTTAATAAAATTGACAAACCCCTGGCTAGACTCACTAAAGAAAAAAGAGAAAGGACACAAATAAACAAAATCAGGGATGAAAGAGGGGAAATTATGACTGACATCACAGAAATACAAAGGATCGTACAAGAATACTATGAAAAAGTATATAACACCAAATTTAATAACCTAGAAGAAATGGACCAGTACTTATAAAAATACAATCTTCCTAGACTGAATCAAGAAGATCTGGAAAATCTAAATTGACTGATCAGCAGTATGGAAATTGAAACAATCATCAAAAACCTACCACAAAGTAAAAGTCCAGGACCAGATGGCTTCACCAGGGAATTCTACCAAACAAGTTTAATATCTATTCTCCTCAAACTCTTCCAAAAAATTGAAGAGGAGGCAATACTCCGTAACTCATTTTATGAGGCCAATTTTACTCTGATCCCAAAACCTGGTAAAGATAAAACAAAAAAAGAAAACTACAGACCAATATCTCTCATGAACAAAGATGCAAAAATCCTAAGCAATATACTAGCAAACCGAATATAGCAACATATTAAAAAGATTATACACCACGATAAAGTGGGCTTCATCCCGTGGGCACAGGGATGGTTGAATAAATGCAAATCGATTAATGTGATACACCACATAAACAAATTAAAAATTAGAATCATAAGATCATATCAATAGATGCAGAAAAAGCCTTTGACAAGATACAGCATCCACTTATGATCAAAACGCTTAATAAAATTGGTATAAAAGGAAAGTATCTTAACATAATAAAGGCCATATACGACAAACACTCAGCCAACATTATACTTAATGGTGAAAAACTAAAAACCTTCCCTCTAACATGAGGAAAAAGGCAAGGCTGTCCACTATCGCCACTCTTATTCAATATAACATTGGAGGTCCTAGCAAGTGCGATCAGGCAAGAGAAAGATATAAAAAGCATCCAAATAGGAAATGAAGAAGTGAAACAGTCACTATTTGTGGATGACATGATTCTGTATATAGAAACCCTTGAAGACTCCACAAGAACACTACTAGAAACAATAAGCAAATACAGTAAAGTTTCTGGATACAAAATCAACGTTCAAAAATCCATAGTGTTCCTATACTCTAATAATGAAGTGTCAGAAAGAAGTGGGAAAAATAATTCTTTTTGCAATTGCAGCGAAAAAAAAAATACCTTGGAATAAATTTAATGAAACACGTTGAAGGACCTATATAATGAAAACTACAAGACCCTATTAAAAGAAATTGAAGAAGATACAAAGAAATGGGAAGATATTTCGTGTTCTTGGATTGGAAGAATCAACATAGTTAAAATGACCATATTACCTAAAGCATTATACAGATTTACTGCAATTCCCCCATCGAAATCCCATCAGCATTTTTTAAAGAAATAGAACAAAAAGTCATCAGATTTGTATGGAAGCACAAAAGACCCTGAATTGCCAAAGCCATCCTGAGAAAAAAGAACGAGGCTGGCGGCATCACTCTGCTCGACTTCAAATTATCCTACAAAGCAACAATAATCAAAACAGCGTTATATTGGCAGCAAACAGAGACACAGAGCAGTGGAACAGAATCGAGAGTCCAGAAGTAAACCCATATTTATATGGGAAAATAATTTTCGACAAAAATGCCAAAAACATACAGTGGAGAAAGGAAAACCTCTTCAATAAATGTTGTTGGGAAAATTGGAAGGCCACTTGCAAAAGAATGAAACGAGACTGTTGTCTATCGCCATACACTGAAATTAACTCAAAATGGATTAAAGACCTGAATATAAAACCAGAATCAATAAAATGCATAGAAGAAAACATAGGAACTAAACTCAAGGGCCTTGGACTTAAAGAGGATTTTATGAATTTGACCTCAAAGGCAAAGGAAGTAAAAGCAAAAATAAATGAACGGGACTACATCAAACTTAAAATAAATGAACGGGACTACATCAAAAAGCTTCTGCTCAACAAAAGAAATTGTCAACAAGGTAAAGAGACAACCACTCAAATGGGAAAATATATTTGCAAGCAACACTTCCAATAAGGGCCTAATATCCAAAATATACAAAGAACTCATACGACTCAATAACGACAACAAAAAAAAATGATCCAATCAGAAAATGGGCAGAGAACCTGAACAGACACTTCTCCTTAGAGGACATACAAATGGCCAAAAACTATATGAAAAGATGTTCAGCATCACTAGCTATTAGGGAAATGCAAATCAAAACCACAATGAGATACCATCTCACACCTGTTGGAATAGCTATAATCAACGGAACAAGTAATAACAAATGTTGGAGAGGATGAGGAGAAAAAAGAACCCTCATACACTGCTTGTGGGACTGCAAATTGGTATAGCCACAATGGAAAACAATATGGAGATTCCTCAAAAAACTAAGAATTGATCTACCATATGGTCCAGCAATCCCTCTACTGGGTATTTACCTCAAAGACTTGAAAATCCATATCCGAAAAGATACCTGCACACTGATGTTCATAGCAGAACTATTCACGATGGCCAAGACATGGAAGCAACCGAAGTGTCCTACAATAGATGATTGGATAAAGAAGCTGTGGTACATATACACAATGGAATATTTCTCAGCCATAAGAGGAGATGAAATACTGCCATTTGCAACAACATAGATGGACCTCAAGATAATCATGCTAAGTGAAATAAGCCAGACAGAAAAAGTTGAAAATCACATGATATTCACTTATATGTGGGACGTAAACCTAAAAGCAACAAATGAACAGGACAAACAGAGACTCAGGAACATAGACAATGGACTAGTGGTTACCAGAGGGTAGGGGGTGGGGGAGGAGAGGAGAGGTATACAGGGTAAAAGAGGTCAAATATAGGGGGTTTGGGAGAGGGTAAAGTGGGTAAAGGGGATCAAATACATGGTAGCTGAAGGAAACTGGACTCTGGGTGGTAATCACACAATAGAATATATAGATGTCAAATTATAATGTATATCTGAAAGTTATATAATTGTACTAACCAATGTTACCACGATAAACATAAAAAAAAAATTATCTGAAACCAAGGCTAAAACAGATTATGTTTTACTAGAAATAAAAAGGTGATCAGTGAAGTAAAAGAAACTTAAATCTACGATTCCCAAATCTTTCCACTGCACCCTTGACTCCTCTATATAACTTTTTTTTTTAACCTGGCTTAACAAAAACAATATAAACTTTAATAAATAAGTATAAGATTAAAAATTCATCACAGCTAAACTTCTCAAAGAATTAATAACACTTACCATCTATAGCGGTTCATGCTGTAAACATCTTAGGATCTTCCTTTTGCACGCTTAAACTTCTGTAAGGGGTCAATGGAGAGGTAGTACCAAGCCCTAGTGCTCTGAAAGAGAGCAGGTTTCTCCGAGGGTGTTTCCACCATCTCTCTCTGACAGAGTGTTCCCAGCATCCCTCTCTCTGATGGCGTGTTCCCAGCATCCCTCTCACTGACGGCGTGTTCCCTGCATTCTTCTCGCTGACGGCGTTTTCTCAGCGTCCCTCTCTCTGACGGCGTGTTCCCAACATCCCTCTCTCTGTGTTTACTGCACTGCAGACAACAGAAATTCTCTTACACATTCAACACTTTAATCATTTTACTTTACCTTTTCAGAAACCTGTGTGGAATGTTTTTAAGCACAAATAATTCAGGACCAAATAATTTAGGCTTAGTATTTATGACCCCTTCAGACCAGATATTCGGAAACAACTCAGGAAATGTTGCTATGAGCAGGGATATAAGAAACACCTTCCTAAGTGAAGAGTGTCGAAGGAAACCAAAAGTGACCTGAAATAAGCACTTCGGAAGGATTGCTTATTATGCTATTTCATGTGTGGGATGGGCCTTTGTTCTTGAAGAGCCACATTACTGTAGGCATCGATCTCTGTAGGATCTAAAGCTCATCAACTTTTTGAAATTGCCTTGAAGAAGGGGATGAATACTTTTGGGGACCGCGCAACCTCACACTCTTAAAAACCGGATGTGCGTCAGGAGGCAAGTATCTAACGGTTTTTGCATTTTGCAATTTAAGTGAAGAACTTTCCCTTAGGCCCTGTAAATTGTTTAACAATTAGTTTGCTTTTAAGATGGCAAATCAACTTAATTTGTAAAAAACAATGGAGTCACACATACATTTTATATTTCTCTTCTTCTAGGGATGTTCCAAAAGCAAACATTTTTACATATTTTGTAACCCATTTTTAATCTTTTATCTAAGCTAGATATTAGAATAATGAGTAACTTTAAAATGAAGGATGAAATTAAACAGATTCTAAGGTCTGTAAACTTTTCTCTGTCATGCTTTGTCACAATGTGCAGCAGAATAGGTAAAAAAAAAACAATATCTTGTAATTACAATATTTTTCCTACTTGTAACTTTCTATCTGAAAACTATACCTCTGAGGAGTACAGCCAAAAAATCCAGCTTCCAAGTAGCCAATAAGTATATCACTCTATTTTATTTATTGACCTATTCATTCTTCCATTCATCAAAAAGAATTGCGTGCCTGCCCTGCTGTAGGCCAGGCATTCTTCTAGGCTTATAAAATGATTAGCAAAAAGGGCTTCCATTGTCGTGAAGTTTATAGTTAAGTGCATAGGCTTTTCCTCTCAGCCTATTTATTTTACATGCATTTCTAACAGCCCCATATATCTAGGTTCCATACTTTTGTCACAAGAGAAATATCAAGTCACAGGGGAAAGGGCTACCAGAAGGTATAATGAGAGCAGGGAGAGATAAAGGACTAGCCAGGAAGGAAAGAGAAAACTTATTAGGATCCATTCATTCAACAAATACTTATGCAATATTTAGCATATGCCTGCACTGCTCTAGGAACTGGAGACATTTACTGAACAAAAAACAAAAATCTTCTCTTGGGACTTACCTTCTAGTGGCAAGCAGACAAAACGAACATCAAAAAGCACATAAAGCTGAGGAAATTTAATATCAGGTAAAGATGAATAAATAAAAATATAACAATAATGGCAGCTAGCCCTTTTCTAATACCATATACCAGACACTGTTCCAAACATTTTCATATAAAAATTTATTTAATCGACATTAACAGCCTTCTGAGGTGTGAACTATTATTTATATTTATCTTACAGAAGAGGAAATGAAAGCATTTCTTCAGAGGCAAACTTTTGCAGAAATATACATATGACATACAAATGTGTAATTGTTCTGGTTGAAGCAGTAGTGTGCATCTTGCTTACACCCAACACCATACCTCACACTCCTAATTGGAAATTCTTCAAGAAAGGGACCCCTAGGCTTTGCAGAAAATAATTTGAAAAGCACTGACAAGAAACCTCATTTCCAGTGAGGCTGAATAGGTATTATAGAACCTACTCACTCTGCTCTAAAGAACTAATGGGTATTTTAGACATATCCTTTCATCTTTTCCCTTCATCTTCCTATAAAATGAGTTGAAAGAAAGGCATTGCTATTTTATAAATGGGCTTAAAGAAGCACAGAAAAGTGACTAGTACTGTTTTTACCAGCTACTATGAGACTTATTGAATCATAGAACTAGAAAAGTTCTTCTATTCTTCCCTCTGAATGCCAACAGGACCTAAGTCATTCATTTAAATAGAAATAGATACTCTAGAGGGCTTCTCACATACATTTCAATAATGTTTTCCACTTGAGACTTTTTATCCTTTACAATAATGTATTAAACATTTATTATATAAACCTTTTACCAAACTAGAAGCTGACCACAGAGAAGACCCATGGTCTGTAATATTGAGGTTAAGATATAGTTGAAGAGAAAAAATATAAATGCCATTTTTGATA
This sequence comes from Pteropus medius, assembly GCF_902729225.1. Lineage (NCBI taxonomy): Eukaryota > Metazoa > Chordata > Mammalia > Chiroptera > Pteropodidae > Pteropus > Pteropus medius. The sequence goes on from NW_024354500.1 coordinate 16,713,343, forward strand.
CATTTTATATCCAAAGTAGGGTTCTGCGTGTATATTAGTAGGGGTAAATTGATGGGTTAGTGGGTGAATAGATGAAGCTGAAGAAAGGATGGAAGGATGGATGGATAGATAGAAGAGATGGATTGATTTGAGGTTGATTAATAGATGAAAGTGAATAAATATATATAGATAGACAAACTGACTACCAAATGAAGAGTAAAGATATGAGTGCTACTAATGTACAAATTAGCATAGTATCACTGGAGCTGATTAAATGATGTTTACTGTAAAGTCTGTAAGGATGCAAGAAAACAGGTTATAGACATTTTAGAAACATTTTAATACATCTAATCCTAAAGGAATACATTCTTAAATGTCTCTAGAATAACCATCAAAGAAAACCATTAACCATAAATATATATTAAATAATTACTTAAGAAATTAGATTGAAATTGACGCTTTAAGAATATATAATTTTGGAATAGAAATGAAGACATTCTTAACAGAAAAAAACCAATGCCAGAGGAAGGAATATAGCATGTTCATGGGCAATAAATAAATTTATGTGTTTGATGTTGAAGTTACATATTGGGAACCAATAAGAGATGAGGTTAGCAAGAGAATCAGAGACCAGAATATGGAGTGCTTTGCATGCCAGGATGAAGTGTTTAGTGTTTCTCTTCTACATACTAAGGAGATATTGCAGTTTTGTGGGTTTTGAAATTTGTTTGTTTGGGCTTGGGGTTTTCTGAATTTGTTCTGTTGATTTTTAAGGGTAATATATGTCAACCGCTGTCTTCGGAAAATTATTCCATTAGATAAAAATGTGGTTAATGAAGGGAGAGAAAGTCATCTATATTTACTAACAAAAACCACACCAGTTCTTCTGCTCTAATATTCCCTCCTCAGAAAGGTCTTCAGTGACCAAGCAACCTGAAATAAGTCCATCCCAATATGTACCCCAATAATAATCACTTCAGTTTGCTTTATTTATCTTTATAGCACTATGTCTACCTGATATAAACATATGTACTTATTTTTTTACTTGTTTGTTTTGTTTCCCACTAGAATAGATGCTCCAAGAGGGCAGTCGTATCTATTTAATTTGCTCACTGATTTATTTCTAATGCTTAGAATAGAGCCTGGCACATAGTAGGCAGTAAGCAAACATTTGTTTTAGAAATAATGAGTCAGTTTAACCAATAAGAAGTCATTATTGGTTAGTCCACAAATCTGTAAATTCAGTTATATTGGATATATTAGTTTATAAATCATCGAATTTCTCTTAAAAATTACATCCCTTAGTTAATTATTTAGCATGTCTTTGACATTTTAATTTTTATGAATTGGTTCGCAGAGTACCTCAATAGAATCATAAAATAGCCAGCAAGTTTCTGTGGTAGTTGTTGAAAAGTAGAAAATTCACTGTAGTTCATTTGTTTGATTCAATGCCACCTTAGTATCTAGGGGAAAATATAAACTAAAATTTATATGCAGCAATTAAAATTTTGTTTTCATATAATAATATGGAATGTATTTATGCTACAATGGTTTATAATACCAAATGAGGAAATGTTTATGATACAAAATGAAATAACTGACACGAGACACCTTTTTATCAAGTATAATCCCTATTTAGTCTGAAACAAATATATGTGAATGTGTGTGTATAATAAATAAGAAGAAAAATTGACTAAGAATTCATTGAACCATGATTTATCTCTGGGTATTATATTTTGGATATTTTGTTTCTTCTTTAAAATGTTATGATTTATAAAATTTTCTATAAAAACATTGTATTAATAATACCTTAAAAATAAGCTAAAATTATTTAAGTAAAAAAACAATTTAAAGCAATTTAAATAATACAGTCATATTGACAAGATATACAAACAAAGCAAACCTAATTATAGTATATGAAATTCAGCAATTAATAATTTTAAACATCTTTGCTATAAAAAGTATTAAGAAATAACAAATAATTATATAAACAAGCAATGACATTTAAATCCACAAAGCGTAAATCTCAGACCTGGGAAGGAGAATGAGGATCATAGATTCTAGATTATAAATCTGCATAAACCAAAAAGAAAAGAGCCAGACAATGGCTTCTCTCTTAGAGCTAACAAGATTTGGATGGATTTTATATTGAATTGAAACCTGGCTCTAAGTCTATCTTGCCTAGTTTTCCCACATAGAAGACCAAATTTTCGGCAGGGACAAAAGTAATATATCAAAAGTCCATACAACTCATTTAAAACTTGTCTAGGTTCTAGTATATTGTGAAAATATTCATCCTCGAGAACTAGTTATAAAGAAAATGCAACTTGCCCTCATCCCATACCTGCCCTCCCATCTTTTTCTAGAATTCAGGTGGCACTTCATTTGGCCCAGGATTCTAAATGGATTATATAGCTGCCAACATCATTCCCAAGAAAACAAAATATTAAGGGAGAAAGCAAAAAGTTGCAAAGTTAATCATTTTACATTTGGAATCAAAGACGTATGGGAAATTTTGACTTCCTCAATACTAATAGCTCTAGAAATTCTAGACCAAATGATAGAGTATCAAAAGCAGCAAAGTAATCTTGCTAAGAGATTATAAACTTTCAGATAGTTCTTCCTCAAAATCCCTTTTCAAAGATTTGTTAAACACAGACAAAAATAAATAATTTCTTCTGAGGATGAAAAGATATATCCTTTAAGAGCATTATATCACTTATCATTCATATTTAGGGAATCATCCTACAACTTTCCTACTCTCTGTCCTCTCAACTCAGCTTCTCCAATCTTAATATTGTAATAGGATAATTTGCTAATTCATGACCTGATTTATTGCCCTTTAGCAAAAGGAACATTTTAATCATCCTTCCTCAACCACTTAAAGTACAATCAGCTCAAAACAGAATATTGTTTTGGCTGTGACTTCATCTGTGAGTTTGAAAATTACCCTCAAATGCAAACATATCAAAAAGTATAAGTATTCTAGTGACTTGGTCACATATTCCATTTTTATTGTAAAGAAGAATTACTTTAAAGTTTAGCCAAATGTAATACTCAGGAAGAACCAATCTTCCAAGGGAAGTGGCTTTGGGTATCAGCTTTACTCATTGTTAGTTTTATGACAAGTTTTCTGAGGTGTACCTGCGATGATCTGGATTAAAAAGCATCAAATTCCACGCCATCTAAACTCACATTAATTAATGACATCACTATATGTATTATTTTTTTCTTGTATGAGCGAACAAATGTGTGTGTATGTGTGTATGTGTGTGTGTGTGTGCGTATGAAGACAGTTATAGAGAATGCATTCTATAAAACACAGCAAAAAATATATCTATTGCAGCCCTTCAAAAATTTCAAGAGCAGTTTGGCTTACCAAGACACCGGCTCTGGTTTCCAATAAGAAATCCAATTAGGCTCAGTCTCTTGTGGCAAGTAGTCATGTAATTGAGTATAATTTGTCACAATTGACCATTCTGACTCAGGAATGATTTAAGACTAAGCTAGTATAAACATTTAAAATGGCTTTGCCACATTTCAGCTAATAATAGAAAAAATATAGCATGGCAACCTGCCCTACCAAAGAAAAGAATCTATTATAATATTTTTCTATATTTCCTTATTTACATTGAATGTTCCCATTGCCCAAATTCTACTCTTTGTATAAGGTTTTGGTTCCTGTCCAGAGAGGTAATAATCACATTTAACTCTTCCATGTTACTTGTCTGAAATTGAGAACTTAAGTAACATCTTTCACCTGAAGATTTTTTTCTGAGTGTTTGAAAACTTCTGATGCCTGAGACAAAAGCAAAGAGAAACCAAATCACTTTATAATGACAAGCTGATTTCCCTCACATTGATGCTATTTGACTACATAAATCTCTTGACTGATTTCCAAATGTACTAAGCAGAATATATGGAAGTAAAAGATGAAAAAAACTCATGCATTTGTTTGTTATTTGTTTTCGTTTTTTTTTTCAATTACAGTTGACATTCAAAATTATTTTCTATTAGTTTCAGATGTGCAGCATGCGGTTAGACATTTATGAAATTTATGAAATGATCCCCCTGATTAGTCTAGTACCCACTCAACACTATTGATAATCATTATGATATAATTGAGTATATTCCCTATGCTGTACTTTACATCCCTGCAACTATTTTATAACTGCCAATTTATACTTCTTAAGGCACTCTGAAGTCTAAAGGAGCTGTAATTTTTATTGAAGCTTCTCCTGTTTATTGGAGCAACCTTACACAAATGGAATATTAGGCAAACAGAATTAAAATAGAACTTTCAGTTCTGATTTGATCCAGTTCTAATAAATAAAATCTGAAAGTTATTAATTTTTTTTCTTACAGATTTTTAAAGTTTATTTCTCTGTGCCTAAAGCAGAAATTTATTAAAATAGTAGGTCACATTATATTCTAGGAACCACAACATCCTAAATTTTGTCTACATTTCATTTTACTTTAGGTCATTGAATAGGTGTTCTATATTTTTGGAAATGTGGATTTCAAAATTTACATCAAATATATGGTACTTTGAATATACTGTGTAGGTTTTAAATAGTTGCCAATTAATGTTGATAAATGTAATTAAGAATTTTAAAAAATATTATCTTTACATCTTCTTTGGTTGATTTGATGAAAACAGATATGAAGCATTAGGCTTGTGATATACTCCTAATAAAACAGAAAATATGATGTATAACAGATCTGAAGAAAAATAACCTGTTGAACATTTGTTAGCATTACTAGTGTTTCTACTTTCTGTGGCATCTATGTTCACCAGTATATTTAAGACTTTTAGTTGCCTGCGCAATAGCCATTTCTAGCTTTTAAAAATAGAATTCCCAAGAGATTCCCAACTTTATCCAGGCAGAAATGTGTTCAGCTAAAACACCATATTTCTAAATCTTCTTTGTAGCTAGAGATGGCCAGTTAAAGTTATTGGGTGGTTCTAAGCCTCCGTTAATTAAAAACCAGATAACTGACTTGTTTTGTTTTCTTCTTTAAATTTTCTCATTCCTGCTAGCTGGCAAGTGGCCATAATTGTTGAAACTCCAGCAGCCATTTTGTGCCAAGAATGAACTTGAAAATGGAGGCCATTTTATGTGATGAAGTACAAAATGAGTCAGTCCCTTCAACTTGACTAAACTTTAGATAGGTTTTTTTCCTGACTAAAGGTCTCTTACCTCTCTTTTCTTAGAGCATTTACTTTAGAATACATTCAACTGTAAATTCCTTCTCTGCCTCTATGAGATGCAAATCTTCTCCTTTCCTAGCTTCTTATCAGTTTTACAACCCAAGAATGTAATTCTCAAGGATCTGGGAACCATCTGTTTGAAATATAATAATCAAGAGAGATAGATACCCTATCTCCCAGTCTCTATGGGAGTATAGGAGAATTAACTAACTCATTAACTAACTAAAATTAATAAACACATATTGCCTGATCACATTGACCAACCACTCCTCCTTATGTCTTCTGGTACCTTTCCACTGGCTCACTCCAGTGCCTAAAAATCCTCCTGTCTTTTGTTTTAGCAGAGTTGAGTTCAATCTCCCCTACTGGAATAATGTTGAACAAAGTCCTCCTTATCTGTTTAACTCCGTCCAATTAAATTTTTCTTTAACAGCCTACAACATCTTATTGTGCCATTCTTCTTGACAGAAGAATGCCAGTTAATATATGAAGAAGGAATGACAGAATTATACAATTGCCATGTTATGACCCTCAGTGTAATAACTATTTAGCCAAAGACCATAAAAGGATGCTGTAACCATTAGGTGAAAAGTTAGAAGGGAACAGAATATATCAGCATGGTGCCAAATTAACATTATTCAAATCACTTATAAATTGCAAAGGAACAAAGTACCATTACAAAAGAGAGATCTAGAAATTACCAATTTAACTAAATGGTCTCACCTAGCATCACTAATGAGAAACAACCTGACAATATATGCCTCCTGCTGTGATATAATATGAAATATGCACCATTACTTATGAAATTTCCTTGCCAAAAATGTTTTCCTGAATCTAACCAAATCTTTAGACCTGAGTACAAGTTTACAGGGAGCCATTATTTAAAAAAAAAAAAACGAAAGTGCTTCTCTTTCAGGAGATAGAAAGACTAATTAGGTGCATGAACATTTCTTTTAATCTTTACAATTAAAGCACTGTAAAGCCCAAAGATAGAAGGGGCCTGAATTCTTTGCACTACTTGGAATTGCTATATCTGGACTGCAAAAGTGTGGATTTATTTTTAAGTTATATAGAAAACGAATTTCTATGTTATATTAGGCCCTGTATTTTGGAGTTTCTAGTATATAAAATTGAAACTGATATGAACAGAAATTTTGGAAATCCGAATCATAGTTCATCTAAATCAGCAAAAATCATAACCTTCTCTGCAACATTGAACAAATCTTGCTCTCTGTATTAATGAGGCAAGGTCACTGAAAGGATGGAGTGACTTACACATATTTGATACACAACAGTCCAATAATAGTGCAGGTTTGTATATTGATCACATAATCAAAAAAAGCATTACATGAAAATAAAATATAATAAATAAGTAGCTAAACATTCTTGAAAACATAAAATTTTAGAAATGTAAAAGCAACAAAAATATCTTTAGTTCAACTCTCTCTTCTGACAAATGTGAAATCACTGTTTCCCAGAAGTAAAGTGACTTCCCTAGGTCATACAGCTCATGAAGAACATAGTTAGGAACAAAACCCAGGCCTTCACATACTTGACAGTGTTCTCTTTTCACTACCAGATATAAACAAGTAAAGAAGTAAACAAGTCCTAAGGGGGTTGAATCCACTTTTAGAAGTCCTATTGAAGTAATAAAAAGGGAATGTAAGTCAGGAGAATTTCTCTATGGCTTAAATGGCATTTGAATGGAATTTTAAAAAAGAAATAAAAATAAATTTCAGCATTTCACCAGAGTGATACAAATATAAGGTTTCTACCACTTATCTAGAAAAGATGAATACATGAATTGAAGGTGTAGCATCATGAAAAACATGTCCTCCAAATATTAGAATAAAGAGCTGTTCGATTTTGACCAAAACTAAAATTGGCAATACATTAACTTCATCTGTTTTTTTTAATGGCAAGTGGCTACTTGACAATATATTTTCTATTTAATCATCATCTTCCCTGATATTTATTATCTGGGAACAAAATTCTCTGTCAAGACTTACAAGCTACTACTCAAATCCCTGTAAGGCTCTTCCTTGCCTGTCCTGCGCTCCCCCTACCTAATTTCATGTTTTAATGTATATATTAATAAAGGATGGCTTAGATGTTATACTTACTGTTTTGGTATTGTCAAGAATTTAGCATTTGGGATAAGATTTACATTGGAATAGATATTGCAATAAAAACCTATCATACATACTGTGACATGAGAACTTTCACCATTTACCAGATATTTGTATAGCACATGGAAAGTTTTCTACAGTCATTTACACTAGCTTTTCCTCATAACAATTTTGTCAATTGTCTTCTGTCATTATTCAAGGCATTAATATTTGTAAGTTAAAATTTCCTATGAGCAACAATACAGAGGCTTTGAGACTTAATCAATATGGCACAATGAGCTGGTGATGAAAGAATAAATCATAATGAAAATGCAGGAAAAAAATTTAAAAACAAGAAAAAGAGAAAAGTGAGCATAGAACCATGAAAAGAAAATAATCCAGGTACTAGAAGCAAAGAGGAACTCTGTCAGAGAAGTGAGGATGAATGGGCTGCAGGAATACCAGAGCCATCCTATATAGACAGCTCCATTGCCTGACGTACACAGGACCCCCCAAAAAACAAGTCCTGTTGAAGATGAGCTCAGTGTGCAAAATAAACAAAATGAGTCTGAGTGCGTAAAAAAAATAAGAAAGAATTTAAGTTAATTATGTTATAAAATTCAGAGAAACAAAGGAAGAAATTGATTCATAAGCCAAGAACAGAAATGAATGAAAAAAAAAGTAATACATAGAAATTCAAAAATAAAAAATATAGTAAATTAAATTAAATAGATTGGTTTACAGCATATTAGCTATGTATCTGGAAGGAATTAGTAAACTGGAAGATGAGTCTAAGGAAATCAATTAGATCAGTGTTTCTGTAAGAGTGGTCTATAGATCGCTGTAATTCTACCAACTGTTACCAGACAGAAGAGATTTGTACAGAAACTAATAGTAAATATTTAGAATATTTTATAACAAGTTGACAGAATGATTTTATGTTGTTAAATCTAGTAACAAAAAATTGAGTTTCGTCTTTAATTTTTTTCTAATTCATTTTGTTATATTTTATAAAAATAAAACTGGTCCTTTATCTTAAATAGTTTGAGAAAAACTCAACTAAACTATATAACAGACAGAGAGAAAGGGGTGGAAGTTATAAAAGACAAATTGAAAAGCACAGGCCTTGAATTACTGATACCAGGGCATCTATGTCATATATCTTCCAAATCAGATGCAGAGAGGCACTTCTAAATTTTTATGCCATAATTAAAACAAATAAGAACGGTTCCAAAAAGAAAACAAAAACAAAACAGTTCCTATGGTCAATTTCCTGATGCCCTATTATGGTAGTGGTCTATTTCAAAGGCACTAAAAGGTAATTATCTTGATTCTGGAGGAAAGTGGGAAAAAAACTATTTTATACAGTGAGGCCCAAAGCAGCTGCTCTTTTCCTTCCCCACTACATTCTTATAATTCTAGAGCCTTTAACCTAACATCTCCTATAAGAACCACATTTCCGGCATCATTTAAAATTGAGGTTAAAAAAATAATGTATTATTACAAACAATCTACCCTAAGAATGCACCTTATATATGTATAGTTTTACAATTTATTTTATAATGGTTTTAGTGTATATAAATTCCTTAGTATTAAATGTGTAACTATGTATAATTCCGTAGCATTTCACTTAAATTATTAAGAGCTCTATGGGCAAGATGACTGGCCAATCCTAGCTTAATGGAATATTTAATTTTTTTACTGTTTCTTAAAGAAGGATGGAATAGATCTATTTTGAGATATATTTAAAGCTATATTCAAACATTCATTCTCATTCTGTTACCCTGAGAAAAAAATAGTTGGTGTTCTAATAGAAATGAGAATAAAAGGCTCATAAAAGACGATGGTTTTCACATTTATCCTGTATGTTCCTCTGGACTTGCCGTCCAAGCTACTGACCCCAGCAAAGGCATAAAAACTGAGGATTAGGTAGGAAACATATCAGGGAAAAAGGTTAGACATGATTTCTTAAGATTAGTCCTTGTTCACTTTGTTTTCCATGTTATATGTTTTCATTTGCTTGTAATAACATGCAGATGTGTCTTCAGAATTTTGGGATATACATAATTATATTTATTGTATGCCTTTATATGTATTGTGCTACAGGCAGTAACCTTAAGAATTATATTAAAGTCATTAAAAACTCTCAGACCCTAACCACTTTTATGAAAAACTTCTTCCTATTTAAATGAACAAAATTTTGCTGACTGAAAAAATGTGATATTGCTAAATAAACATAATATATAGAAGACTACGGCAATAAGAAGAGATAAGAAGTATTATACATACATTTTGAGACAATAATACGAATAGTTAAGGGTGTATGCAAAAAGTTTTACAAGCTTTGACTATTTAAAATATTTTAGAATGTAACTAATTTAAACTTTAAAAAAATTACATGACAAGATATTCTAAATGATTATTCCTTAATATTTTTAAATAGAATATGTTAACATTTAGGAGCTTGAGATTTGGAATCAGAAGAGAGATCTGAATTTGAATCTTGCAAGTTCCCTCTAAACCTCAGTCTCATCAATGAAACCAAAAATAATAGCATCAGCCTTGTTATATGAATGTCTATCCACTATGCTCTATACCTGAAATTAATATAATATTGAATGCCAACTGTAATTAAAAAATAAATGTTTTAATAAAAATCAGTTTCATTAACCAATGTCACCATAAAAAATTAATTAATTAATTTTAAAAAAATCAGTTCTTTCCATTCATTACAGTGTAAACTAGAAGAAAAATTTCAAATCACAAAAAAAAAAAAGCTCTAATTATGCAAGGCTAGCTTCCAATTGAAATTAGTATTCTAAGTTTTCACTTGGTACAGTTGTTTCTAGTGTAAAAAGAGAAATTAGAAATTAGTATCCTAAGTTTTCACTTGGTACAGTTGTTTCTAGTGAAAAAAGAGAAATTAGTATTTCTAGTGAAAAAAGAGAAATTAGTATCCTAAGTTTTCACTTGGTACAGTTGTTTCTAGTGTAAAAAGAGACCAGTATTAAAGAAAGTATCTTTAATACTTTCTATATAATCTCTAAATATCTCAATGAAGAGAAAAATAAGAAACTCGCTTGAATTCATAACATTATGCATATACATTTGTTTTCAGGATTGTGTTTTCCTAACTACATTTTTAATTGTTATCTGATAGTATTATCAGAATACTAAAGATGTAGTTCATATTGACCATTCTTTTTCTTCTAGTATTTTATTTTATTGTTAGTTTCAAGTATACAGTACATTGATTAGACATTTATATAATTTATGAAATGATCCTCCTGATTACTCTCTCTTCCCTCTTGTTCTACAGATAGCTATCACATTACTACTAACTACATTCCCTATGCTGTGCTCCCCATCCCAGTGACCATCTATCAACTACTAATTTGTACTTCTTTAACTCTCCACCACTTTCTCCCAGCTCCCCGACCCTACCCTCGGTCCATCACCAAATTGTCCTCTATATTTGTGAGTCTGTTTTCAATTAGTTTTTTAATTTTTGTTCCTTAGATTGTCCCATGTAAGTGAAATTACATGGTACTTATCTTTGTCCAATTTATTTCACTCAGCATAATAATCTCTAGATCCATCCATGATATTAACCATTCTTTATTTATTTTATTCCTACAATATTGAGCCAAAAACTTATAAATATAACTATTTAAAATTATCTAAATAACTCTATATATTATTTTAATTTTCAACCTAATATTTATCATAATTCACCTCTAAGTACATCATTTAAAGAAATATGCTGATCTTGCCTACTTTTTAAAAAACAATTTTTTAATCAATGTATATAGTGCCCTTTACCAACATCATAACATAATAATTATGTAAATCAAATATCTATTAGATCCCTATTAAATACCTAATATTGAGTTCAGGCTGAGAATACACAATTATATATAATATGCAGTCTTTGCAAAGTCTATTAGGGGACATAGATGTGTATACAACAATTAAATGCCATTTGAAAGCTGTATTTGATAGAATTGTTATCCAATACAAACATCTTTACTACATAGGGTCTTCACACATTAAACAAAGAGTGACCCAGAATTTTCATCCTGTGTATAGCTGTCTTAAAATACTTAGTTTTTGAAACTGAAATAAAGAATATAAAGAAGTCCTACACTATAGCTACATGCAAGAAAATTAGTCATTTTGTTGCATCTTTCCAAAATATTCAATTTAAAAAGCTTATATATGTCAGTGGTCTCAAAAGGAGTAAAGAAAACTTCTATCTCATTTACATTACATTTCATCAGAAAAGAAATTTATATTCTATTCTCCTAAAATGTGCTTTTAGAAAATATGCATCCCTTTACAATGAACATGTTAAAAAAAAAGTGCTGTAAAAATTCTTTATTTAAAATGTTTCACCCACACTGATGTAAGCCATTCTACCACACTATGTCACACTGCTGTTACAGATGCAGTTTTCTATAATAATGAACAATAAGAACTATCAACTACATTAGGGTACGAGCTCAATCAGGACTCCCTAGGCTGCAAATAAAATTAGAACTTTCAAAGTGTTATTTTTTCCTTTGAAAGTTAAAGGATTCCTTTTCAGCACCAAGATCGATAACGAGACTTCAACTTTTAGAGCTTTCTGGATCAACTAAATTTGAGAGATAGACTGGAGTTCCCATTGGAGGGGGTGAATTCTAATCATATCACAGTGAGTTCTATAAATTGAGCTATTGCATTTGATTACTTTCATCTGTGGAGTGAACAAATATAGACATGAAATTATAATTCTCAAATTGTTTTTCTGGTTGACAAAAGGAAAGGTTAACTACTATCAAATGTTACCCAGATAGAATTTATTAATAACCATCAACAGTAGTACTCTGGGACCAGAGACAGGGAGTTTTCATGCCTGGTTGCAGAAGAGGAGAGAATGGTACCTTCTAGAACAGACAGTGACCCAGCTCAGGAGGTGCCACTCAAGACTCATTTTTCTTCCTGCTCACAGATGCTGTTCCTTCACATGTATGCACAACTTTTTCATTTTCACCCTAGAGCTAAGAGTAACAATTTATTTGGGAATTTTTAGGAAAGAAAAATCTATGATTTGTTAAGCGTCACCTTTTTTGGCAGGCAATGTGCATTGGTGCTTCATATACAATATTTCATTTAAACTGAACAACACTATATTATAAAGATGAGGAAATTGGTTTCTCATGTGACAAACCAAGAATTCCAATCAAGGTCTGCCTTAGGACAGAGCCTGTGCTTAGTTCATCCTGGATATATAAGGATACCTGAGACCATTGTCAACTACATATAAGAACAGTAGATATGGCAAGGGGTGCTTCTCTTTTACTACAGTATAATGGAATTGATCACATCAGCTGTTGTAGTTGTAGCTTATCAGACTGTAAACTTAATGTGATATGAACGTACACAATCTCTCCCATACCTGGCTTAAAAACAGAAACTTGTGAGGACCCTTCATTACTACAGAGCTACCAGAAGCATGTATGAAATGTTTGGATTTCAAGCACTTTTGTAAAAAAAATCAGATACTTTGTCTAAGTCAAGGCTATCTAAATTCTTACTGGATGAATACTCAAAGGGGTAATATATATTATCAACTGACAAGAATAAGAGATTTCCTGGAAATATGTTTTACAGTAATTCTGAATTTCTTCTTTGTAACAATGCCTTTGACAGCCAGAAATGGTAGAGACTAAATAAGTTTGATATGTGGTTAATGGAGGAAAATATGTAATGTAGTTCAAGGAAATATATGGGTTTAAATCTGTCAGAAAATTAATTCAACAAGCTGTATTATTATGTGAGAACAATAAATAGTCAGGTTTTATTTGCACAAGGTGAGTTGAAGTCTATGCATGAATAACCTCAAATTATACTGACTGCATAAACTTTACTTTTGAACTCTGGTTCTTGTGACTTTCAAATAATGAAAACCAATGAAAATCATCTGCACTCACCTAGACCTCAAGAAAAAATGAAAAGTTTGACAACTACTTATAGTAAATAGAGTGCCAATGAACAATGAACCCTTTGGTATACCTAGTCTCGGTCAGTTCAAGTGCATCTCTACCGCGATAAATTTACAAAGTTAAAACCCCTGTGTTGCAGAGCTAAAAATTCACTAAAACTTATAAGCATATGAAATAGTTATGCTTTATAACTAAACTCTAAAATTGATAGAAATAGTATTAAAAATGAATACATTTACACAGTTTATATTAATATATAATGTTACTGATATAGTGCAAAGTTTTATGTTTATAAAACTTTAGATTCTACATTAATCATTAGATTCTACAATAATCTTTGTGGCAGATATCATTATTATACCGCAACTACCACCTTCTCCACAGTGAGCAATTTAAAACTCACAAAAGTTACTTTACTCAAGTAAGTTTGCAGAGCTAGAGCTAGTAGTAATGAAGCCAGTGTTCACCTGACAGAAAGTAGATGAGGTTTACTTGCTTCTTGAGAGCAAATAAATATCCCAAATTTGGGCAATTATTTCCCTCAATCTCATTAGCGCTCCAAATAAAAATATTCTGGCCAGGGAATAATGGGTGGTCTTCTTAACGTTTGCTTTCAAACAAGTATACCAAGGGCTGCCTTCTAGATACAACTGCTGAGAATAAGTAACGTGTCAAAGATCTTAAGTGAGAGAGACAGGATTCAAAACAATCTTTTCTCACTCAAAAACTATGCTATTCCATTATGCTCCCTTGCCCGAAAATAAGTATTTCAAGAGTTAACATCAGGTGAACCTCCAGTTTGTGATGGAAATGTTTCAGTACTGTTAAACACAGGATTTCTCCCAGCCTCAGGTTGCTACAGAATTACATTCAAGGACAGGAATCTGATTTATTTCTCTTTTCAAATTATGTGAACTACTCAAACTCCACAGTTGAAAACTAAATCAACTAATAGTCTGCTTTCTAACACAAAATGGATTCATTAAGATAAACCAAAGAGAATATAAGTACAACATAGTGAATTATATTACTAAAATCAAGCCAAGTTTTTTAAAGATTTTTTATAGTCCCAATATATCTTTTTCTGCTATAATACATGGCCAAGATTTAAAAAAAAAAAAAAAAAAAGTCTGGTTTCTTATTAATTAGGTGGCCTTCTGGCCAAACTCCTAAGGGGAAGACTATAAGATATATTTTTTAAAAAATAAAAGTCTGATTTTTGTTGTTCACCTCACCACTCAAGATAGCTACCGCAATGGAAAGCAGTAAGCATGTTGTAAAATCTTCCACCAATATGAGGCACAGGAAAGAGTGCGATTGGCTCTGTAAATCTGGACATCAGAAACAGAGAGATCAGAAACCCACAGGAATGGATGTAGGCAATAGTCTGAGGAGGTATCAGCTGGGGCAAGTCTCAAGCAGGCAAGGAATCAAGCAACTGGCTATATAGATTGCCTGGGGTGGAGGTAAGTGTGACAGGGGAGGAAAAATACCTGGAGGAGAGGAGAAGAGAGGGGAGGGGAGGGGAGGGTGAGAGAGGAGAGAGAGAGGAGAGGGAAGGAGAAGTGAGGAGGAGAGAGTGGAGAGAGGGAGGAAGAGGAGGAGAGGGAGAGAAAATAAAAAGGAAACAGTTTCAAAATAGATCAAGGATGAGTCACTTTGTAGATAACAGCACATTTCAGCCTTTCACACTGGGAAATAGAGAAATTTTCCTGACTTCTAGGAAGAACTTACCTTCTAGAGCCAAGGCCAAGTGTGTCTGAGTGCATGAAGAAAAAAGGGGCCATTTCCCCATTTCCTCACAGGTCCAGGCCATCTGGGCAAGCACAATAGGAAGCAGCCTGGGCTATGTAAATGACAGTAGGATAAAAGAAAAAGGGGAAGGATTCAAGAGAAATTATGAAAGATAATGGGAAGACAGTATGTTAGATAAAGGGAGTATAGGAAAAGAATGAGTCTATGAAGACACCTGCATGATCAACCATGGCTTTGTAGAGTCTATACAGCAATTCACACCAACAAGTCTACAGAGTGATCAAGTTTGCGAGTGTACCGTGGAAATCTACACACAGGTCTAAATCCTAAGAGCTGAAAGTTGTAGGTGCCAAGCAGCTTTATTTGAATTACCTATGAACAACAACAAAAAATCATCATCACAAAAGCTAGCCCTTCTTTGGACTAGTAACTCTGCTTTCTGTTGTGTTAGAGACCTAACAGTTCAGACCAAATTTGAAATGCAAAACTCACCATGCTCTTGAGTGGGCATTGTAGGGAAATGATTGCAATGACTAAGACTAGCCATCAGCAAAAGCATTTTGGAGCCCGTAAAATTTTCTATGACTATTACTACCATCATTACTGTCCATGTTTCTTAGTGATAAAGTATTCTGGCTTCTGGCAAAGAGATCAGGGAAGGAAAACCAGCATCCAAACACAAGATGACTGTGGCTTTTGAGAAATAGAAATAAAAGATGAAACATTATCTGTGCATGGTCAAAAGGGCTAGTACGTCTCTTTTTTTAGTCAAGGCTTTGTTTCATAGTGAATAGTTCAGTCAGTTTCACAAACAGTTGGGACCCAAAACAAAGGCGTCAAATGAAAATCACAGTCTCGTTATCTACATGAAGGTGGCTCCCTTCTCCATCCAATGTATACCTAGAGCACAGTGCTGCAGTCAGACCCCACCCAGCTCCCTCAGCAGGGCCCTTTGTAACTACAAAGGAAAAGATTGAATCAAATGACTGTCAGAGAAATATAAAAATGGATTTAAAAAACTAATATATTTGTCTACCTTTTTTATTTCAAGAGGTAAGTACTTCGGAATGCTTTCTTCTCAAATGCATTCGGGTCCCTGTACATAGATTCCTTGAATTTCCAAATAGAGACAAATTAGTTTCTGGCACAATTTGTGGGTAAGTTGTTTACTGGAATTCAGTCCGAGACTCATATTTCCAGCTTCATGCTCCCCTAACTGACAGCTGAAAATATTGTATATATGCATGTGTGTGTTCATAAATGATGTATTGGGGAAGAACAGAGAGATTGCTAGAAAGGGCAGAGAATGCTGAGATATTTTTAAAATCTGTATCACCAGTACCAAAGGTTTATTGATGGTCTTGGGTTCCCTTCCTCTGGGTAATGTTTTCTATAGGACATAAGACAATAAAATTCCTGAGCGATATTGAAGAATACACAGAAAGGCATTTTCAGGGGAGGGGGACAAATTTGTTGGCCATATTAAATTTACAGAGCAAAATGAACTGCTCAAGATGACACAAAACAGACAGTGTGCAGAAAGGAAATTCTTGCTATTTACTAGTTGTGCCTGAGCTGGTGTTTTGGCTCTCACTTATAATGATGCAAATATTTACCAACCTCCAGAAGATAGAAAAGCAATATATCTGGGAGCTTTTCTTACAATTAAAAATAAAATAATAACGGCTGCAACATGTTCAGTAACTAGTATGCGCAACTAGACACTCAGCATATATGCTCTTAATTAATAGTTATTATCAAAATTATTGTAGGTATTAGTATTCCCATTTATTCATGATAAATGGAGATAGAAGAATAAATAACTTGTCAAAGATCTTGAATGAGAGAGACAGGATTCAAAACAATCTTTTCTCACTCAAAAACTATGCTATTCCATTATGCTCCCTTGCCCAAAAATAAGTATTTCAAGAGTTAACATCAGTGAACCTCAGCAAACACAAAAATAAACCCAGTTTACTGGATTTATATGTGCTCAGTAAAACCATTTTTAATTAAAGTCACACACACACACATACATATATATACACACATATATACTTAATTTTTGAAACTTTTAGTACTTTTGCAAGTGAGGTCTCACTCCCAAAGTTTAGGAACATTAAATTAATGTGAATAAATTCAGTCGCTGTGTTGCAATGTGTCATAATTCTACTCTTTTCTGCCTAAATAATTCTCCTGATGGATTGCCCAAGGATCCTGAACACATTTCTGCTAACATACTACCCTGTCCAATAACAGTACAATATCAGGAAATTATCTGGAGGGTAAGGTAGAACACTAGTAAGGTTAATTCCAGACCTAAGAAAGGATTACCTCACCTGAAGCACACCTGTGAGGGGGCCTATTGTATGCAAAATATAGATGACATTTATCAAAATGAGCAACTGCTTCCCTGAGTTACTGAACCAATTGCTGAATGAAAAGAGATACCACCCATTTACATGACTACTGCTGAATACTTTACAAATTTACATATAAGAGATATAATACATCTTTTCAGCAGTTCCTTATTGCACCTTTAGAAGCTAATAAGGAAAGGCAAGACACAATGCTTCTCTAATATATTCAGTGAGAGAGGAGTATGTGTAGGAAACATTATTATAAAAGAAAAATATGTCTATTTTAGAATATTTATAAAATTCAGTAAATTATAAAATTACTCATCAAAGAACCTATTTTAGTCCAATTTTTGCCATTTTCCAAAGACTTTCATTGGTCCATTTCCTTAAAGTCTTTATTCTTTAAATATGTATTCTTTGAAATTATTCTCCACCTCACACCTGTCAGAATGGCTTATATCAATAAATCAAAAAACAACAAGTGTTGGCAAGGGTATGGAGTAAAGGGAACCCTCATGCACTATTGGTGGGATTGCAAATTGATATAGCTACTATGGAAAACAGTTTGAAGTTTCCTCAAAAAATTAAAAATAGAGCTACCTTATGACCCAGCAATTCTACTTTTGAGTATTTAGTCAAAGAAATCCAAAACACTAATTTGAAAAGATATATGTACCATTATGTTCACTGCAGCACTATTTACAATAGCCAAGATATGGAAGCAACCTAAATGCCCATCAATAGACGACTGGATACAGAAGTAGTGGTACATATATATAATGTCCATAAAAAAAAAGAAATCTTACCATTTGCAACAACATAGACAGACCTAGAGGATATTATGCTAAGTGAAATAAGTCAGACAGAGAAAGACAAGTACTATATGATCTCACTTATACATAGAATCTAAAGAACAAAATAAAAGAACAAACAAAACAGAAATAGACTCATAGATAACAGATGGTTGCCAGATGGGAGGGGAATTGGGGGACTGGGTGAAAAAGGTGGAGGGATTAAGAAATATAAATTAGTAGTTACAAAATGGTCATGGGGATGTGAAGTACAACATAGGGAATATAGTCAATAATATTGTAATAACTATGTGTAGTGTCAAGTGGGTACTAGACTAATCAGGGGGTTCACTTTATAAATTATATACCTGTCTAACCACTATGCTGTACACCTGAAACTAATAAAATACTGGATGTCAACTGTAATTAAAAAAATAAAAGTTGCTAAACATCATTCATCACTAGGAAAAGGCAAATCATAACCACAATGAGCTATCACTTCATACCTGTTAGAACGGCTGTTATCAAAAAGACGAGAGATAAAAACTGGTAAGGATGTGGAGAAAAAGGAACTCTTGTGCACTGTTGGTGGTAATATAAACTGTCAAACCACTATGAAAAATAGTATGGTGTTTCTTCAAAAAATTAAAAACAGAACTACCATAAGATCTCACAATTCCACTTCTGGGTATTTATCTGAAGAAGACAAAAAGTAACTTAAAAAGATACATGCACCTCGTGTTTATTGCAGCATTATTTACAATAGCCAAGATATGAAAACAACCTATATGTCCAAGGTTGTTTGGACAAAATATGAGCAAGAACTTGATGGTAAAATTATAAAACTCTATTACTAAACATTATCACAAATCTAAATAAATGAGATGGAAATTTTTGAAAGACCAACTGCTCTATAGAATATTCTACAGTGCTAATGTAAATTGACCTATAGAGTTAATGCAGTTCCAACAAAAATCCCAACAGGTGCTCTTGTGAAATTTAATTAGCCATTGGAACTATGATATAGAAATGAAAAAGTCTCCAAAGGGCCAAAAGACCCTTGAAGAAGTACAGCATGGAAATATTTGCCTTATCAGATAAAAAGAAAATTCATAGTAAACTAATATGTGGTACTGGTGCAGTGATAGATGAAGAGACCCATGTAATTGTCTGCATGCTCTCAAAAAGGTATACATATATAAGGAAAGTTAGTTTTGGTCAAAGGTAGCATAACAGCTAAGTAGGGGGGGAAGGATTTTTTTAAATGTTGCTGAAATAATTAGAAATCATACAAAAGTGAAAGGCAAAACAATAAAAGTTTTACAAGACAACATGAAAGGATATAATTATAACTCCCAGGGTTATAAAAATTTCTTAAACAGGGCACAACCAGCATAAATGATAGAGGAATTTCACTAAATTAAAAATTAGGAACTTCTGTTCAACAGATGCTTTAAAACAAGGAGAAGCATAATTGACAAAAGGAAGAAAATATTTGAAACACATAAAATCAACAAAGGATTATTGTTCAACAGATTAAATAAAAAGATAAATCAGTAGGAAAATGGGTCAAAGACACGCATAAACTTTTCACTATAGAAGAAACATGAATGGCACAAAAACATATGAAAATGTGCTCAGCCTCATTTGTAATCACAAGGAGATACCATTTTGCATGGGCTTGTAATTTTAAGGTGGGGATACGGTGTGACGTGGATTCTGCAGGCACACTTCATGTGAGAATGTCTGGGAGAGATATGAGTGGCTCTTGCACCTGCTTCATGAGACATGGCCAAGAATGTTCAGGGTAGAAAAATGGAGGCAGCTCCAGAGTCCCAGACCAGTAAAATGAGTAAATAAATGATGGTACGCTCACACACTGGAATACTAGAGAATCATGAATAGTGAAGAATTGCAGTTTTAAGTAACAAAATTGATGACTCTCAGGAGGAATATAATGTTATGAGGGAAAAAAGCAAGTCAGAGAAAAATACGTTCAACATGACTATATAATGTGCAAAACCATGTAAACTAAACAATATTCTCTTAAGGATATAAAACCTGTGTTTTAAAATTTTAAAGAAGAGCAGGAAATGATATACTCAGAAGATTGTGTTTACCTCTGAGCAGGGAGTAACTGCGATTAAGGAGAGACATGAGGGCTCCCCAATGTGACGCTACCATCCTCTTACTTAAACTAGGTGGTGGGTGCACAAGTATTTGCATCACTTTTTAAAATAATTCACATGCATCTTGCAACTATTCTTTTGTATCCAATCAATGTTTAATAAAAATAATGAAAACAATTTAAAATTAAAACAGAAACAGTTTTTTTATTTTATTTTTTTAAATTTTATGTTAGTTTCAGGTATACAGTACGATGGTTAGAGATTTATAGTTTATGAAGTGATCCCCCTGATTATCATCCACCTGGCTCTATACACAGCCCTTTCAATAATATTGACCATAGTCCCCATGTCTGTTTTGTAGCTACCAATTTGTACTTCTTCAGTCCTTCACCTGTTTCACCCACCCCTCTCCCCTCTAGCAGTTACCAGATTGTCCTCTGTATCTGTGAGTCTGTTTTCATTTCGTTCATTCTTTTTGTTCCTTAGATCCACAGACAAGTGAAATCATGTAGAAGAAGCAGTTTAGAAATGATTGAACAAATCTTGATTATCGCTAAGATGTATGTCCATATATATAACTTTCCCAGAGCTTTGGCCCATGTATCTTGAGGTTGTGTCCTGTGTGACTACAGACTAACAGGCCCCTAAATAACCCAGCTTTCAGCAAGTGATGGCATTTCAGACTCCTGGCTGAAAAGTCTCGGATAGTTCTTAATTCCAAGTTGAGCTGTGAAATGGTGTTTGGCACACTAGTTAGCAAGACGTTGACTCCATATTGTCTTTTCTATATCAACCCAGAAGAACCACTTTGTACAAGTGTGTTGCTATGAGATCCTCATGCCTTCTAGGCATATGAGGGCTTCACTGTGTCCTAGAGCTGCCCACAGCTAACACTGTGTCTTTATAGATTAGGCAACCGAAGCTCAGGTTAGTTGTATTTCAAGGTCAAGCAGCTTTTAATAGTAAAGACAGAACTTGAGCCCATTCTCCTTGGCTCCACAGTCAGACAGATCCTTTCCATTTCATTCTCCTTCACTCTGAGAGCCATGAAAGAGAGGGCTTTGGATAAATCATTGCCCTCTATGGTTCCTTACAGCTCCAAATATTTATAGTGCACACTACTATCCTCATTTGACACTGTCTAATTAACACCAATGTTGTAAATTGTTTCCACCTCACTGTAAGTGGAGGGATGAATATAACCAGGCCAGCCGTGGCTTTTCCACTCACTGTAGAACTCAGCTTCCACATTGAGCTATCAACAACCTACTTAGCTGTTTTTAGCTACTTCTTAAATGAGGTCAGAACATTTTTTTTCCTACTCTGCTAATTATTCTGAACTTGAAGAACTCAGAAGAAAGTCTCATATTTCTAAATTAAGGAGGATTTTTGTGCTACATTTTTGGGGTGAAAGAAATAATCTGAGAGATAGAGTTTGGTCACAAAAGAGTTGGTATCTCTGAGACATTTTTATATTTAGTGGAGAAAAGTCAAACAACATTCGAAATTAAGATTTTATTGTTGTAAATTCATTTGGACATTTTTTGTTTTGGAAAGTTAGGGTTTCCAAGGGAGTGGAGAGACATTCTGACTGCTAATAAAAGACAGAAAAGACATTCTCGAAGGGTTTTTTTTTTTTGGTTCTCTCAAAATGGCATCTTGGCCATGTAGAAGTGTACTACAGAAAAATTCTATTTATCCTGTTTATTTAAATTTTGGGGAAGCAGCATATGCCCAGAAATACTCTGATTTCATTTTCTACTGGATGGAAAATAGGGCAATTCTTTGTCTATCTCAGAGGCTAAAAGAAAGAGTAATTAATTTCTTAAGAATTTCATTCTTAAAAAATGTATCCCATTTCCACTGAAATATAGATGTTTGTACTTCTATGGGAAAAAGTAATAATTTAAATGAATAGAATGGTTTAGCATCAAAGAATCTCACATTCCAATTCTCTGACCACATGGGTCACCCCAACTCTCTGAGCCTCTTTTCTCATCTGTATCACAGATACCTTTAAGGGTTTTTTTCCAAAGTCAGATGTAGAAAATGTCTGCAATGTGCTTGGCAAGTAAGAAGCACCCTTTAAAGGGTTATTGTTATTATCATTATTATTGTTGCACTGAAATGATTTTTGAAATGTGCCCCTTCTCTCAAGGATGGTGTTGAATGTTTTAATATCAACTCTAGGAAAGTACTGAGCATATGAGATGTAAAACTCCTCTGTCTAGACATTTTTAAGAAAGGGGTTTAGACTATTTTCGACCCCATATTATACAAAAAATGTCAGGAATATCAGAGACCTGTGATTCAGCCACTCCTCCACTCTCCCACTGTGAGCTTTAATATCAGCTTTTGCATAATTCAAACAGAAGCATCTGCAGGCTTTTCTTTTCTGCTGACTTCACTGCAGTAGTTGGGTGAAGCCCCTTTTTCTAGTCTATGTGATCTAAAAGTCATTATTTCTTTTGAATTCGACTAAAGCAGTGAAAGATCATTATTATACAAATTTCGGGTTATATCTGTAATCTACTCTGTCATTGTACTTTCTCCAAATGTCTTTTTTCTGTAAGAAAATGGACTGATTTTTAATCACGTTTTCTACAAAAATGGGAAGTAGACATATTTGAAAGAGAAGCGGTGTAGATTTTAATGAAATGTACATATATCTATACATATACACACATACCTATTTCACTTTTGTAAAATACTTTTTGATACCTTAAACATCATGAAGAACAATCACCCTAAAAATAATGCCAACTTTTTAAATGATATAAGAAAAGGGAAAAAATATTTACAGTTAAGAGAGAAAAATGAAATGAAATCTTATTCCATTCCATTTAATTCAGCAAGAATTTTCCAAGCAGCTTATAGGGGATATGTCAATGTAATACTTGCTTTCCAAGTGGTTCTAGTCCAGAAGAGGAGACAAAAATGTAAATCAGTAAGTTAAAATACAAGAGGTAATGTCAATAACAGAAAGACTTCTGTTACACTTATCACAATATAAGCATTCACAGCATAGAAAAGGAAGCAGTGGATGATACAGTGTGGTGGAGGAAAGAAGTTAAACTTTAAGTGTGGATATTTGACTGGTACAGTAGAGGGACCACTGAAGCATCTTAAGAACTTAAGCTTGCTGGGTTTCAACTCAGTCATCTATAAAATGAGGTTTAACTGAATGAGATCTAAGGTCACTTTTAGCTTTAAAATATTGTTCTGTAAAATGGAAGACGTAAGGTGAGCAGATGGTGGCTAATTTAATTCTCATTGAGAGTTGATTAATTCAGCTTAAGTCTCTATTCCTTAGAATTCCAATGTGAATTTCTTAGCCTTTCTTTTATTAATTTTCATAAAAATCTCAAAGACCAAATTAAGACTGAAAACATTTTAATTCAAAGTCTTTATACTAGAATCCATGTGGGATAGTGAAATAGCAAGATTATTAAAGTCAAGTAAATGTTCAATTTCTAGCTCTCGCATTTATAGTGGGGGAAGTCAGTAGATTTGGATATGGGGTCCCTGCAACATCACCAGGGAACTTTAATCATACGAATTGTCAGATCTCAGCCCAAATTTCCTGAATCAGAAACACTCAGTAGAATCCAGCAATCTATTTTCCAACAAGCCTTCCAGGTGATATCATTATTCCCTAGAGTATGAGAACAGCTCATGTCTTAATTTATACAGTGATTGTAAGGCTTTAATGATGTCATATTTATTACTTGATACATCATCAGTAGATGATGACTATTCTTTTTATTATCTCGCCAACATCACAGTAACCATTGCTATTCCCAGGAAGAATTGAGGACTATACTTATGTTCAGTATTCCTCTGCTCTTCATACAAACTTAAATCTAAGTTTGTAAAACAAATTATATTTCTTTAAAAGAAAGTCTCACATTTGGTAAAGCAAGCAACATTATCTGGAAGCGCTTTCCAGGAAACATGATACATTGGGCGATTATTTAGACTTTTGTTTTATTGGTGTGGAGCACTGAGCATTCACGGCATTTATAAATCCCTTTGTTCTATCACCCTTTGATGTGGTGCAGAGAAAACCACTTAAAATAAAGTGTGCTTTGGGGGACAGGGTTTAGTGTCATCATTTACTAATTACAACTTTAAGCAAATCCTGAGACTTTAATGAACCTGTTTTCTCATCTGTAAAACTGGAGTCAGTATTTCCCCACTAGGTAGTTGTGACAACTTAGTGAGATACATAATGGTTAAAGCCCTTTTAAAAACACACATTGGCTGGCATAATCAAATTCGAGTTTGACAGATTAGATCGTCATTCTTTCATTACATTTAACAAATATTTATTGAACAATTACAACATGGTAGGCATTGTGCTGCAAATTATTTCATAGACATACTTTGCCTGTTAGTTGATAGCATAAAAATTTGTAACTTTTTCACTCATGAAGCTAATGAACACTCCATGCACAAAATTGTTTTGTTCCAAGAAGGCTTTGCCTCTTGGGAAAGCTTAACATTAAAAGGCTCCAAATTTGATGAGGGTGACATGAAGTGACAACTCATAAATACAACTTAGTACAACTTCTCAGAAACAGAATTCATCAATATGTATTAAATTATATACTCGTTGACTATAAATTTTACATCTATTACTCTCACAAGCTATCTTAAGGAAATAATCAGGAATGTAACAAAGATTTATATAAAAAGTACTTATCATTCTATTTGCAATAGTGAAGAATTGGAAAAAATGTCTAATGACAAGGGAATGATTGAGTTAACATGCATAATGTAATGTCACATATATTTAATAGAATGTTAAAATCCCCGTAATGGAATATTACTTAAAAATAATATTGTGATATATTCCAAATAATTTCTTTTTTTTAATTACAATTGACGTTCAATATCATTTTATATTAGTTTCAGGTGTACAGCATAGTGGTTAGACAAGTATATAATTTATGAAGTGAACCCCCTGATTAGTCTAGTACCCACTTGACACTATACATAGTTATTACAATATTATTGACTATATTCCCTATGTTGTACTTCACATCCCCATGACCATTTTGTAACTACTAATTTATATTTCTTAATCCCTCCACCTTTTTCACCCAGTCCCCCAATTCCCCTCCCATCTGGCAACCATCTGTTTGTTCCCTGTATCTATGAGTCTATTTCTGTTTTGTTTGTTCTTTTATTTTGTTCTTTAGATTCTACGTATAAGTGAGATCATATTGAATTTATCTTTCTCTGTCTGACTTATTTCACTTAGCATAATATCCCCTAGGTCCATCTATGTTGTTGCAAGTGGTAAGATTTCATTTTTTTTTTTTTATGGCCATTGTATATGTGTATCACCACTTCTGTATCCAGTTGTTTTTTGATGGGCACTTAGGTTGCTTCCATATCTTGACTAGTATAAATAGTGCTGCAGTGAACATAGGGGTACATATGTCATTTCAAATTAGTGTTTTGGATTTCTTTGACTAAATACCCAAAAGTAGAATTGCTGGGCCTTAAGGTAGCTCTATTTTTAATTTTTTGAGGAAACTTCAAACTGTTTTCCATAGTAGCTGTATCAATTTGCAATCCCACCAGCAATGCATGAGGATGCCCTTTTCTCCACACTCTTGCCAACGGCTGTTTTTTGATTTATTGATGAAAGTCATTCTGATAGGTATGAGGTGATATCTAATTGTGGTTTTAATTTGCATTTCTTTGATTAGTGACATTGAACATCTTTTCATATGTCTACTGATCATCTGTATGTCTGCTTTAGAGAAATGTCTATTCAGATTCTCTGTCCATTTTTTAATTGAATTGTTTGGTTTTTTGCTAGTGAGTTCTGTCAGTTCTTTATACACTTTGGATATTAACCCCTTATTCGATATGTAATTTGCAAATATTTTCTCCCATTCAGTAGGTTGCCTTTACATCTTTTTGATGGTTTTCTTTGTTGTGCAGAAGCTTTTTAGTTTGATGTAGTCACATTTGTTCATTTTTACTTTTGTTGCTTTTGCTTTTGGTATTACAAACAAAAAGTCACTGCCAAGACCAATATTAAGATTTGCTCCTATTTTTTTCCCTGTAGGAATTTTAAGGTTTCATGCCTTATGTTCAAATCTTTAATTTATTTTGAGTTAATTTTTGTGTATGGGGTAAAATAGTGGTCCAGATTCATTCTTCTACGTGTAGCTGTTCAGTTTTCTCAACACTATTGAAGTGACTATCCTCTCTCTATTGTATATTCTTCGCTCCTTTGCTGTAAATTAATTGACCGTATACGCATGAGGTTTTTTTTCTGAGTTATCTATTCTCCTCCATTGATCTATGTATGTTTTTATGTCAATATCATATGGCTTTGATTACTATAGCTTTGTAGTACAGTCTGAAATCAAAAATCATAATACTTCTAGCTTTGTTCTTCTATCTCAAGATTGCTTTGGCTATCCAATGTCTTTCATGGTTCCACACAAATTTTAAGATTGTTCTATTTCTATGAAATATACATTGGAATTTTCATAAGTAATGCATTGAATCTATAAATTGCTTTGAGTAGTTTGAACATTTTAAAGTATTAATTCTTCCAATCTTTAAGTATGGAATGTATTTCCATTAATTTGTGTTTTATTTTATTTCTTTCATCAATGTCTTATAGTTTTCTGAGTACAGGTCTTTCGCCTCCTTGGTTAAACTTATTACTAGGTATTTTTATGATAGCTTTATGAATTCCTTTCTCAATCATAATCCTTTCATTTCAGGGGTGTTTTTGGTCCTCTGAATTATTATTTTGTTTTGGTTTGGTTTGGTTTGGTTTGGCTTGCCTTACTAATCTGGCTTGGACTTTCAGTACAAAATTGAATGGAAGCGGTGATGGTTGACATTTTTTTATCATGTTTTATTCCTGATCTTTAAAAATGTTTTCAATCTTTTACCAGTGTTATTTGCCATAGCTTTTCTGTAGTTACCTTTTATTGGACTGAGAATACTCATTCTATTACTAATGTCCTAAGAGATTTTATCATAAATAGATATTGAATTTTGATCAATTATTTTCCTGCTTCCATTGAGATAATTGGATTCTTCTCCATTAATCTGCTAATGTGGTGAATTAAATTATTTTATAATGTCATACCGTGTAATGTTGTAATAACCCCCAATAAGTTATAATGTGTCATCTTTTTAAGCACTGTTATAATCAGTCTGCTAATACATTATTTTGAGAATTTTTGCATCCATGTTTATAAATTATATTGCTCTATACTATTCCTTCCTTGTACAGTACTAGATTGGGTTTTACATCTAAGTAATGCTAGCCTCATAAAATGAGTTGAAAAACTTCCTCCTTTATGTTCTGCAATAGTAATATCGAAATTATTTATTTCTTGTATATTCATAGAATTTATAGGTAAGAACTCTCTGATCCTGAAATTTTCAATGAGAATGTTTTTAATTGTTCTTTTATTTTATTTTGTAGATATATGACTATTAATATTTTCTTTTTTTTTCTTGAGTCATTTTTGTTCAATACATTTTTTTTCCTACAAATTTGTCCTCATCAAAACTCAAATTTATTGGCATAAAGTTACTACTATTCTACTATTTTAAAAATCTCTGTAATTTCTGTAATTGTCATTTTTTATTTCTAATATTGCTTACTGTCCCTTCACAATTTTTCAAGATCACTTTTGACTGAGATTTGTCAATTTTATTAGTCTTTCCAAGTGCATTTTTGGATTTGTCAATCTACTCTATTAAATATTTGTTTTCTACTGCAGTCGTTTACTCTCTTATCTTTATCATTTCCTTCTATCTACCTTCTTTGTGATCATTCCATTGTTTTTTTCCATATTAAGTTAGCAGTCCAGCTTATTAATTTTGAGACTTCCTACTTTTATAATACAAACATTTAAATATCACTTTACCTAGATCTCCCAAATTTTAATATGTAGGTTATTATTACTCAGTTCAAGACATTCTCTATTTTATATTGATGATTTTTTTTAACTTGTAAGTTATTTAGGAATATGTTTCTAAATTTGCAAAAATATGGGATTTTTCGAATTATCTTTTGTACTCTTTTATATATGTGCTCATTAAGTTATGTTAATGACACTGCAGTGAGGGAATCAAATGGATATAAAATTCATCTATTAAAACTGGCTCTCTGTGTTGCATTCATAGATGAATTCCTTGTGTGCTCAGAAAGAATATGTATCCTGCAGTTCCTGTTTCAAGCTTTTTAATTATGTTATTTAAATATGTTATATCATTGATCTATTTATACACTTATTCTGTCAATCATTAAAATATGCGTGTTGAAAATCTCTTGCAATTGTATTGTTTTGTTAATCTTGGTATTTGATCAATTCTGACTTTACATAGTTTTCAGGCTATGCATTAGGTGCACAGAATTCGAGATTATTGTATCTCTCTTGTTAATTGAGCTTTTTATTAATATAAAATGGATTTTTTATCCCTAGTAACTCTTCTTACTTTAAATTCTATTTCAGTGAGGATAATATAACAAATTCAGCTTTCTTTTGTTATTTTTTCCAGTATATAACTTGATATACTTTGATTTTCAAACTATCTGTATCCTAATAGTCCAGATGGGTCACCTATAAATTCTATTTAGCAAAATTTTAGTTCGTTGGTCTGATAATTTTTAACTCTTAACTGTAGCATCTAATCCACTTACTTTTATTGTAATTCCTAAAATAGTCTATCACCCACTTCACTGCTTATTTTTTATCATTCCTTTTCCATATTTTTTGTTGTTCTTTTTCTAGTTTAAATTGACTCTTTTATTGCTTCTCAAGTTTTTTTTCCCTCCAACTATTTAGGAAATAATATATTCTATTTCTATTTTGTGTGTGTATGTGCTCGCATAGAAAACTAGACATTTTAACATATCTACTTAACTTATCAAAGCATAAATTTTATTACTTTCTATACCTTCTCCCAAATAATACAAGTACTTTAAAACACATTAACCCCAGTCATCCTGAGAACTTACATTAGTATTATCATTACTGTTCTATTTTGTTTTTAAATTCCAGAATATATTATTATTTTTGTTTTCTATAGTCCATGTTTATTTTAATTTTTAATACCTTTCTATATTATTCCTGTTTGCATATTGGTTCCTCCAACTAATTTTTCTTATGCTTGAAGTCACACTCCATTGATTGCAAATGCTCCAATTATTTTTGTCTCTACCTGTTTTTATTTTGCCTCGTTCTTGACAAATACTTTACTGTGTACCAAATTTGAGATTAACACTTGCAATGTTTTCTCTCAGCCCACTGAAGTAATTATTCCACTTCTACTTGTTGGGAGAAGCCAGTGTCAGTCTAGTCATCATTCAGTTGAAGGTAATTATTTTCCGGCTGCTCTTAAACTTTTATTTTTTTTATGTTCTTTAATTTTACTACAATATGGTTAGATATGTATTTATCTTGCTTAGAATTTGGGGGCTTCCTGAGTATCTTTCATCCATTTCAGAAAGCTCTTGGTTATTTTCTTGAGCTCTATTCGACCTGCCCTTTCTTCTACATGATTAAATGTTTTAGATACCTTCATTATTCCATGAGTTTTAACTTCTCTTTCAAATTTTCCATCTTTTTGTCTTTCTGTGATCATTTCAGTTAATCTTTTCAAATGTTTTATTAATTCTATTTTCATATGTACCTAATCTATTGTCAAAATTATCTACCGAATTTTTAATTTTAACGAATTTTTATTTCTAGAAATTCTATTTGGTTCCTTTAAAATATGCTTGCTCATTTTTAATATTTCTTGTTTTTCACTTACTTTTTCCATCACTTCAATTACATCTTTCAGTATATTAAATATTCTAATTTATATATCGTATGTCCGATAATGACAACATATAAAGCCTTTACAGGTTTCATTCTAATTTCTATTATTTCTGCTGATTTTATCTCAATGCACTATGTCAGGCCTTTTGTGTTTCTTGACTGAGAACTCTTATTTCCTGAAACTTCATTGGTGGGAAATTTTGTGGGCTTAAGCTAAGGGTGATATTTCCAGAGATGACATGCATTTGCTCCTTCCAAGCACCTGGGGACACCAGCTCAGAACTGTTAAACTAAAGGAGTGATTTATTGTTTCTCAGACCATGTAAGTAGTGTGAATTCAGCATGCAAACTTGTTTGGGTCCATTTTTTAGTTATGAATTCTCAAGGAGATTTTTCTTACCCTCCACTCAATACCAAGATTCAAATCCAGCAATTTTCCCTGTGTTCTCCTTGGATAGGTGGAAAGCGCATATTTACTTCGCCCTTTACGCGGAAGGTATATGCTTAGTGGTCTCTGATCTTTGCTTCTTGTCACTTCTGTATCCTGTGAGACTGAAAACAAGATCCAATTCATTGGCTTTGGCAACTGCCCTCAAAGAAAAGTCTGGCATCAACACTCCACTTACCTTTCTAGTTTCCTACTTTCATTTAGCTTTTGACACTGATTATTCTTTACTAACTTGCCAACTTAGCTCATTTTAAAAGACAGTTTTCTATATTTTTAAGAGTTTTGGTTTTTTTAAAAATCTTTTTCAAAAGTGGTAGTTTCGATATAGGGTATCCAACCCACAATTCTGCTAGGTATATTCACATATGCTTTCACGTAAATATATCAAACCTGCTTAACATGTTATATGTAAAAACGAAGTTACTAACCACAAAATTTTCTAGGCAGGAAGAGTGGCAGGTAGGAGGCAGGGTGATGAAGATTAAGAATGAGAAAAAGAAACTGAAATTGCCCAATGCACAGTAGATATAAACTTTACGTGGGGATAGTGTTCTAAATTCAATCCGTAAGTCACACAACTGTACAATACTATTGATCATTTTAGTCCACTCTCATTCACTCCTGAGTATTTGCTCATTGATTGGAATCATGATCTGACTGTGTGTGCACGTGCATGCATGCACGCACATACAAACACACACACAAACACAAACACATATTTGAATTTTGAATTTTAAAAGTTTAAAGAACATAAGATGAAACTCTAATGTGTTCTGTAAATTTTAATATATATGGTATAAAATTCACTGAGTCAAAAAATTTACTGAATCTGTTTTTACCATACTTTCTTCACTATTTATACCTCAATTTAATATGAAAAAAAATAGCTTTGCTATTCTAGTATGCTAACAATAATCCTTTCACTTTCAATCACAACCAGCAATTGTATACTGCCTGGGAAAAATGTAAAAGACCCTTAAAAAGCTAAGCAGAAACACTTTAAAAGTGATGAAAATTTTTAGTAAAAAAATACTGTGTTTAATTAATCTCTTGTTAGCAGTGAAGCAATGTTGGTCAGGTGGCAACAACATGAATCTTTAAAACATTACTAAAGACTAGTAGGAAGGAGAAAACACAAATACAAATGCAATTTCAATCTGGTTAGTTCAGAGCTGATTAATTTAGAATTAACATTACAAAAAAAAAAAAAGCCTCTCTAAACTCTTAGAAACTGAACACTTGGAATTCCATAAAAGCAGAATTACTTTACTATGCTTTCCTCGAAAGAGACGAAGGAGGAAAAAAAATAAGAAGCATTTTATTTAACTTGTAGGAGACCTGCCACCCAATTTTTTATGCAGCCATAGCTACAGGACTTTACAATATAGATTCATGTTCAAAAAGATATTTCAAAGGCCTACAAGTTCCACCATTTCTTAGATCATGTTATACACAGCTTCCAAGGCATGAGGCTTAGTGGAAGGACTGCAGGCTGTGTAGGCAAGCTGTGTAGCTAGGAGTAAGCACTGTCATCGTTATTGTTCTATATTTACACTGAGGTCATAACACTAGTTTGAGAGTAGTAGAATCTCTGAGGAATCTGAGGCTTAATGTGCATAAATAAGTAGCTTTGTGACAGAGCTGGGGCTCAACACAGATTTCTTTAACTAAAAGCTGGCATTTTCTTAGCTGTTTTACAACTACCTCTCTAATGTATATACAGGGAAACAATCTGAATTATTACTAACTTACTCTGACCTATTATCCAAGACTAAGAAAGTACAATCATATTCAGAAAAAGTTTTTATGATACAAATAAATTGTAATGCTCTTCCACTTTTAGAACCCTATAAGTTGAAAACTAGATTTCCATTATTTCACACTTAAAACTCGGTTGAAGAATTTCCCACTCATTTAATCACCCGCTGTAGAGGTATTTCATTGCTAATGCCTTCCTTGTATTCCTTAGAGCTTTGAATACTATTGAGCAAGAACAGAACAATGATTTGAGAGGTCGAATCCTGAATTCAGTAAAGTTAACTATTTTCTTGTCATTTTTTTGAATATGTGTGCATCAAATTTGGAAGATCTTAGAAAAAAAATAACACAGAGGTAATATTAAGGAAAAAAACTTATTTACTGGAAATGCTTAAAGATTCTTATTCAGATTTCTGACTTCACTTTTTTGATGGATGTTTTCTTGCATTGCTGATCAAAATTAGAAAGCAGAGAAGCAGAAAAACAGTTTATTAAAACAGTAAAATCAGATCTAAAATATTTATTTTAGAGGCACTTATCACATGAGCATCTAGGTGCCCATACAGATGTTAGAATTAAAAATAAAATGACTTTTCTCTCCTTGGGAGTCATATCAGGTTTAAGAGATCATTTTAAAAAAGCGGAAACACCTATATTTTAGAAGATACCACTCAGACCTTTTTAAGTAGATTAAAAAAGTATGAGGAAATATTCAAAGCCAAGATCTACATGCTGTTTGTTTAGTCATTTCATTCGGGTAAGAAAAGTCTAAAGCACTTATTACATGTCAGGTGGTAATCATAAAAAGTCTCACATCCATAATTTAACTTAATTCTAACTATAATCTTATGTTGTAAGTATTATAATAAGCATTTCAACAGATTTAAAAACATAAGGCACAAAGAAATTAAGTGAATTGACCAAGGTCATAGCTAACAAGAGGCAGAAAGCAAGGTCCTCCAACTACAAGTCTATGTTCTCTCTCTATGAAGCACAATGCTCAAGGGTCTCAATGAGTTTCTGTTTGACTTCTCTCTTTGTATCATTCGACCTTGGCTTGCAAAATGCAAAAGAGGCAATATGGGGGCAGGGAGGTGAATTGTTTCAGGTAGAGGTATGTTTTGCAAACTAGTTTCAACAATTCTGTGTCGAAGCAATCACTTAGCCTGTCTTAGATATTGTTTTCTCATCTAATTTTTAAAAGATGGTAACGCTTATTTTTTTAAGGCTATCATGAGGACTAGACCTATATAGTTATGGTTAAATTAGCAGAAACGATAGAAAAAGAAAAATATATATATTTTTGGCTTCTATTGTCTTGAGTATAGGTTGATATTGGCTTTTTGTAAAGATTTGAGATGCATGAGAACAGAATAGAAGAAGGGAGGATCTCATGAAAGTTAGCCAATAGTGGTGTTAAAACCAGAGCCAGCCAAAAGTTAAAATGATAAAAGCAGATTTTGTTCAGGAACAATTGCAATAAAAGAAAAGAGACAAGAGTATATAATTTGACTCAATGCCAAATACAGCGTGAACAATTGGGATTTATAGACAAGGAGTGGGGTGAAGAGTCAGTGCATGGAAAATTACTAAGAGGAAACATCAAAGGTCAGGAGAATTCCAGCTAAATAAACTTAAAAAGATTCTTCCTGAAGGCAAGCCAGGGTGATCAAAGACACCAAGAGTGAGGGATGAGGACTTTGACCAGATACCAAGGGTGGGGATTCTTGCTAAACTAAGAAAGGTTTTTGCTAAAACTAGGTGATTTGAAGACAAGAACAAAAAACAAGAAAGTCCAAAGGTCAAGGCCTAGTTGAGAAGAGGAGCCTTAGAATAGTTTGATCAAGAAGGACATCTTGTCAGTGGCCTAGGGTTTGTTTATTTGTTTTTGTTGTTGTTGTGGGCAGCTTTTAAGTTATAAATTTGATTATTTTAATAAATATAGAACTATGCAGCTTTTCTATTTCTTATCATCACTTTGGGGAAGTTGTATTTTTCTAGGTTCTTTTCATCAAAATGTTCAAATACATTAGCATTAAGTTGTTCACAGTATCGTCTTATCATTTTAATGTGTGTAGGATCTGTAGCAATGTTTTCTTTTGCATTTCTACTATTGATTATTTATGTATTTGCTATTTTTTTTGATCAGTCTCACCAAAAAATCATTGATTATTATTGGTGCTCTCTGTCGTTTATGCTTTCTGTTTCCATAATTTCTGATCCTAAATCTGATTTCCTTCTTTCTGTTCTCTTTGGATTTAATTTGTTAGTTTTTCCTAATTTCTTGGCATGGATGGTGTGCTCATTGATGTTTTTTCAGTTTTTTTTTTTTTTCCATTTCTAATATACGCATTTAAGGCTATAAATTTCCCTCTAAGTACAGGTTTACTAGTATCCCATACTTTCTGATATATAGTATTTTTATTATCACTCAGTGTAAGGTATTTTCTAATCCCCATTGTAATTTTTTTCTTTGATCTATGAGTTATGTATATTTATACATGTATCTCTTTATTTCAAAGCATGTGGTGATGTTCTAGATATATTTTTTTGCTATTGATTTCTAATATAATTGCATTATGGTAAAATATTATATTCTATGTGCCATCAATCCTTTCAAATGTGTTGAAAGTTGCTTTACAGCATAACGTTATTGATTGTTGTAAATGTTCCACATATACTTGAAAAGAATGTATACTCTGAAGTTTGAGAAAAAAGTTGTAAATATATTCATTAGGTCAAGGTTGCTAATGGTGTTATTCAATCACCATGCCTCCACCCTGTGAAACTGTTGAAAGCTCCACTCTAAGGTACCAGCTAGTCGATAAAGTTCCCCCATCAAGTGGGGAATGGTTGAGGAGATCAAACTTAAACTCTAGGCTCACTACTCAGAGCCTTTGTTCTCCTTCATGCTGGTCCCATAATTCTTAACTCTCTTGTTAGCACCCTGATACCTTCCAGTAGGTTATGTGTCCAGATTTTTTAACTAAACTCAATGGAATATTTTATTGGAAATACTGTCTTCCCTAACCAAGAACACTGCCTACTTGTTCTCTCTCCTCCCCTGGAATGTGAGATCTATAAGGACAATGGTTGATTCTCTATTGTATCTTTAGTGTTTAGAAAAATGCACAGAGTAGATACACAATAAATATTTGGTGAGTGAATGATTAAATACATACTTCCATGCCAACATTATAAATGATTCTTCTCAGCAACTTTCCAAACATTCATTTCCAGAAAAAGCTTTTCCGTGGCCCAACTTTTTGGCTGGCAACTGCAGATTTTTCAGCTTTACATCTAGAAAAATTGAATAGTTACCCTTTCTAATCATGTCTATAAAAGCTCCAAGAGTGCTTAATTCATTGACCATTATAAAATGCTTTATCATCTTCAAATTTAAGGAGAGAAAATGCCAAGTTATATGCTTAATTAAAATAGCTATAATTCCATGTAGGCTTAAGATTAATGTTACCGCACAAAAATTAGAAGCATTAGGAACTCTCCATGTGAGAGCAACATTAACTATTGTGTTTGGCATTGAGAAGTCTTTCATCTAATAAATCCTAGGACTGTGAAGACATCTGAAATGTCTGTTTATTCTCAGTTATTTCTCCAGGGAGTTTAAAAAGAATTTTCTAAGCAAAGTAACTTTGACCTTCGTTTAAAACACAGTTCAGATATTACTATACCAATCTACATATGAAAAGACAAACAGAGGTAGCATCAATTCATGCAAAGCCACAGACTTTAGACAAATACATAGCCCTGTTCTTGACTGGGCTCTGGGCAACTATATAAGTGGTAGAGTTTTAAATTCTCAGGGGCACCATCTGAAAAGACTAATAAAAATTAAATAAGACTCTACCCTTGAAAAACAAGTAAAATAAAG
The DNA here is from genome assembly GCF_902729225.1 of Pteropus medius. Taxonomy (NCBI): domain Eukaryota; kingdom Metazoa; phylum Chordata; class Mammalia; order Chiroptera; family Pteropodidae; genus Pteropus; species Pteropus medius. The sequence continues at coordinate 16,749,580 of NW_024354500.1, forward strand.
ATTGGTAGGTAAGTATCAATCTCCAGGGAAATTACCTATAAATGAATAATCTCAAGAATTCTCACACTTGTTCAAACCTTGCTCTTCTATTGCTTTCTATCCCTTTCTAGGAGTTAGGGCTAAAGGGTTAAGGGGCATCTACTCTGCCGGCCATGGACACCCAAATGGTAACTGACCTGCTGCCCTAAAAGCCCTTCATCTCTGCTAGTGATGAGTGGCTTCAAGAATGCCTAAAATTGAATGTCTATAGTTGCATATTCAAAAGTGACAAGGAATTTCACATATTCAGTCAATTACAAACTTCTCCGGCTTTAATTAGATTAGAAAAGGGGAACTGTCTAGCAGTTCTAGATGAGAGTTAAAAGAGATTAAGTAACCAGTCAAAAAGTGTAGCCTTCAAGAAATCTAGATCCCCAAAGCTAGACATCATGAAGGCTGCTCAGCTCAGCTAACTTAAGAAGGTTGACATACTTTATTTATTGTGAACATCCTGGACCTAACCTGACCCTGCCAAATGGTGGGAGCATCAAAGTCCCAAGTGATAGAAAGCCTGGCTCATTTAATCCAAATCATTAAAAGTATGTTGGCACCCTAGTAACAATCTATGGGCTTTGTTATTAGTATTATCATTATGAATTTAAGAATTTTATGCATTTGATATTTTCCAGCCCATTGCAGTCACTTATGCTTTTTTAATTTAAAACACTCTTATATATTCTGTGATTATATCTATCCTACATTGTTTAAACATTTTTATGGAAACATAGTATCCCACAGAAAAGTGCACTAAAGCATATAACTGAATTACTGTACTCAAAATAAACACAACCATATAACCACACCAGATGAAAAAATAGAACATTACCAGCAATCCCTCTTTTATGCTATTACCTATGTTAGTTTTGCCCGTTTTTGAACTTTACATGAATGTATTCATGCAATAGGTTTTTTTTTTCTTTTTAGAGTCTGGCTTCACTTGTTTAGCATTATGTTTATAGAGTCTGACCGTGTTAAATGAAGCAGTAGTCTGTCCACTTTTTCCTTTCTATATCGTATTTAATTTTCTGACTATACAGCAATTTATTTATCCATTCTGATTAATGGATGTTTTGGTTGTTTTCAGATTTTAGCTCTCATAAAATCTTTTTTAGCTTCTACGAGAAGTCTTTTAGGTGTCTTTTGGTATATAAAAGTATGCAATTATATCGAGTATATAACTAGGAATATAATTGCTGAGTCAAAGAATGTGCATGTGTTTTAGTAGGTATCAAGCAATTTTCCAAAGTGTAAATTTACAATTGCACTCCCACTAGCAAGGTAAGCGGTTACTCCATATTCTTGCCAATATGTGACATTTGGAACTCTGAAAGTATTTTAAGTCTTCTTTATGTTAGCCATCTTGTTAGGTATTCAGTGGGACTTCACTGGAGTTTTAATTTGCTTTTTCCAGCTAACTAATGAGGTTGGACACGTTTTCCTTTGTTTATTTTCCACTTAGATATCATCTTTCATTACATTTAATAGTTAAGTACATTTGTTGCGGGGAGAGCCTTTGGGTTAGCGTTCATATGGGATACAGCATTCTCATACTGTGGGCCCATTCTGAGAGATCCATCAAATAACTCTCCCCAAAACCTCCTCATTCCTCTCCTTCCAATGTGTCTTTTAAGTTCCTGACCATCTAGCCAAACTAATTACCACACCCTACAAATTGGGATAGATCCATGCCTCCAGGTATGTCCTTCCTAGAAAATGTAAAAGTAGTTTGAGTTTCTAGCTTCCAGGAATATTTCCCTCCTCCACTGTCCTGCAGATCACACCTGAGGGGACTGCAATGCCTTGCCAGTGCACCTTGGGCCGAGTCACCTCAGGCAACCTAACTATGCAGCTAAAGCTGTGGGTTAACAGAAACAGGCATAGTGTAAGTGTGAGTCAATCATTCATGTTATCTTATTTGTGCTTTCAAGACCTGTTCAGTCCTAAGCCCATATTTCCACTCAATCTGATAAAGGAGTCCTACTGTGCATGTTCTAACTTTAGAGCTTGATATATAAATTAATGGGAAGCTTTGTTACATGATCCCCCAAATGAACTAAGATTTTATTTCTCCCAGAGCCTAGTGTAGTAAAGCAAGAGCTCTTTCTCAAAAGGAAAGAAGTTGTTTACTGAAGAGGATCTAATTTTTCTCTAAAGTCTTAGGGACTATTACTATTATTCGTTAATTGGAGTTTAGCATAGCTACATAAAATTCTGATTTTCCCAGACACATTAGACGTCAATGGATCTTAAGGAGCAACCAACTAGCTAAAGATCCACAGAAACAATCCAGTGAAAATATGCATGTGAAGATGCACGTGAATCTCTTGCCATTGTTCTTAACAATAAACTCAATATCTTGTACCTCTGACAGAACTAACAGAAGACACTGCCCTGAAAACTACAGCTATTTTGATATTTAGGTGATAGATTTAGTTAATGCCGCTGCCTCTGTCACCCACAAGCATAATGGATTCTGCGCAGGCTCTCCTTCTTAACATTACTAACTTTTGATCTAAAGTACTGGGGCAGGTATACCAATTGACAGAGCCTAGATCATATGCCCATGCCCTAGCTGCAAAGAGGACTGAGAAAGCAAATATCTTACTTTTTTTCAGACATTTCTGAACATAGGAAAGGGATTTAAATTCTGTGCAGTCAGATATAAAAAAAGTCCACTTCATTAGGCATTCAGTAGATGTTTATTGATCTGCATTAATTGACCTCACTCCTCTCGTTACACATCATGATAAAATGTGAGGAAATTTGAGCCAAATTTTAACAGCTGGTTTCACAGCACAGGGACACCAAGAATTTGACCCTGAATTCACGCTTTATAACACTCCTCTCCAGAACACAGTGAGTTAAGACAAATATATCATTTAACTGTGTACCATTTTCTAATAAACAGATTGTACCGTGTTAAGAAAATTAATTATGATCTCTTTGAACATATGGTTGAATCTCCTATTACAAAAATCTTGGATCTGTGTAAGTTAGGACTATTTGTTTTGTAAGAGATCAATAATCAAATGAGCTTAATAAAGTTAATCTGCAACTAGAAGTAGTCCTTAGCTCAGACAGAGATTGATCATCCAGTTCCAAAAAAGCATTGCCCAGAATCTAATTTATTTCTGTGATGCCTTCTACAGTGTTAGCTTCATCTACAGATACTACACAAAGCCAAGAATTCTTCCCATCAATACACACACGCACTCACACACACACTCACTCACTCACTAGTCCAGACTCCACACATAGTGTTAGTCAAGTGAATGCCATAATTATAAACTCAAGAGATTCACGTGCATCTTCCAGTACCTGTTGTAGAAGAAAGTGAAAGCTTCTTTTTCTCAAAAACTTTAGCAAATATCTCTTCACATCATTTTTAGTAAGTTTTTATTAAATTTATTGGGGGTGATGCTGGTTAATAAAATTATATAGGTTTCAAGTGTACAATTCAATAATATGTCATATGTATATTACATTGCGTGTTCACCACCAAAAGTTAAATTTCCTTCTGTCTCCATATATTTGAACCTGTTCGTTCTTATTTACCTCCCCTCTCTCACCCTTTCCTTTGGTAACCATTAAACTGTTGTCCACATCCATGAGACCCTGATGTGTATTGCAGCTTTATTCACAGTGGCCAAGACATGGAAAAACCAAAATGCCCTTTAACAGATGATTGGATAAAGATGTGAGATATATAGATATATAGATATATAGGTATCTACACACACACACACACACACACACACAATGGAATATTACTCAGTCATAAGAAAAGATGAAATATTGCCATTTGTGACAACATGGATGGATCTTATTATCATGCTAAGCAAAATAAGAGAAAAATTCGAGAACCATACGATTTTACTCATATGTGGGATATAAAACTGAAAGCACCAAATGAACAACACATCTTAATGCATTTGGTTGGTTTACATATTCATCTCTGAAATAGGTACTGTGACTAAAAAATAATAAGATTATTATTTTAGCCTCGAAGCTAAGCTGAGTAAATCCGCCTCCCAAAATAAACATCATTGAGAATGAAAGAAAATGGTCTCATCAAAGGAAACATCTTGGAAAGGCAGGATACTGTTGATAGAAAAGCAAGTAAATATGTATGAGAAGGCACACAATAAAAGCCCATTACAGATTGTTTGGATTTTATGTATAATTGCAGGTATTTACTTTCTTTAGTGGGTAAGAACTAGGGAGTCCATTAAAGACTGTTACTACCATACCATTTTAAAAGGATTAAATTATTTTTCAGTTATGGAATCTGTTTATATTTCCTAATTTATTATCCCTCTCAAATGTTCATATGCTTACTGCTATATGTCAGTCCAAAAACTCAGACATTAATGTTCCTATCTGACTTTGGATTGATGATATTAAAAATTCCTGGTAGGGATACCAAGGAGTATCATATGTAGAATCACAAACTTTACCTGTTCCCCCAGGCACCACATTCTTTGAGTCTTCTTTAGATAAGAATTCCTCAAGATGTTTCCAGTGCTAAGAATGGTCTCTGAAATTACTGTGAAAATCATATGTCCTGTTCAAATACCCTAAGTTGAGGGCACTGAAAATCATCACTTTGGTAACTTCTATCTCTAAAATTGTTTTGAACTTGTGGATTTTCATGTTCCAATAAGCAATACCAGTTTGTGCAATGTATCTGTTTTCATTCTTTCTCTCTGAGACCCCACGAATCATCAAAATCAATCTCTGACCTGTCATGATAGCTTAAGAAGTTTGCATTTTTACAACATAATTACAATTCATGAAAAATCAACAATATGCTAAAATGTTTTTAAAATAACTAAAATTTGAAGTACTGACTGGCAGGGTCGTATTGTACATAAGCTCACTGTCTCAGGCACCCAACTGAGTAACAAGAATAATGCAGTTTAATCTACCAATGACAACCTTTGTAGAGAAGCAGCCTAAAAAGGAGGGAAAGGAGACAGGCATGTCACTTGGTGCAGAAACAGGCAGCTTGATACTTGGCCTCCTCTGTACCTGGGCTCTGAAAGAAAACGGAACAAGCTGCCAGCTTTTATTCCAATATCCCACAGACAAGATACATGCTGAGATTGCACATCCACTTCCAGGTGGGAGAGAAATTTTTGCCTTTTGGATGCCCTCTCTGGAAGTGCACAGCTTGAAGCTGCTGGCTTTCTGCACTGCTCACCTTACTCAGCAAACCAGGAATGAGAGAGTGCTAGGGGAAGCATTTTCTATTTACTTTTCGCATCCTGTCATTTGCCATGACCTCAGGGATAGAGTACACAGCCTTTGTCAAAGCAGCAGAGACAACCTGTCTGGAGAACTTTAATTCAGGTTGCTTTCTAATTTTGGATGGCAGCAATCTGTAGGAATAGCTTTGGCTTAATGTGGAGGAGAAGAAAACCAGAGGCTGTTTTGTCCCCGTAGCTATATTATTTCTGATGATGTTTAACAACATTAAGAAAATTAATACTTTGAAGTCAAACTCTAATTGTATTACCCCCTGAGAAGTAAACTTCTTTTGTACAGTAGCAAAATAGATCAAGCATTGTGTTTAGAAGTCTTCCCTTTTATATATCCTGTTGTTAACCAAACCTCAGCGGTTCTTTCATTTTTACATTATTATTCATCCTTGGAACATTAGAGAAAATACTTGTATCACTCCTCCAGCCTCTCCAATACCACAATAACTTTAATAATTTTATACATTCTAGTCTTTCTAGTCTTCCACCATGTGCATACAGAATTTACATCATAATCATAGTGTAAATCATAGCAATCTTAGAGTAAATATTTTAAGTTCTCCTTGACTTCCCAGAACACTATCGAAATGTTACTTGTACTTGTATAAATCATTTTATGTTATATTATGCCATTGACTTGGTGAACAATATTTCATTAAACAATTCTACTATTGTTGGACATTTAAACTGTTCCAGATTATATTATAACTAATGCTGCAATTAACATCTTCGGGAAGAGAAATTTGGGGGAGAAAAAAAACCTTGTTTATCTAATTACAAAATCAACATATGCTCACTGCATAAAATTTATAAAACCTAATCATAAAACAAACAAACAAAAAAAACCTATCTGTAGTTCTAAAGTAACTATGTTTACTTTGGTAATATCCTTCCAAATTTTTTCTTTATGCATTAAGAATTTTTTTTTAATGTAATAGTACTTCCTGTCCTTTACCTTTGCAACAAATCATGTGCCCTTCTCTATGTAATTAAATATCCATAAAGTCTGAGAGGCTTGAGCCTTATAGTCACACCTGAGTCTGAATCTAATTTCAATCATTGATGAGATATGTGGCTTTCAGTTGTTGTATAACATCTCCAAGGCATTAGGTTGACGTGAGTATTAAATTTTAAAATGTATGTAAGTGCATTAAGTGGTACATTGTAAATATTCAATAAATACAGTCATTAATATTATACATGGTTTTAATGGCTCCACATGATTTTATAGTATAGAGGACATAATTAACTCATCATTAAATATTAAATAACTTGAATATTTAAGTTATTCCCACTTTTTTAGTATTATTTTAAAAACACCATAAACATCCTCATATGATTATCAGTGTATATATCCCTCTATTTCTTTAACATAAATACATAGGAATGTAATTGCTGTGTCAAGGATATAACTATTTTTGGATTTTTAATGCATGTGGGGAAAAAATCCAAAAAATGTGCACCAACTTAAACTCCCATACAACTCACTGCCCATCCAATTTGTGTGCAAAAACTGATTCACATAAGAAAAAAAAAATTATGTGCCAACTTTTTATAAAAGCTGCTGCATTACTGAGGATGGAACTGATAGAATTTGATAAGTGCAACAAATGATGTGCTTCTTTCATTCAAACACTTGTGTGCTATTACTGCTACTAAATTGAGTTTGAAAATAAAATACATTAGAGGAAGGTTTTCAAATCACAGCATCCAAAGTGTCAAAGTAGGACTTTTAAAAAGTAGTGAAGCACATTTAATCACATTACTTTAAAAATTTATTACTAACATTTTTGTAAGAACAAATATTTAAGCACATAATAAACCAAGACTCAATAAGGTGACAAATATTTCTGATATTGTTGTTGATATTAGTGACAACGTATCACACATTTTAAGAGTAACATATTATAATTTGATAGTTTAAGATATTATATAGCTTCTAAAACATTTATGTATCATGGGATAGTTATTTGACACTTTTTCCTTAAATTTATAAAACCAACAGCCTAATAAAGTCACAAACATCTCCTTATTCAAAAACTAGACTACACCATTCCTAAAATAGAATAGTTGCATTAAATTCCTAAAATTTCTAATTTCAGTTATTAGGTCTCTGTCATATCAAAAGCTTAACATACATTGTAAAGAAAATGTTTTAGTATCTTTTATCAAGATAGGGAATCTTGAAATTAGGTAGTCTACTGAAATTATTCAAACTGCCCAAAATTAAGATACTATTGATTTTATAAATATCACAATGAAACTTATCAGAAGGTTCCTGGATAACAAAAGCCTTTTTATCTTCCAGACACTTATCAGAGCTCACGAACTGTCAGACATCAATATCTACTGAACTCTTCAGGAGAAATTCTTCTCCTAATCATTAATGACTGTGGCATAAAACAGATAGCACTTGTCAACAAAAAGTATGCAATAATTAAAAATAAATTAGTAAAGAATAATTCCATAAAGATTTTAAGCCTTAATAAATGGAAGGATGATATTTTGTTTGGGGCTGACAACATATTGAAAGCACCCTACCAACCGCCATTCTCAGTGAAGGCAGTCACCTAGCAGATGTGCATCCATCTGTTGCAAAATGAATCAGATGAGAGTGTGGCTGAATCAGCAGAAATCTATCACCGCTTGAGAAAAGTAACTCTGTTCATGCTTGCCTCCATAATACTGGGCTAGTAGCATCATGGTCCCATAAAATGAATCAAATATTGCTGCATCTCAACCTTGTAAGATATTTGGCAAGAGTAAGATTTCACACTGTCTGCTATAATACCAGCATTTTACTAGTCATTAACTAAAGTACATGTCATTGTCATTGTAGCATTCATTCTATGACATACTCGAATTCTCACATTACTTTTGTGTCTGTGACTCTACCTAGATTTTAAAATGATAAGTTAACATTTCTATCTTCTACCATGTTATCTTAAATGTTTCTCAATCTGTCTGGATCTTAGTTTTCTCATTTGTAAAATAGGAATAAAATACATTTCTTAAAGTGTTGCTTTAGAGATTTTAAAGATCTAGATCAAATTTTTATATAGCCCATGTCTACCATATATTACATTGCTGAGTAAATCATAGCCATTATCACTCATTTCAGTGCTTTATAATAGATATTGATTATTACATTGTTACTAATAAATTCTTAAATTTTTTTCTAACAGAGATTAGGTACATCAAGCAATTCGTAAATGAATAAAATGCTGACTTAACAAAAATAGTGCCATTGTTAAACAACACTATGCAGTTCAGATTTAAAAAAAAAAAGACTGCTTAAAGCTAACTCAGTTCTAGACAAGCATGCACAGCAAATAGCAAAAAAAAGAAAAAAAAAATCTAAGAAGCATACTGTTTCTGAGTTGCCGAAATGGCAACTCTGCAGTAGTCAATTTCACATCAACAGAAGATAATAGTCCAAGTCAGAGATGGGTTCAAGACTGTCTGACTATCTGCACTCAGTAGACCTCCACCCCATACTGTAGGTCATTCTGGTTGAAAGCTGACCTTGGTGGCAACAGCTGAGTTTCACCAGAGATTGCAGTCTACTCTGCTCTTTGTATTAGTTACTAAACTCAAGCCTTCTACACTCAACAATATGAAATGCAAAGTTTTAAAAAAATCAGAACCAAATAATGAATGTAAAAGTTGATGGCAAATATTCACCAGCTGCTTATTGAATATAGTTGAAAAAGCAGCAGAACACTTAAATTAAGTCTCTAACAATCAAAAATATTATTTTAGACATTAAGGTAAAATGTCTACCCCACTAGCTGCTCACAAAAGCTGCTAAGTATCAAAAGAGCAGAACTATCCAATTTTTGACTCCCTTTTCTCTACCTTTTTTTCTCTCCTCTGATATAGTCTACACAATATGTCCATAACAAGCTTATCAAAACATTAGTTAACATAAGAATTAAAATTCACTAATGATTTTTCATAGTTCATAGGATAAAGTCTCCAATTCCCAGTCTGAACCCTGTCTATATCTGCAATTTCATGTCCTATCCACCTTTGCATGCACTCACTTTACACTTAAACTTGACTGCTTATTGTACATCAAATATCTGTCATGTCCTCCTTCTCCTTTGCCTTGCTTAAATGTTTTTTATGCTCTTCCATTATTGTCTAAATATCCTATCTTTTCCACAAAGGATGCAAAGCACATCACTTAATTTGTCAGAGTATTACCTCATTACATATAAAACATTTTCAAGTGCAAAACCAAATTTCAGATCCTGGTTGTTAATATAAATAAATGAATAGAATCAGAAATAAATTGAGTGTCGCAAGGATATGAGACCACTATTTTCCTTCGATTTTTCAGGAGAAGTCAGAAATCTGATTTTCATATGAAAGCTCTTCATGCTTAAATGATTGAAAATGTTTTATATGTAATGAGGTAATACTCTGACAAATAAAGTGATGTGCTTTGCATCCTTTGTAATTTCCAATGCAGAGGCTTCATTCTGCTCACTGGCTCACCATGACCCATGCCCCTACTCCCATTTAGGTGCTGACACCTCAGAAAAGCACCGTTTAGATGCCGACTCCTCTCACATCTTTCCCATGCTATAAGCACCAGCTGATGGAGGAAGGAAGCAAAACCTGATTTCATTGAGTTTAAACGTCCTCTAATTAGGAGAATACAAACTCAAAATATAAATTACATCAGTGACAGAAAAATTAAGTTTATTGCTCAGCTGAGATTTTGGACTGCCTTATGTACCTGCCCACATGCCTGCAAGTCAGACACAGTGTGAACTTCCCCAACAATCCCACTGCTCCATTAATCTCTTTCCTCCAAAATACTGAGGGGGTTGTTGTTGTAATTACCCAAGGTAATTTCTATTTTTATCTCTTTGGGGACTTTTTCCTCAACAAGACTGTTTTGCAAGTTTCTCGAAGGGCCAAATCTATGTTGCACCATGAAGAGTCAATGCCAGAATTCTCCATAGTAGTTTCTTTATATTTTACTGAGGACTGCCATTAGAGAAAAGGACTACATTTATAAAATGGAAGCAAAAAGCACGGATAGATACATAGCTGGAAAGATTGACTAAATACTCACTTTGAACAATAGACTATACTTTCATCATATTTCTAAAGGAATTTAAACTACTCACTGGTGAAGTTGTATGTAAGTCCCTATGGTCCAGGCCCAAGGCTTATGCGTTTGTCTCCCCCTTACAACCTGCCAGGGTAGATAAAAAATATTTCCTTAGAAATTAAGTCCCTGCTAAACTGGTATAATAAGGCCCTCTTGTAGAACATCAGAGGTTTAGCCTGAATCAAGGAACTTTGTAGTCCAGGATTTTATTGGTGGATTCCAAGGGAATCAGGTTCTATTAGGAAAGGTTTCATATTGGTAACTAGTCAAAAAAAAAAATCTAGGATATAAAAGTAGGAAGAAAGGTTTATCCTTACATAGGTTAACTTCTGCCCTATCTTCTGTCAGCATTTAATTGTAAAAGCGTGAATTCAATCATAAGACTGACACCAAAAATTGGTCTCCCCCTGCAAAAAAAATATGGTGCTGCATTCCCAGCTGTCTCCCTTGAGCTTAGGAATTCCATTTTGAGGAAACAGCCATCTTTTTCAGAGTGATTAAATGTGGAATGTTCTCTATTCTAGTGAGATGTCTCACATCAACCCTTCCTTTATTCTTGTTTTTATTATCTAATACATAAGAAAGAATGAAACACCAGGATTTGTGTCATGCTGTGAAGTCCCACTGCAAAAGGGGACTTTTATCCTCTACTATTCACAAAATTGTTTCATGGTACTGACACAGAGCCACCCTGGTGTTCATTGGTTCAGGAGACTTTGATAAACAGTTTCATATAAATTTGCTACTTCTAATTTAAAGAAATAAGTGAGTTTTTGTAATCATCAGGATAAAGAGCTGTCCCCTGTGATGTGTCATTTAAATGGCTTGGGGAATCTAGAGTCTATAACAGCTGGAACCCAAAGACCCCTTTAAGGGAAAGCCCCCATGCTGCCATTAACACATTTGAATTCAAGGCTGAAGTTAGTTCCCTGTGGTTTGCTGAAAAGCAACCCAGCCTAACCCAATAACACTTAGAAACAACACTCCACAAATGTCAGTTATCCTCAAGAATCAGCTACGGCTGAGTTGCCAAAATTTTCTGTATTCTTCTAATATTTTTCTACCCTATTTTTAGCCTGTCCTATAAACAGGAAGATTTTTGTAGAGTAAACCTGTATTTTTTAATTCTGGAGCAACCATAATTACTACTTTGAAGATTCAGTGTCACACTCCTTGTTAACACTGAGGTGATGGTTTAATGAAGTGTTTTATTTCTATATTTCAATATTCTTTGCCTTAAATATTAATCATCCAAATTTGAAAATAAAAGAAAAAACAATATTCCAACCATCCCATATTATTACTTAAGTCTAACTTAGGCTGTTACTTAACTTGCAATAATGAGTGTTCCCAGAGAAAATTATATGTAGACATTTATGAAGTGATGACAATGCATGTGCTCTTGGTACTATACTCAGTGCTTCCCATGCTTTCTTGAATTTCTTCTTTACAACCACCTTACAAGTTGGGCACTATTTTTATTCTAATTTCAAAGGAAGAGAGAACTGAGGCTTGAAGAGACTAGTTACTCTGGCCAACATCACACGATTTTGACCACAGCCACTGGGGCCCTGGCGTCCATATCCATATAACTAAACAGAACCACCATACAATGTGTGACCACTGAACAAGGACACCAATGTTCCTGTGCAATGATTAAAACAGTAAACCCTGGTCCCGGAATCAGAACCCCAAACTACTAATTAGGGAAGGGAAGTAGATTCTCAATATATTAAGTTACATTATGGAAACAGAGGTCCCCCATTCCACAGAGTACGTATTACAAAGGCTTAAATTCAAAGAAGAGATGAAACTGTGTAAAAAAGACTCAGTTATGCAACTTACCCAAGGGTGGACAGATAGTAAAGAGTAAATCTGGAATTCAAATCCAGATCTCTCTTGCTCCAAAGATCATTCTACTAGATGAACCAAGGTTGGCTTGCAGAAATCATAATAATCAGACTGGTTCTTGTTCTAGGATTTACTCCCAGCTCCTAGTCCTAAAAAGCCCAAATGGCAGAGGATGTTGATAAATTCCAAATTCTGATGATCATCGAAAAAGGTTTGATATTTAGTTATGGCTACAGAAAATAATCAGAAGCTGTCAATTAAAGTGAGGTAAAAAATGACAAACTTTTTGTGTCCCTAGAAGAAATTACAGATTTTAATCAATTCCTTTATCTAACTTTGTATTCCAAATGGATAATGTCAGCACCAGTCTAAGGCTAAGACTTTCATGGATTAAGATTTTTTTAGCAAATGATATTTGAGTCGTCCGACATCCCAGTTGCTAATGGAAAGCTTCAAGGTCATCCTTACACATCTGACCATTTTGCATAAGTCAAAAACCTAGTGGGCATCTTGATATTTCTTTAAAAATTGTCCTCATAGTAAAATCCTAGCTTAATGAAACTCTGCATTTAGAAACTTCATGTTAGAAAATACCTACTTAAAAGGACTGCTATAATAGTTACATAAATTGAATAAAGAGTTATATTTGTGCCACTCTAATTTAGATAAATTCTGGAAATAAGGTTAAAAAAGATTCTCCAAACTTAATTAAAAAATATATATATATTCTCCAGCTTTCATTTCTTTCACTCTAGAAATCCAGTAACATCTTAGAAAAATCAAATGAGAAAATTAGCTGAGCAGTAAGTTCTGTATTTGTAAGAACACACCACATGATTGAGAGTATAATATGTTTGATGATGGAATCTAGATATTTTTGTTATGAGATAATTCATGTTAAAAGTGTATCTATGCCCTCAATTAGTAATTAGATCATTCAAATACTAATACAAATACGAGAAATTCTGAGGCAGAGTGATTGAAATGTTGATTCTTTAAATAATCAATATTTAAAGAATATACCAATTGAAGGGACAATTCATCTTCAAGGACTATGTTATTGACACATCACCACCAGCAGAGTATGAATACTTTTCCCACCTATGGCCAGAGAGATATAAGAAAGTGCTGGGTGTATGGATATAGCCTGTGGAAGTGTTGACTGTCCCACTTGATGATGAAGTTTCAGACCTCAGAAAAAAGATTGTAACCACCAGAAGTGATCAGGAATAGCTTATAGCTAAATTTCAAACTACTCATTATTTGGAGCAATTATATAATAGCATGTTGGAATTAAACAAGATGATAATGCAGCCTGTGGTTTTGACTATAAGAATGAGGAATATAACTAATAAGGGGAGACATGACATAATGAGTTATATACTATGAAATAAATCTCCTAAAACTCATGGCATGTACAATGACTCATACAGAGAAGGAGAAGTGGAAAGCTTCAAATCTTGGCAATTAAATAAGTCTCAATCATATTTCTGAACCTTGAATATTAATCTATTTGTTACCAAAGAGATAATTAGGTTTCATTCTAGAATTACCCTAGTAACATCCACCAGTTCCATCTCCAAGTCCTCACTGTCCAAAACTCTGGATCTTCTGCCCTTCACCCAAGTAAAGAAAAGTTAACTGATCACCTTGGAGAGAAATGGGCCCCTCACTGGGGAGGGTTGCCCAGCATTATTGAGAGGAGGCCCTGAAAGCCATCCGTGGTAACCCCACTAGAGTTTTTCAGGATCTGTTTAGTTGGTTGTTGTTCAATATCACATAATCTGCATTCAGATAGTATCTTCTCTCGTTCTTATTTTGGAAAATTCCATCTGGTCATAATCTCTTTTTCCCTGTCTTCATTTCCAGACAAAGTTACTTCAGCTTCAAAGTTACTTTTTCGTTACCATTTCCACCCTTGTTGCTGTATGGCACGTTTTTAATCTGAAGAGACTGTTAAAAATATATCAAAGAATGCAGAAAAAAAAATAGAATAGATATATAGCATTAATGGAAAGAAATCTTTAAATATCACATGAAATGGTGTGACATCTTTCAAAGTGTTGAAAAAGTTGCTAAAACCTCAAGCACTGGAAACAATGTTTTCTCTAATTTCCTTCTAGCATATTACCACTTACTTAAATTGATTTAGTCAATTACTCTGTTCTAGTCAGGCACAAGGCTGAGTGTTGCAAGATGTGTCAGCTGTAAAGATGAAGTCCATATGAAATTTATTGTGTAGGTGATAGAACATAAACATTATTAAATTCAAAGAAAAAAACTAAATTCCAAAATCCACTGGACACAGAGGATATTTGGCTAGGTACTTGGGGAAGGGATGTAGGGGCGCAAAAGAAACAAAATATAGTAGTACTAAACTCCCTAGACATCACAATCTAATTAAGGATGTGAATTGTTTTAAGGGAACATATAATTTAAAAGAAACAGTAAAACAGCAAAAGCTTTATGTTTATGTGCTTCCTTCATCCCACCCCAACCTTGCCCTGCTCCTCCCCTTCTAAATGTATTCTGGAGCCCCCTTTCTATGCTTAACAAACTTACCCTCTCCTTAACATTCTACACTCACATACTTCAGGCTTCCCCTAAAATTGTGAACTGAAGGCTAATTTTTCTCCCAGGCCTTGAAAGCCAGAAACTGAGGTAGACATCATCCTTGATTTGACTATCAAACTGTATAAGGCAGATTTCAATGCCTTCTCCATTTGGCATCCATTTGTACTGAAATAAACCAAGACTTTGAGAGTTAGTGGTAGGAACTTGAGATTACCCTAAAACTCAGGGTAGGGTTGACACCGGATGTTATGTGCAAACCAATTGTAAGGTGAAGAAAACCGGAGAGAAAACAGACAGAACACACACAAAAAATAAAAGGGACCTTTAATATGTCCTCTGAAAGATGAACACAAACTCAGCTTCTGAGAATCTATTTATATCTAGTATCTTAATATTAAACCTCCGTATATCAAACTAGTTTAATCTATTTCATTTGTTTATTTGCTCAGAAGGGACATAACAAGCACATGGACCATTACCTTATCATACTCATAAAAAAAATCCTGTGTATTTTGAGCTTCACTAGTCACTACCTATCCCCAACACTAATTTCTTCTAAAATCCTGCTAATCCACAGAGATTCTGACATAGCACCTAGACCTTACCCCAAATCCTGTCACCATCCTAATTAACTTCAATATCTGCATTGTCAACTGTGATGATAAATTTTACATGTCAACTTGACTGAGCTGACGGATGTCCAAATAGCTGGTAAAACGTTAATTCTGGGTGTGTCTTAAAGGGTGCTACCAGAAGAGATTAGTACTTGAATCAGTAGACTGAGTAAAGAAGATCCACGCTCACTAATGGGGGTGGGCATCATCCAATTTATTGAGGGCAGCAGAGGAAGGGCAAGCTAGTGCGCACACACTCTTTCTCTCCCTTTCTCTCTCTCTCCCCCCAGCCCTTCAACTGGGACATCCATCTTCTCCTGCTCTCAGCTATTATAGCTCCTGATTCTCAGACCTTCATATTCTGGGAATTACACCATCATCCATCCCACTCCTACATTCCCCTCCCATTCTCAGGCCTTCTTACTCAGACCGAACTATACCACGTTTTCCTGGTTATCCAGCTTGCAGTGAGATTTCTCAGCCTCCGTAGTTGTGTGAGCCAATTCCCATAATAAACTTCATCCTACATATCTATATGTATAAATATCCAACTGATTTTATTCCTTTGGAGAACCCTGACTAACAATAACCCAAACAACAATCAAACTGCTTAATTGTTTTTTCTCCTTATACTTCAGCCACCTACATCGTGGCCACATCCCATCATTGCCACCACTAGAAACTGCTCCAATTCCATTCTTACCTCTCTGAGATGTTGTTCCTCTTCTTGTTCCACCCCTGATACTGATGTTCTCCAATGCTCTCTTCTCTGCCAGGGAAGAATGTGCAGAGAAAGGAGAGAAGCAGGCTATCTCGTCTAATTCAATTATTATCTTCATGACAACAACTTCCAAATTTGTAGCCCAAATCTGTGTGCTTACTAGACATTTCTGCTTTCTGTGCATAAATAGCTCAAATTCTATGCATCTGAAACCAAACTCATCTTACCCCCAAATCTGCTCTTTCTCCTTTTCAGTTACTTAAGTCAGAAACATGGCATCTGTCTTAAATTTTCCCTCTCCCTTCCCTGTCATTTCTAATCCATCACTGACTCCTAGTCTTTCTACCTCGTAAGTATTTCTAGACTGAACCTCTTCATACTTCCCAGTCTCTCTTCCACCACTGTAGTTCGATGAAGCCAAGCATATGCCAAGTAGAATACATTCAACAGGAATTAATAAAAACATCTGAAGTTTATCTAACATCCTTTATTTTTAAAGAAATGTATGTGGTGATATGAAAATAATAAAATTATATATTCAGATTAAAATGTTTGCTTCTAAAAATCTTGAAAAAATAGATGATATCTAGATTTAAAGATGACTATTCTATTTGTGTGAATGGACTACTGATAGAAGATAGTAAAGCACATTCTTAAATAGAGGCATAAACTATACTTTACCTATACATTCTATAGAATGAAGGTATTATACACCCCTAAAATTATAGACTGTTTCATAAAAAGACTGAAGCTGTATTACAAAAGCACTTGAACTCTCTAAAACAATGCCATCATTATTTTTTAAAGAAGTAATGCCAGAGACAAGTAGGCTCCAGCTTCTCAGACTGTAATGCCCCATGCAAGTATAGAAATCTAAAACTCTGCATAGTCAGGACTAACAGAAAAATTTCCCCCCCCCATTTTCCACTTTTTTTCTTATTTTCCATTTTAACTATTAGACATGACATAAAGGATGATTCGAAATATTTCTAAAATATCAATCATACTGGAAACCTTAGAGAATGAGTATATGAAAGAAAATAAATTATTAGCAAAAAATTCTTTGAATTTTAGAATTGTTTTATCGAACAACTGAAATAACAAGACTTTTTTCTTCATAGCCTAGTCATGGCACTAAAGATTCACTGTTGAATATATACCACTATCATATTTAGTTCTTACAACTATAAGAAGGAAGCTGGGCTTACCATTCTTACATTAAACAAGAAAATTGGAACACATGGAGTATTCTGCCTATAGAATTACTGGGTAGGTTGATGTGCTCTTGCCATTTAGCTAAATAACTAAAGACTTCATCCTTCAACCATCAGTTTAGTGCAATGAGCTCTGCGCTGTCATTTGCTGTAATTTTGTACATTATGATTAATTATACCAGTATACATTCCAACGATTTCACTTGTCCTCTGAAGCAGAGTTTCCACCAGCAGGCTTTGCAAAAGCACATACACCACAGTTCCTAAGCATTTCTGAAAACTGCTTAACCATTGATCAGTGACTGCAAAGTGCACAGTTGCAGAGAACATGTTGGCTGTACACAAAGGCATCTGGGATTGAACAATAAATGCCAGGTATAATTTGGACATTGGAAACAATGAAGTGTGTGGAGGCTCAAAAATAGGATCTGACAGCTCAGCTCTATCAACCTGTACCAAGCCTCCTAATGACCCCCAACAGCTAACTTACATTACCTGGACCAAAGCCAAGTAATTAGCCTTTCAAGCATTTCCTCAATGGTTTTACAATGGCTTTAGCAAATAATTAGAGTCATTGTTTCTTTTCTTATACAAATCATTTTTCCTCTGTAAATGACTTGAATAGTTCTTTTGTCCCAGACTTCTAGAATATTGACTTGATTAAAGTACACACGCAAATACACTGAGTCCCACTTAGTCAAATTAAATTAATGCTGTGAAGACACTGAAAAGCCTGGAGTCTGTGTCTAGGTGCCTAGAATTCTCATTTTTCCTCTTAAATATTTTTAGATAGAAATATTGATTCCAGAACCAACATCTAATTGATTTCAGTAAATCTATGGCTTAGGCCTGCCATCACATCACATTATGTTATATGCCTTCCTTGGAAAATCATCTTGTCAAATGTATTTCAAAAATGCCTGACATATGGCATGGGAAAATTCTAGGTGTGACACAACATTCTCTGTCTGAGTAATAGGGCATAATTCACAATATGTCTCTTACCCATTTTATAGTCAGTTCTGTTGAATGAAGGAAAAAAGAATATAATATGTTTTAGATACTATTCTTTTCTTTAAAATGATCAGAGATGCTTCTCTTAGAGCAAACAATGGCAAGCTAGTCATTGAGCACCAGTGTCTAGTAATAAGCATATCAGAATTGATAGGTCCTAATGTTTTGCTCAGTAAGAGCCAGCAAGTCACTAAAATGTTCATTTAACATATGTCTACCCCCAAAACCATCAAGTTCACTTCAAACATCTTACTTCTCCTCTTTATTTCATTTGGCTCAAAAGCAAAATTGGCACGGTTTTATTCACCACTGGAGATTAACTTCTAATAGAGTCGTTAGAGTACATACACGCATATGAATCATTTGCCATTGTTTCAGAAAATGGAGAAGTGAAGATTAAAAGAGAAATTGGCACAGATCTTCCAAATACTTAAAATGAGTCTGAAAATTACATTCTTGAAAGCCTTTTTCAATTTAAGTAAAAATAATGAAACAAACATTTACAAAGAAAATACAGAGCACAGAGAAGCATTAGCCAAAGCAGCAAGAGTTTTGAAGGAATATATCAGACCAAGTTCATATCTTTTCAGTGAAGTTATAACATTGATGAATAAAAAAACAAAGAAAAAATTTTATATATTGTGGATATATGTAAGAAAATAATGATGGCTATTATTCACATGCTCCAAACACATAAACAATAGAATACTAATAAACAATTCAGTCTTTTGACCGACAAGGTACTATATTGATCAATATAACCCTCCTGACGTTTTAGCAAGGAAGCATTGATGCTAGTAAGTTCCTAATTCATTAAACATTGCTCTCCCTGGTCAGGAAGAGACAGGATTCCATATATTGAGATTTTTCTAATTTACCTATTTAAGAAACCTTCCTAATAGTCTTAAAAGCAGAATATAGCAATGCATTCATTTAAAGTACTTATACAAAATTTTAAAGTACTTACACAATTTTTTTTAAAATCTTAGACTAGGAAAATGTAAATTACTATTGGAAGACAAGTTTAGAGTGAGAAATACTGTTTTCTACATTAATGAAAATGAGAAAATACTAGAAAATATTAGCACTACAGTCTTGGGAAACAATGATCATCAATTTATTTTACTGAAAATAAGTTACTTCAGAAAAACCATTTGACAAAATTCAATGTACATTTATGATAAACATTCTCAACAAAGTGGGTAGAAATGAAACTAATAAAGGCCATAGATGACAAGCCCACGGCTAACATCATACTCAACAATGAAAAGCTAAAAGCTTTTTCTCTAAGATCAGGAAAAGACAAGATGACATTTTTATTCCCTATTGTATTGAAAGTTCTAACAAGAGCAATTAGGCAAGAAAAAGAAATAAAAGTCATCCAAATCAGAACCAAAGTAAAACTGTTACTATTTGCAGGTAACATGATATATATAGATATATAAAGATAAAGAGAGAGAGAAACCACCAAAAATCTGATAGAACTAATAAACAAATTCAGTAAAGTTATGGGATACAAAATCAACAAAAATCTGTTGCTATTCTATACACCAATAGCAAACTATCAGAAAGAAAAATTAAGAAAACAATTCCATTTATAATTGCATCAAAGAACATAAAATACTAAGAAATAAATTTAACCAAGGAAGCGAAACACCTGTACTCTGAAAACTATAAGACACTGATGAAAGAAATTGAAGAAAACATAATAAACGGAAAGATATTCTTATTCATGAATTAGAAGAATATTCTTAAAATGTCCATTCTATGTAAAGCAATCTATAAATTTAATGCATTCTCTATCAAAATTTCAATTATATTTTTGAAAGAAATAGAACAAATCATACTAAAATTTGTATGGAATCAAATTCCATACAGATTCCAAATAGCCAAAGCAATCTCAAGAAAGAACAAAGCAGGAGGCACCACACTCCTTGATTTCAAACTATACTACGAAGCTATAATATTTCAAAACAGTATGACATTGAAATGAAAACAGGCACATAGATCAATGGAGCAAAATAGAGAGTTCAGAAATAAACCCACATATACATAGTTAATTTATGACAAAAGAGCAAAGAATATACAGTGGGGAAAAGATATTCTTTTCAATAAATAGTGTTAGGAAAACTGGACAGCCACATGCAAAAGAACAAAACTGTACTGCTATCTTACCCCATTTACAAAAATGAATTTGAATATTAAATCTTATGTTCAAGATTTGAACATAAGACCTGAAGCCATAAAATTCCTAGAAGAAAACACAATAAGGGAATCTAGCAATTTGTTACAATATGGACAAAACTTAAGGGCATTATGTTGAGTGAAATAAGTCAGACTGATAAAGAGAAATACTATATGATCTTACTTACATGTGGAATCTAAAAAAAAAAAAAAATTAAGAAAGAAACAGAACTCATAGATACAGAGAACAGGTTGGTGGTTATCTGGGCAAAGAAGGGCCCAAATGGGTTAAAGGTAGTCAGAAAAAAAGTTATTTCATAACTAAAAGTTACAAAATAACTTAAGTCATGGAGGTGTAATGTATAGCATGGTTTCCATAGTTCCACTGTACTGCATATTTGAAAGTTGCTAAGAGTGTAGATCTTAAAAGTTCTTGTCACAAGAACTTGTAACTTGTAGTTACTATATTTAATAACTATACGTAGACTTATTGTGGTGATCCTTTTGCTATTATATACAAATACTGAGTTATTGTGTTGTACATCTGTAACTATATAATGTTATATGTCAGTTATGTCTTAATTTAAAAAAAAGTTTAGAAGTCTTGTCTGCCAAGTGATATTAAAGTGACAACACAGGAAGGAAGGAAGGATGAAGGAAGGAAGCTGAAGGAAGGAAGAAGAAGGAAGAGGGAGGGAGGAGGAGGGAGGGAGGAGGGAGGAGGGAGGGAGGAAGGAAGGAAGGAAGGAAGGAAGGAAGGAAGGAAGGAAGGAAACTTTCAGATATGCCAAAGGAGACATGTAATGTACCAGAACATTTGTTAAACTTTTCTTGGCTAGCAAATAAAAATTGTAAATAAATTAATGTATAAGAAGAGGGGAATTTAATATTACAATGTAGTATAGTTATACAGTGAAATGCTATGCAAATAATAAAAGGGATTAAATAAATCAACATGAGTAAATCTCAAGAAAAACAGGTAAATCTTTGGACTCATTGGGGGAGACCTTGGCCAGATTAGGCAGTCTCACCTTACTACATACAACTGAAAATCACTGACATTTTTCAGCTAGGCACTGATACAATATGAGTCATTTTAGGAAGATTGAACTGAGAACTGTGCGTATGATGAATTAAAGATAAGAAATTTAAGAGGTAAATAACATTAAGAAGCTATTGTAACAGCCCAGGCATGAAATAATAAGGGTCCTTAATTCGAATGTTCATTATCAGAGTAGAAAGGGACGGATAAATGTGTTATCACAAAGAAGGACTTGGCAAAACTTGGTGACTGAGAAGAGAGATGCTACAGGCTGAATTTTTGTGCCCTCCAAAACCCATGTGTTGAAGCCCTAACACCCTAGGTGATGGTACTTGGAGATGGTGGTCTTTCTAAGGTAATTAGGATTGGATGAGGTAATGAAGGTGGAGCCATCATAATGGGATTAGTGCCTTTATAATAAGAGACACCCGAGAGCTTGCTCTCTCTCCCCTTTCATGTACAAAGAGATCACGGAAGCACGCAGAAAGATGGCTGGTGACCACCTACAAGCCAAGAAGCCTCAAAATGAAACCTACCTTACGTGCACTTTGATCTTAGATTTCCAAGCCTTCAAAACTGTGAAAAACAAATTTCCATTGTTCAAGGCACCCAGTCTATAGTATTTGTTATGACAGCTTGAGCAGACTAAGACAGAAGAGGTCATAGATAAAACTCAGATTTTCAATCTGGATTCATGAAAAAATTGTAATGATTCTCATAAATAGGAATCTAGTTTGGAGAGATACCAATCAATCTAAATCCAAATAATTCAAGTCAACACTAGCTGTTGCTATGATATGCAAATCAGATGGGGGCTACATGTCTTATATATAATAAAAACAAATTTAACTGAGTATAAAATGATAATGCATGCATATGTCTAAGATGATCATACAATTTTACATTTGAGACAATAGGATTAGCAAAGCTATCAGCATGTAAGAAAAATCATTTGAAATTCTGCTACTGGTTTATGTATGAGTATGTGTTCTTATTTATTCTTCTCTAATGATGCTGGTAATAAGCTTGTCAAACAATTTTACTGCCCGGATTTGAAATGTTATATTCAAATTGCTTAGATTTTTATTATTTTTATTATAATGTGCCAGTGGCACACAGTGAAAGGAAAACCACTTAATATCCATTCAGACCAGGAAAGATTTTCCATTACCAAACAAAATGATGAAACAATCATAGGATTTTTTTTTTTTAAAAAAAAAAGAGTAATCAGCCAGGTATTATTCTGACATCACACAAAATCTTCAAGACTGATTTCTTTTTTCTCTCATTGAGTTTGTGTTGTTAGGATGGTTCTCTAATAATTGGAAGGCTATCCAACAGTGGTCCATGTAAAAGTTATTCTCCTAGTATCAATATAATTGCACCGGTGCATGATCTTTAGTATTTTAGAATTAAGTATTTGGAATATGTAATTTTCCATTGTTGGCTTTCATTGGTGTTTTATCACAACCAACACCATCTTCTCCATTCAGTCTGATAAGGATATCTGTAGAGATAAGTTGAAACAAATTTGAGTAGAATCTTTCACTCCTTCAAAAAGGTAAAAAAACAAAAACTGGTGTCATCAGAATCAATAGTAGGCTGAAAGTCTTTTTTTCTCATTTAAAAGGAAAAGAAAAAAAGTTCAAACCAACGAGTAGACATTTCATGATATATTCAATGAGATATGATCTAGCATAAATCAGTAGAAAGTCCACTATATAACTAGGCTGCCATCATCTAAAGCAGCCCCAGGTAATTAAAAATTTCAGTAGCTCAAGAACACAATTTTAACTTAGGTATCTTAAGAAGCTGACTCTGAGACAAGTGCAAGTGTCTTTGCTGGAAGGAGATTCCGGGAGCCACTGGTGAAGTGAGACAGGAGCATCAGAATCACCCATAGGTCTTGTGATAGCACAGACTGCTGTGCCGCACACCGTTTTCAATTTAGTATGTCTGTGTTAGCTCTGAAAACCTGCTTTTCTAAGAAATTCCCAGGTGATGCTGATGTTGATACAAAAACCACATTTTGAGAACAACTGTTTTAAAACAGCCTAGGCATTGAATCCAATGAAAAGACTTCTCTGAAGCTTGTACTTTTCTCTGTATTTTATTCTGACAATACCTGGTATTTCTCTGTTAGCCCATTTACCACTTGGTATAATAATGTCTCTTTCCTGTTCTGTCTCCCTGGCTAGACTTTGAGATTCCTAAGGGCAAGGAAACTGTCTTTCATCTCTATTATTTGATGATTGGCATAAAAATAGGTGCTTCATAAATAATGGGTGAGGTAAGGAAAGAAAAAGAAAGTCACAGGGAAGAGAGAGAAAAAGAAAAGAGTATGAAAGGAGCGAGAAAGAGGGATGGGGAGAATAGAAACCATACTAAGGGCTTTAAATTCTTGATTAGCTCAGTGTCGTAGGTGGTGCAGAAAGCAGACTCCAAGTAAAGGAGAGAGTGCATCTAGTTCATCTGGGAGGACTTAAGAATACCCACATTGGACTGGGAGGTGCTCCAGGAAGAAGAGAGAAGGCAAACAATTAAGGATGCATTATTAAGGCAGCAAGCACTGTGGGTGAGGAGAAGCTCTTGGAAACTGTGTAAAGCATATAAGTCCAAGCCAAGGGTGGAGGCAAGTGGAGGGAATTTACCCCCATACCCTTCAGTAATTGGTTAGGGGCTGTCCCCAGGAATTCTTTAATTTTCAGGCACTTTCAGCCTGATGTGCAAAGGTCCTGGCTGCTAGAAGTCAGACTGGCATGGACAGAAATGGTAAAAGGATCCCAGGGGATATGAGTGAACAATTGACAGCATCTGCTACACTCAGAGACTAAAGAGAAATTTCCATTAAGTTGTGTCCAAGAAAAAAGAAGCTGAGTTGAAATATGAAAACTTGGCATGTTCTGGTATACCAATTAACAGATTTTAGGCTTTTGTATTAGAAGAATCTATTTTACAGTGGTAGGAATAGTTTAAGGCTAATTTAAGGAGAGACACCTCATAAAAAAATTACACCTAAGCTTCAACAATATCAAGTTTCTTTAGAGACAATTACCTGAATCAATCATTCTGAAGGCAATGAATAGGTAAAACTGACAAAAGAGAAAGCATAGGTATTCGTCTCAAGCAGAGGTTTGAGAGGCAGATCTCTGTGATCATTTGTGGTCCTTAGCAAGGAACTGATAAAAAAAAATAAAAACAACCTTCAGCAACATCCTTTTTCCAAGAAGGGTGAATCATGGTGATTGTAAAGAAATCTATGAAAGTATTCTCCTGGTGCTTATGTAAAAACGTGGGAGAATATGTCCTTATAAATCCTTTACACAAGCCATATGAGTATGTTGTAGATAGTAGCACTATATTTTCTGTCAGCTGAAAAGCACCATTTTAAATGTCACATAAATCCAAAAACAATGACATATGTATACAGGTACACTTTTTCATTTCTGATTATTTGCAATCATTTCTAAACCCAGTTAATAAAATCACCTTTGGGTAGAGCCTCACTTATGATTCATTAAGCATTCAGTAAATGCTTTTATGAACAAAGCATAGGGCTAAGCACTGTGTGTGACACAAAGAAGAAAACAGTCTTTGCTTCCAAGAAATTTATGACCCAATAAAGAAGATACGATGGACGTATAATCTATACACTCCAATATTCATGGCAGCACAATTTACAATAGTCAAGATACGGAAGCAACCTAAATGCCCACCAACAGATGATTGGATAAAGAAATTATGGTTCATATATACAATGGAATATTATTCAGCCATAAAAAAAAAAAATGAAATCTTACCATTTGCAATGACATGGATGGACCTAAAGGTTATAATGCTGAGTGAAATAAGTCAGACAGAGAAAGATAAATATCATATGATTTCACTTATATGTGGTATCTAAGGAACAAAAAGAACGAACTAATCAAAAACAGACTCACGAATATAGTGAACAATTTGGTGATGGACGTGGAGGGGTTTGGGGTTTGGGGAGAATGGGGTGAAGGGTTAAAGACATACAAATTAGTAGTTGATAGCTGGGCACAGAAATGGGGAGTATGGCAGAGGAAATGCAGTTAGCATTAATATTATGGCTAAGTGGAGGGCCAGGGGAAGGAGGGAGCAATTGGGGGGATCATTTTATAAACTATATAAATGTTTAACCAATGTTCTGTATACTTGAAACTAATTTAAATAAATAAATTTTAAAAAATAAGATTGCTACATGTCATCACAAAAATTAAGCTATGTTAGGTCAGAAAGAAGAAAGTTTATCTCATGTGGGGAAAATAAGAGCTTGTGAGTCAGACAGCATTTGAACAAAGTCTTAAAGCACTTGTATGATTT
Source organism: Pteropus medius (assembly GCF_902729225.1). Taxonomy (NCBI): domain Eukaryota; kingdom Metazoa; phylum Chordata; class Mammalia; order Chiroptera; family Pteropodidae; genus Pteropus; species Pteropus medius. The sequence goes on from NW_024354500.1 coordinate 16,775,569, forward strand.
AGAAGTGTGAAGAGAGAATAGCATCCCATGGGTATAAGACAGCACAAAGACACGGTGGCAAAATAACTTGGGTGATTTACAGATATGAACATACAGTTCGATTTGGCTGGAGCATGGAGTGTATCCAAAGGAAAGAAAATCGGAGTCAGAAACAATTTTGTAAAAGGCAGTGAAAGTTTTGGGGAGCACAGCATAAAGAATGTAATCAGCAGTAATGTAATAGCTAGGTGTAGAGCCAGAGGGGTGATAGAGTAAGTGGGGATCATTTCATAAACTGTATAAATGTCTAACCAATTAATGTATACTTGAAACTAATAATAAAATAAAATAAAATGCTTAAAAAATGGGGAAAAAAGAGGAATACAGTAGAAAATATCAAAGACCTTGTAACTGAAAAAGAAAAGGTAGTGAAAGTTCTAGAGCTACACTAAGAGGGTAACCATTAGCCACGTGTGGTACTGCGCTCTTGAAATACAACTTAAAATATATTTTAAGGAATTAATGTAAAAAAATAATGTAAAAACATTAACAATTTTTATACGTTATGTTCAAATGACATTTTAATATATTGGGTTAAAAACATTACTTTTTACTTCTTTGATATGACTACGATAAAATTTTAAATTACATACATGGTGCCAATTGTATTCTATTGGAAAATGCTATTTTAGAACAATAGCTAGAATGTTTGTGCTTTGTTCTGTAAGAAGTTGGGGGCCTTAGGACAAAGAGTGAATGACTGGGTGACATACTTAGGTATCTGCTTCAGGATGATTAATCTTAATTTAAAAGGGAGGGACTAGAGCAGAAAGAAAAAGAAAGAAAAGCATACCAGATGTAATGAAGCAAGTGGCAGTTGGGTGTGCCGAAAAGAAGACAGATTTAATTGATATTGGGAAAGTAGGATTGGCAATAGTATTTGGAAGTGGATCGGAAGTTATGTCTAGGAAAGGGCAGAAGTCAAGCACAATGCCAAGTTACTGGAAGAAGTAACTGGAATAAGTATGATGATGTTAACAGAAACAGCCAGAGGAAATCAATTAAAAGAAAAAAAAAGATGGGTTCAGCTTGGGGCATATTGAATTTTACGTCTACAAGACATATGTGAGGTAGCCAAGCAGACAGTTAGATATGTGTGAGAACAGATGATCCTATAACCTGGGAAATTTTCAAAGACCATAAAGAGGGAAAAAAATACTAACAAATTTTTTTAAGTAGCAATTTTTACTCAAGAAATAGAGCCCTCTTGTTCCTCTTAGATTAGGTGCAGAGGTCACAACACCATGTGTTGCAAAAACACTTCAACAAATTGTGAAATGGTGTCTTTAAAAAGAAAATTAAAACTATACAAAAGCATAAAATAAGGAAAACTCCTCTTTCATTTAGCTATTATTTATTGAATTCCACTAAGCGTCAGGAACTGCTTAGCATGCTAGAGAGATGGAGGTGAATGAGGTATCAGTCTGTTCTGAGAGCATTCACAGTCACACTTTTTTCTCGGGCAAAGTGAAAATGTAACAGAATGATGAAACTGGTATGAAAACTTGTCAAACCTTTAAGCTGTAAAGATACAACCTCTAATAGAAACAAAACTTGAGGCGAAATGTGACAGTTTCAAGAATGGTACTGTTTTTTGTTTTTTGCTTTCTTCGTTTTGTGACTAGTTTCAGTATGCTACTAGACTTAACACTTTTTTAGCATTCTGTATCATTAAGCTTCTATTGTTTTCAATGTTGATATTCAGGAGTCATTTCTTTGCCATGAAGACAAAGTCCATTCTGTGCTCTATGTGAAGTCCTGTCTCTAATTTTAAAATATCATTTCCATGATCAAAATACCTATGGGAGCCTCCTTATAGCTGAGAAGACTATACCTTGCCAACTAGAAAAAAATATATCCATTTACTAGTGAGGCAGATGAAAACACTATGTGAAATTCTCAAAGCATTAACAGGAATTATATCACGGTCCAGAGGAAATTGCATGGGGGTCAGTACAGGGCCCTGGAATGACCACACACAGAATATTTTGATATGTTTGGGGACAAGGAAAACAAAGAGGATTGAAGCCTTGAGGAATCATTATCTTCTCATGAAAGTCTAACCCGAGTTAAACGAACATTTTTCAAACAGAGAAATGGCAGAAAGTGGCCACAGTTTAAGAAACCGAATGGCTACAAACAGAATTGTAATCATGTCTGACAGTGTGTAGGTACTGTACAATACTAGGGTTGAGCTTTGTCATTTCCACTGACTAAAGGTGAACCCACAGTTTTTCCAGTTCTAAACTGATGGTTCCGGCAAAACACAATGCAAAATTCCTTATAAAAAGAAAACACAAATCTAAAAAAGACCAAGTATGATGATTTCTTATCACTGACAAATTATATAGTCACTTTAATTCATTTCCTTTCCAAAAAAAGAATAAAAAAGATAGAAGTAGGTCCAAGATCCTGCTTTGTCAGAATCCTGATGATATATTCGAGAATATAGTCATGGTTTGGGGGAGAGAGCTGATGGCAAGTCTCTAAGCTTGTAATTAACCCTAAAAGAAGAAAATATGATTAAATGATCATTCTAATAACAGAAGAATAAATGATGATACAGTGACAGATCAGACAAAAGAGTTCTTTTTCAGAGGAAAAATATTACTGTAATTTCCATTTTAATTTGAGCTGAACTATTTGGTAAAACTCTATAGATTCTCAAAGAATATTAATTCAAGTCTTCTAAGCTGTCAGTTAAATACACTATAACTTTATTTTTCTTTTCTTCTTCATTACTTCAGAAGTCTTGATGGTAGAATGAAGATGTAGCCCCCATTACAGAAAATGGCATTTCATGTGACCCTTATAATAATTGTGGAAAATCGAAGCATTGATCTTATCCTCATTCCACATTTAAATGATGGCATGGTCAACAGACCTTTCCTATTTTAACATTTGCTTAAGTGTAATTACTGGACAATTAGAAAACCATCTCATTACATTAAATGCAAGATGTTACTTTAAAAAGAAATAAAATGTCTATATTTCATGTTCTCTAAATACCAGCTAGGGGTAAGTCACCCTAGAATGAAGAGAATTTTTAAATTTTGATGTTAACATATCCTTTTCGGGAGGGCGATAGCTAACGTTTACTGATCTCATTAAATGCCAAGCACTGGGTAAAGTACTGTAAGCTTAGGTCATTTAATTCTCACTTTACTTTATGAGATCCTAAAACAGAAATGCCAGGATTGACATTATTAGAAATGTGGAGAGCAAAGCAAAATCTAGCCCCATTCGGTCCCCTCCCTTCCTACCCACCAGTGCACATACCCCCAACCTCTTCCCCGTTTCACCCCCCACACAGGTTGCTGTTCCTCCACCTAATGAGGTTTGCCTGACTGGCTGCTACAGCACAATTTCTCTGACATCCCAGCACAAAAGAAAACACAAGCTGACGCATCTTGGAGACTCTGATGGAGAGGAAAGTACACTCCAAATGTGCTGCTTCTGTATTTATTACACTAGAGTAAAAAACATTTTTAGCATTATTCTTTGGCACAGCTAATAAGGTTTTTTTAATCAAAACTAAGCAGAGAATGGTAAGAATGTAGCAAAAATGCTTTACAAAGATAGAAGGGTGAATCAAATTCTGCAATTAATTGCAAGGTCAATGGAAGTAAGGAGGAACTTGGAGTTCCCTAAAAAAGCTGTATCAGAAATGTTAGTTACAAGTAGAAATCAAGCCGAATCAGTTTAAGCAAAAAAGGAGAGTAGGAAGATACTGGAGATTCTTAGGAAATATAAGAATAAGCTGAACATACTGAACTTGGAAAGGTCAGAATGAAAAAAGCTCTGATTCCTGGAGTCCCTTAAAAAATCAGCTTGTGCTGGACAATAAGGACATGAAAAGATGTTCAACATCACTAATCATTAGGGAAATGCAAATCAAAGCCACAAAGAGATATGCACTAGGATGATGGCTATTATTTAAAAAAAAAAAAAAGGCAAGTGTTGGTGAGGATGTGGAGAAATGGGAACCCTTGTGCATTGCCAGTGGGAACATAAAATGATTCAGCTGTGGAAAAACAATATGACAGTTCCTCAAAAACTTAGAATTACCATCATCTAGCAGTTCCACTTTGGGATATATGGTGTGTTAGGTGTCCTTGAGTCAGCTCCAGCTCCTGGCAACACTATAAATGAGTGAAGCTTATAGTGTCCTACCCTCAACAGCCCTGCTCAGCTCCTGCAGTCTCATGCCTATAGCTTCTTTTATGGAGTCAATCCATCTCATATTTGATTTTTCTCTTTCCCTGCTGCCTTCCATTTTTCCCAGCATTATTGTCTTTTCTAAAGAAAAAACTCTGCCTTCTCATGATGTCCCCAAAGTAGGATAGCTTCAGTTTTGTCATTTTTACCTCCAGTGATATTTTAGGCTTAATTTGCTCTAGGACCCAATTGCTCACCTTTCTGGGTATATACCCCAAAGAATTGAAAGCAGGGACCCATATGTTTTTAGCAGCATTCTTCGCAATAACCAAAAGGTGGAAGCAACTCAAATGTCCACAGATAGATGAGCGTATAAACAAAATATGGTGTATACATGTAATGAAATATTATTCAGCCTTAAAAAGGAAGAATATTCTGACAGGTGCTATAACATGGATGAATCTCGAAGTTATTAAGGGGTAGCAGAATTTGCCATTTGAAAATATGTCTTTTTTATATATACTGATTAGTTGAAAATTCAGGAAAAACTTTTGACCTTACTCTTACTGCGTAAAAGAGTTTAGATAGAGGACCTGCTCTAAGAAGAGGGATATAATCATAAATGTAGCTTAATATGGACTAGTGTCTGATACAGAGGAACCTAGCAAGGTTCATTTGATTAAAGTCATTTCTGTGTCCCATTGTGAAAGATGACCCACCCAACATTTATTTACAGAACATTCTCTTTTCCATCTCCATGTGAATTACGCTCCTCCCCGGTGAAGTCCCAAACCACAACCTCTCCTCCTTAGCTCAAGATGGCATATGAGCCTTAACTACCTGATCTGTCCTCAGGTCTCACATTCTTATGAAACCCTCATACATACAAAAGTAATAAATTTGGTTATTGTCTCCTGTTAATCTGTCTCATGTTAATTTGATTATTAGTCTGGCCAGAAGAAGGGTAACACAAATTTACTTTTCTGCCCCACAACATTATACAAATGAAATAAGCCAGTAACAAAAAGATAAATATTGTATGATGCCACTCATGTGCAGTACCTAGAGCTGTCAAATTCATAGCAAGAGAAAGTAGAAAGATGGTTGCCTGGGCTGGTGGGACAGTGATGAGTTATTGTTAATGAGTACAGAGTTTCAGTTTGGGAAGATGAAAAAGTTCTGGAGATGGATGTGGTAATGGTTGCCTAACAATGTGAATGTACTTAATTCCATTAAACTTTATACCTAAAAATGGCTAAAATGGCAAATTTTATATTATATACCCTGGAAAAAAAATAAAGAGGTTGAGAACAGGAAAAAGATCACTAGATCTGATTATCAAAGGGTTATCAGTTGTTGAAAGAGTGAATTCAGCAAAGATAAAAGTCAGGCTGCGAAGATGTTACAAAGGGTGAGCTGCCAGGGGAGGCAGTGGATAAGCATGTCCATAGACAGTAGGTAGGAATATGGCCACAGAATAGCAATCATGGCCAGATGCAAGAATAAACTTAGATATTAAAGGGAAGAAATGAATGAATGAAAGGTGAAGCTTCTGGTTTTGGATTAACAAAAAGAACACTAAAATTAATGTCTAACAATTGATGTTTTGTATTCAGCAAATAGTAGTATATAGACTAGCTAAGAGCAGTTCATGTGTAAATTGTATTCCAGAGTATTCTAATCTGACTTTCTAATTGTCTCAGAAGGAAAACATTTTGTTGGAATAAGCAAGTCGATTAGGGGCCATTGACCATGTTTTTATCATGGTTTCTGCAGTTTTTGTCTCTAAAGGTGTCAGTTTGATAAGAGTAAGTAAAACAACAAAGAAAAAAGACATGTAAAACATTATCTTCTAAAATCTGAAAGTAAAAAACAAAATGAGACAAAGTAGAAATTAAAAAAGAAAACGGTCAAATATTTACAGCTCGTAAATGATATTTAATCTGTTCTGGATTTAATAGTTTCCTTTTGAAACTAATTGTGCTTTACTTCAACTACATCTTCCTGGTAAAATAAAATTAAGGGGAATAAAATGTAACTAATTATTATTTTATCACTGCATAGAAATTTTTCTATAAAACAATGTCTTTTTACAGGGAGTAAAATGTGTAATTGTCACAAAACTGAAGAATTATCTGTTACACACAGAAAATGAGTTAAAATTAAAATAAGTTAATCAAAATTAAATTTAAAAAAAGATTGAATTCCATTGTAAAAAAACGGCAAACCACACAGCTTTACCAAGGCTGACATTAAAAGTTCAGTACAGATTGGAGGAAAAAAAATGGCATAGATGATAGAGGCTCTGTTCATCCCTCTGGCAACCAAATTAGGAGCAAAAGAGCAAAGGAAACAAGGAGCAAAGAGCAAGGAAAAATCACTTGGGATCTAGATGAACAAGCCATACTACTAGGGAGAAATCCAAGAAATCACCCTGCAATGGCAGAAGGTAAGATGGAGCGAGGATGCAAGGCTGCCAGGTCTCCAGCTGCTGAGTGAAACAGAGGCTGCAGCAGTGGCAGACGCCTCTTAAAGGGACCAAGTCTGCAAGCGGATTTTCCCGGTGATGGACCTGCTCGCTCTGAGCACAAGTGCCCATTTGGCTGCACACAGAGGGCACCAAGAACTTACAGGGGACACCGTCGGAGTGAGGGCCAAGGCGAGACTCACTCTACAGAAGTGCAAGCAATAACCATTATTCCTTGTTGAGCCCTCCCCCTTGCCAGTGCACAGACACAGAGCTGCCATAGCCGTGATGTCATCAAACTGGATAACAGAGGTCACTCCACCCAGAGGATTCCCTGAAACTCCGCCTCCCCCAACTCCTGGTCCCACCCAAGCCACATCCAGGTATCTCTCAGCCAGTCAGGTGCTCCTTGCTGAACAGCACCTAAACTCACGGTGGAGGCAGATGGCCTTGGTTTCTGGTGTGGCCTTTTGAGGCAACTATAAACACAGCATCTGTGGATTGCTAGCTGAATCTTAACAGGTGGCCCCGGAGGGGTAGAGGCTTGGGCTAAATTTGGCCTGTAGCTGAACCCCTCTCAGGACTGTGCCACTGGACACCTACTTCACAAATCCACACTAATAAGACCAGGAGACTTAGGAGCTTTGCTTACTACATAGAAACAGACACGGAAAGGCAGCCAAAATGGGAAGACAAAGAAGCAGAAACCATATGAAAGAACAGAACAGAGATCTGGAAATAATGGAGTCAAGTAATCTAACAGATGCAGAGTTCAAAACTGGTTATAAAGATGCTCAATGAACTTTTTGGGAAGTGTAGAAAAATTCAGTGTGAATTTCAACAAAGAAATTTTTTTTAAAAAAAGCATAAAAATGGGAATGGAAATTACAAAAGGGAAACAATCTGAAATGAAGAACACAGTATCTGAAATGAGAAGTATATTAAATGGAATAAACAAAGTGTGAATAAAGAAAAGGATCAAATGACCTATCTATAGGACAGGAAAGCCAAGGACACTCAATTAGAATGGCAAGAAAAAAAGATGCCAAGACTATAAAAATAATTTAAGGAGCATATGGGACACTATTAAAGGTCAAAAATAGCCTAACCGGGTGAAGGAAATGGGCATAAAACCTTAGGATGCTCAGAGAATTCCAAAACTCAGGGATCCAAAGAGGCCCAAACCAAGACACATCATAATTAAAATTCCAAAGGTTAAATACAAAAAAAGAATCTTAAAAGCAGCAAGAGAAAAGTAAATAGTTACCTATAAGGGAACACCCATAAGACTGGCAACCGATTTCTCAAAAGAAACTATGCAGGACAGAAGGGCTTGGCACAAAATATTCGATATGATGAAGACCCAGGATCTACAACCAAGATTACTTTATCCAGCAAAGCTATCATTTAAAGTTGAAGGACAGATAAAGAGCTTCCCAGACGAAAATAAGCTAAAGGAATTTATCACCACCAAGCCAGTATTACAGGAAATGTTGGAGGGACTTCTTTAAGAAGAAAAAACATGCATCAAAAATGGGAATAAAGAATGGTAACAAATACATTCCTATCAATAAGTACCTCAAATGGAAAAGAACTAAGTGCTTCAACTAAAAGAATGGATGAATGAATAAGAAAACAAGACCCCTACATGCTGCCTACAAGAGACTCACTTCAGATTAAAAGACACACACAGACTAAAAGGAAGGGGATGGAAAAAGATACTGCTTTGATAGACCTAGAAAATATTTAAGTTAGACAGAGAAAGATAAATACTATATGATTTCACTTATATGTGGAATCTAAGGAATAAAAGGGACAATTTAATCAAAAACAAACTCACAAATATAGTGGATAATTTGGTGACGGACAGTGGGGAGGTGGGCTAGGGGATGGGAGAATGGGGCGAAGGGTTAAAGAAGTACAAATTAGTAGCTGATGGATGGTCATGAGCATGGCATAAGAAGTGCAGTTAGAATTAATAGCTTGGCTAGGTGGAGGGTCAGGGAAGGGAGGGAGCAATTGGGGAGATCATTTTATGAACTATATAGATGTCTAACCAATGTACTGTATACTTGAAACTAATTAAAATAAATAAATCAAAAAAAAAGATTTACAAATGTTCAATACATAGTTTATCAATAAAGATGGTATCATGTTACTTAACTCTCAACATTGTTTACCCTGCAGAGGTGGCACCCTGGAGTGTAGGAGGTAAGCACTAAAACCTTAGAACCACTCTTTCTTGGGTTTGGAATCTATCTCTGACACTACCTGTCACTTAATCTCCCAGTGATTCAATGTTTTCATTTGGAAAATAAGAATGATGACAACAACTATAATGATGATGAGAATAATGATGATGATAATGACAATATGACAATGATGATGGTGGTGGTGGTGATGAGAAACCTACCTTACAAATTTGTTGTGAAGACTAATCAAGGTAACACATATAAAGTGTTTATAATGGTGCCTGACACATAGTAAAACCTGACATAAAAATGTTGTTACCATTGTATCTTCTAGTCACCGCAGGTTCTGAAATCTGCAAGTAATGTTAATAGGTAGGAGAATAAATGGTACCTGTTTTTACTACCTCTCACTGATACCCATTTTTCATGTGTCACATTGTTTTATTTGGAAATATGCCTGATGTTTGTTCTCTCACAGAGGAGTACCATACAAGCCCAGCACCCCTCCTCTCCCTGTCTTGTCAGGCTGCTTCATCTGATAGGTTTAGGAGCTTGCTCTCTGTCTCTCCTATGTTGCTTCCGATAGCATTCAGCAGCCTCTTTAAATATTGTATAGCTACATATGAATGAATACATAAATGAATACATATGTTAGAATGACATAGCAATGCAAGTAAACCCAGAGAAATTAAATAATTGCACATAGCAAATAAAGTTACTATTGCCAAAATGAAGGTATGTTTAAAAAAAAAAGAAAAATTAAAGCAGAATTTCTATAAAAATTACATTATTCAGTAGTAAAATATTTTTTAATAATGGACAGTATGTTTAAAATATTAATATCTTGTTAATGCTTTACCTATTAGGCACTGATTGCTCAAATATTGTGGGCTTCTAAAATTATTTTTATTATCATTTTAGTCAATGTTTTCATCTATCTTAAACATCAGTGTTCTTACAACTTTTGAATAAAAAATAATCATCAGAACATAAAGTGAAAATAGTTTAATGATGTATTGGAAGAGAACAACCTGTTCGGAAACAAGCATTAAAAAAAAAAAGTGAGCTGGCAGGTAGAAAGAACCACACAATAAACCTCAGTGGATAGGTCTGTTCATCACTATATCCCCACTGCCTAGAATAGTGCCTGGCACACAGCAGGCATTTAATAAATAGTTGTCTGAGTTTTGAATGAATGAAAAAGTTGTTAACCTCTAAACCTATTATCAAGCAGAAAGTTCTGGATTTTGTATAAGGGGTGAACAATTTGAGAAATTGTTCTCAGTGAGGGTAGGAACAACCTACTTAAGGATGTTTGGCAATATGGTGAGAAGTTGGCTTGTCAAAATGACTGTGGGTGCTATGGACAGTTAGGAGGTGGGGCCCAGGCATGCTAAACTCTCCAATGTTGTGACAAGTAGAGATAATTACAGGGCAGTCTAGCACAATAATAAATTTTTTCCACCCAAAATGAAAACAGCAGTCCATCGAGAATTAATTACTGAAAGCCGAATTAGGATAAAAGGGATAAAAGAAACAAGAGAAGCAAATAAGAAAGGTAGGGGGCAGGCATCGGGCACCTTTTATA